>NW_026555070.1:1800000-2174996 GCF_021234165.1 Pteronotus mesoamericanus
GTTGAACATCTTTTCATATGTATATTAGCCATCTGTATGTCCTCTTTGGAGGAGTATCTATTCAGGTCCTTTGCCCATTTTTTAATTGGATTGTTTGCCTTCCTAGTGTTCAGTTGTAAAAAATTCTTTATGCATTTTGGAAATTAACCCCTTATCAGATGTATCATTGGCAAATATATTCTTCCATAGAGTGGGTTCCATTTTTATATTGTTGTTGATTTCTTTTGCTTTGCAGAAGTTTTTAATTAAATATAGTCCCATTTGTTTATTTTCCCCTGTGTATCCCTTACCCTAGGAGATATACTGGCAAAAAATATTGCTATGCAAGATGTCTGAAATTTTACTGCCTGTTTTCTTCTAGGATTTTTATGGTTTTGTGACTTACATTTATGTCTTTTATCCATTTTGAGTTTATTCTTGTATATGGTGTAAGTCAGTAACCCAGTGTTATTTCTGCATGTACCTGCCCAATGCCATTTATTGAAAAGACTGTCTTTACTCCATTGTATACTCTTATCTTCTTTGTCACTTTCTTTCTTTTTTTTTTTTTTTTTGAGAAAAGAGGAGGGAGAGAGAGAGAGAGAAAAAAAATCAATGAGAGAGAGAGAAACATTGATTGGTTGTCTCTTGCATGTGCCCCAACCAGGAACTGAACCACAACCTACTTATGGGCCCTGACCAGGAATTGAACCTGCAACTTTTTGGTGTATGGGATGATGATCTGACCAGCCAAGCCACCCAGCCAGGGCTTCTTTGTCAAATATTAATTGACCTTAAATTCATGGGTTTATTTCTGGGCTCTCTGTTCTGTTCCCTTGACCTATATGCCTGTTCTAATGCTAATACCAGGCTGTTTTGATTACTATGTATGACCTTATAGTATAGTTTGATATCAGGTATTGTGATACCTCCAACTTTGTTCTTTTTTCTCAAGATTGCTGAGGCTGTTCAGGGTCTTTTTTGGTTCCATATAAATTTTTGGAATATTTGTTCTATGTCTGTGAAGTATGTCATTGGTATTTTAATAGGAATTGTGTTGAATCTATAGATTACTTTGGGTAATATGGACATTTTAATGATGTTAATTCTTCCAATCCATGAACACAGTACATGCTTCCACTTATTTGTATCATCCTCAAATTCTTTTTCAACGTGCTATTGTTTTCTGGGTATAGGTGTTTTGCCTCCTTGATTAAATTTATTCCTCAGTACCCTATATTTTTTGTTGTTGTAATAGGAAATGGGATTGTTTTCTTATTTTCTTTTTCAGATAGTTCATTATTAGTGTATGAAAATGCCATTGATTTCTGAATGTTATTTTTATATGCTGCTAGTTTGCTGAATTCATTTGTTAAGCCTAGTAGTTTTTTTTTGTAAAGTCTTTGGGGTTTTCTATGTACAATATCATGTCATGTGCAAAGAATGACAGTTTTACTTCCTCCTTTTCAATCTGGATGCCTTTCTTAAAAAAATATTTTATTTACTTATTTTCAGAGAGAGGGGAAAGGAGGGAGAGAGGGACAGAAACATCAATGTGTGGTTGCCTCTAGCATGCTGCCTACTGGGGACCTGGCTTGAAATCCAGACATGTGCCCTGACTGGGAATCAAACTGGTGACCCTTTGGTTTGCAGGCTGGCACTCAATCCACTGAGCCACACCAGCCAGGCCTGGATACCTTTTATTTATCCTTCTTGTGTGATTGCTGTGGCTTATACTTCCAGTACTATGTTGAATAAGAGTGATGAGAGTAGTATGCCTGTCAGGTTCCTAATCTTAAGGGAAATGCTTTTAGTTTTTTCGCATTGAGTGTGATACTAGCTCTAAGTATGGCTTTCATTGTATCCCTCTAATCCCACTTTGCTGAGAATTTTTATCATAAGTGGGTGGTGGATTTTATCAAAGGCTTTTTCTGCATCTAATAATATGATTATGTGATTTTTATCTTTCATTTTTTAAATGTGATTTATCACATTGGTTTGTGAATATTGTACCAACCCTGCATCCTTGGGTTAAATCCCACTAGGTCATGGTACATGATCTTTGAATATATTGCTGGATCCACTTTGTTAATATTTTGTCAAGGATTTTAGCATCCAGGTTCATCAGGAATATTGACCTATCATAGTCTTTCTTGTAGTGTCTTTCTGGTTTTGGAATTAGGGTAAACTGGCCTTGTAAAAAAGAGCTTGGAAGCCTTCCTTTCTCTTGAGTTTTTTGGAATAGTTTGAGAAGAATTGGTATTAGTTCTTCTTTGAATGTTTGATAAAATTGACCTGTGAAGCCTTCCAGTCTATGAATTTTATTTGTTCACAGTTTTTTGGATTACTGCTTCAATTTACTATTTATAATCAGTCTGTTTGGGTTTTCTGATTCAGTTTGGAAGATTGTATGTTTCTAGGAATTTAACCATATTTTCCCAGATTGTCCAATTTGTTGGTGTATAGTTTTTCATAGTATTTTCTTATAATCCTCTGTATTTCTGTATGTCAGTTATTACTTCTCCTTTTTCGTTTATGATTTTATTTATTTGTGTTCTCTCTCTTTTTTCCTTGATAAGTCTGGTTAAAGATTCTTCGATCTTGTTTATCTTTTCAAAGAACCAGCTCTTGGTTTTATTGATCTTTTATATTTTTATTTTTTTCATTCTCTATGTCATTTATGTCTGTTCTGATCTTTATTGTTTCCTTCTTTCTACTTACTCTGGGCTTTGTTTGTTGTTGCTTTCCTAGTTCTTTTAGGTATAGGGTTAGACTGTTTATTAGAGATTTTTCTTGCTTTTTGGGATAGGCCTGTAATGCTCTGAACTTCCCTCTCAGGACTGCTTTCACTGTATCTGGTAGATTTTGTGTTGTTGTGTGTTCATTTTCATTTATTTCCAGATATTTTTTATTTCTTCCATGATCTCATTGATAACCCATTTATTGTTTAATAAAATGCTATTTAGTCTCAATGTGTTTGAATGTTTTTGAATTTTTTACTGTAGCTGATTTCTAGTTTCATGCCATTATGATCTGAGATGATGCTTGATATGGTTTCAATCTTCTTGAATTTGTTAAGACATATTTTGAATCTTAACATGTGGTATATCTTTGAGAATGTTCCATGTGCATTTGAAAAGAATGTACATTCTGCTGCTTTGTGATGAAATGTTTTGTAAACATGAGTTTAATCCACTTGATCTAGTGTGTCATTTAAGGCCACTGTTTTCTCATTGATTTCTTTTTTTTTTTTTGTCTTGAAAATCTATCCACCGATGACATCTGGGTTTGAAAATCCCCTACTATGAGCATATTGTTGTCAATCTCTCCTTTAAAGTTCACTACGATTTTATTTATTGATTTAGGTGCTCCTGTACTGGGTGCATATACATTTACAAGGGTTATATCCTCTTGTTGGATTGATCTCTTTAGTCTATAGTGACCTTCTTTGTCTCTTGTTATGGCCTTTGTGTTGAAGTTATTTTGTCTGATATACAAGGGGGGACCCCCCAAAACCTGGAATTACCTTCTGGAGGGTGGAATCTTTGTAGTACAGACTTCCTCCACAAGGTAAGTGTTCTAGGAACCTATCTATATCAGTGTACCAGCGGGCATTATTGTGAGAGGCTGCATTCAGCTTCAGAGAATTTTTTTAAAGACTCAGCATGTTTGCCCATTTCATAATAGGTCACTTACGAGCACACCTGCCCATACCACACTGAGTATTCAGCAGTTTTTTGACCAAAATGGAAATGACCTCCATGTCCCACCCTCCCTACTCCCGTGATTGCACCCCAAGCAACATTTTTTTTTTGTTTCCTCTGATGATAAAAGCCCTCAAAGGGAAGTGTTTTGCCCATGTAAAAGAGTTGAAAAAAAAACACCCCAAAACAACAGAAGCACTAAAAGGCATCAAATTGATGAGTTCAAAGACTGTTTTGAGCAGTAGAAAAACATCTTGATAAGTGTATTGCTTTAAATGGAGAGTACTTTGAAGGTGACAAGTTTAATCATGTAAGAATAAATAAACAATTTTTTATGACTAAATTTCAGTTTGTTTTTTGTCCCTCCTTGTAAGTATTATTACCCCAGCTTCTTAAAAAATTTCCTTTTGGATTTAATATTTTCTTCCATCCCTTCACTTTCAGCCTGTGTGAATTTTTTTTTCTGAGGTGAGTCTCTTATAAACAGTATATATATGGATCATGTTTTCTTATCCATTCAGCTACACTATGATTTTGATTAGAGAACTTAATATACTTACATTTAAGGTTATTATTGATAACTACTTATTTATTCCCATTTTTTCTTTATATCTATGTTCTCTCTATTTTCTATTTTCTTAAAGCAGTCCCTTTAACATTTCTGGCAACACTCTTTTAGCCTTTCTTTGTGTCTGGGAAGCTCTTTATTTCACCTTCAATTTTAAATAATAGTCTTGCTGGGTAGAGTAGTCTTGATTCATGCCCTGTTTTTCATCACTTTGAATACTCATGCCAATCTCTTCTGGTCTGAAGTGTTTCTGTTGAGAAATTGACTGACAGCCTAATGGGAACTCCCTCGTAGGTAACTAACTTTCCCTTTCTTGCTGCCTTTGAGATTCTCTTTAACATTTGCCATTTTGATTATGATGTGTCTTGGTTTGGGTTCATCTTGATTGGGCCTCTGTGCTTCCTGAATTTGTGTGGCTTTTTCCTTCATCAAGTCAAAAAAGTTTTCTGCTGTTATTCCTTCAAATAAGTTCTCTATCCCACAGTCACTTTCTTCTCTTTCTGGTACCTCTATCATGTTGATATTGTTACACTTGATGTTTCCCAGAGGTTCCTTAGATTTTACTTGTTTCTCTTTCTTTTTTCTTATCCATGCTCTCCTTTGGTGGTCACTGTTATCTTGTCCTTTAATTTGCTGATTTGATCCTCTGCTTCACCTAACCTGCTGTTGATTCTGTCTAATATATTTTTCATTTCAAGTATCATATTTTTCATTTTTGACTCTTCCTTCTTTATGTTTTCTACATTCTTTATAAAAGACTTTATTTTTTAGAGAGAGGGAAAAGGAGGGAGAAAGAGAAGGAGAGAAACATTGATACAAGAGAGAAACATCAATCAGCGGCCTCTCGCACATGCCATGATTAAGGATGGAACTTGTAACCTAGGCATGTACTTTGACTGGAAATCGAACTGGTGACCTTTTACTTTGTGGAACAATGTACAACCAACTGAACCATACCAGTCAAGGCCTCTTCATACCAGAAGTCAGGGCTTCTATATCCTTTTATGCTTACTATCTGTTTGTCAATTTCTCACTGAGATCACCCATTCTTCCATTAAAGTCCTTGAGTATCCTTATGACCATTGTTTCAAACTCTGCATCTGGTATTTTGCTTGCTTCCACTTTATCCATTTCTTTTCATTCTTTTTCTGGGGATTCTTCTTGTTCTTTTGTTTGGAGCACTTTTCTTTGTCTCCCCACTTTGTTTCTCCGTGTATTAGGTAGGTCTGCTATGACTCCTAAACTTTCTATGATGATTTTATGATGAAGGTGTCTGTTGAGCTTGGTGGCACAGTCTTCTAGATCACCTGAGCTCTCTGCTTCAGGAATGTTTCCTGTGGGTTACGTGCACCCCTTGCTATAGCTGAGACTTGAACGCTGTTGGCTCTTTCATTGGTGGAGTCAACACTTCAGGCTGGGTCACTATAGGGGTAAACCTTGATCACCATGTGTGAGACACTGTGCCAGGGGTGCCCCTGCAAGGTGGGGCTGTTCCTAGCAGGGTCTGGTGCCTGCCTGAATCTTCCTTTTTGTGTGATTCAGGCTGGTTGTGAGGCTAGTTTAGTCGAGATGTGGTATAGTCTAACGCCCACCAGTGGTTTTGTTGGTTCCGGGTCCACTTGGCTGGTGTTCAGGTTAGGTCACTGTCTGATGTTGTGTGTAACCAGCCTTGGGCTACATGTCTGTGGCTGCCATGCTGTTCACTGTTGTGTCTGTGTCTATTGGACCTGTGCATTGTGTGTGAAGGGTCCATTTCTCCAAGCTTAGAGCTGTAGGCAGTTCTTTAAAAAGGCCAAGACTCCCTGAGGCCTACCTCCACCTGCAGCTACTCCGACGGCCCCTTCAGTTACCTGGTCTTCGTCCTAAGCCTTTTGATGAGGGACTGTAGGTTGAGCCCAGGCTAGTTGAGATAGAGCTAGTGGGCCCCCTGCATGCGGGCCGTGCGGTCAGTCGGGGATGCAAGGAAGGGAAAGTAGCCTCTGCTTCAAAGCCAAACCCCTCAGTCTCCACAGAGCCTCCAACTCCAACTCCCTCAAAGAGGGGAGGCTTCTGCAGATTCCGGTTGGGTACAACCAGCTGTTCCCTTTTCAGGAGGAAGCTGAGCCACGCTGGGCTCAGGGGGATAGGTCAAAAGAGTCTCTTGGGGATAATGTCAGCCCACCGCGCAGGAAGGGACTAAGCTCTTTGTCCTGGTCCCAGACGATAGCCTCTCCCTCTCTGAAAATCCCTGCTCTGAGCTGCTCTTCCTTGCTCCTATGGAACTGCACTCAGCACAGGTATCTGGGACTTGGCAGGGCTGATGTACAGAGTCTCCCACTGGGGGTGGTGCCTGCAAGCCTGTAGGAGGGGGCAGGCACTCCTTTCCCTCCTCAGGGTAGCTTGGGCTGACTCGCAGAGGAGGTTGGACTTGCCTCCCTGCAATGTAGCCACACAGCCCAGAACGCGCCCATGAGGCTCCCCAGCAGAAGCCAGTCCAAGTCTCCCAGGTCTGTGCTGCTCCCCAGCACACCGCGGAAGGCGGCAGGGTGAGGCTGGAGGTCCCTGCTCCGTGGGGGCTCCGAGCTCCGCAGGGCAGGCGAAAGCCCCAGCCCTGCGCAGCAACTCCGCACCTCTGATCTAAGAGGACAGGGCAGGCCGAGTGGCTGGACAGGTGAGGGGAGGGGCCCGGCCGTGCACTGGGGGGTGGGGGGAGGGGACGAGGAGACCAGTCCTAAGCCACACAGCTTAGTCACTGGAGCTCCACCAAAAGCTTCACCAGAAAATAGAGGTCCCCTTAGAGTCACTGCAGGGTGCAGCCAGCAAACCACTCCCCGGGATCGGAGAATGGCAGCGCGCCCCGCCGGGTGCGCGAGTCCAGACTGGGACTCCCAGGCTGGCGCCGTAAGGACAGCAGCGTCCTCCGGGGAGGGTGTGATCCGAGCCTCCCAGGCTGGAACCCGCTGAGTCCTACTGCCGGACACCGAGTGGACTCCCCTTCCCGCTGCAGCGGCCCTGGGTTGGGGATCCCTGTGTGGCGACGAGACCCCAAGCTCTCGGGCTGGACTTCTGTACCTGAGATGCGCCTCCAGCTTCTCAGCCGCCACTGCACCCCTTGCCGCGTCTCCGCCCTCTTACCGGTCTCTGTGCAGTTTCTTCTGCCCTCTTTGATTGTAATGTATCATATCAACACAGCTGTCAGTTGGTTATTCCGGTAGCTTGCTCTGCACTTTAGCTGTAAACCGAGTTTGGGGCCAGGAGCAAGTGGGCGCTGCTTCCATTACTCTGCAGCCACCTTGGAAAAATGTGATACCACAAAATGTAATAAATAATCAGGAATTCACCAATGTGCTCTTTTTCTCATGTCCCCTCGTCCCCAGGCCCTTCTCCATGCTCACTGCGCTCAGTTGGGCTTCACAGGCGCCTTCAAGGGTCCCAGGTCCATCGGTCTTCGCAGGAACCGGCCTATAGTAACAAATGCATACACACACCATGAAGCCCCACCTGGGTCGTGTGAACAGAATCCTCAATATGAACTATAAAATATATAAAGGTAATGTAAATGTATAATATATATTATAGGTATAGAGTTACATAAAACTTTATGGTATATAAATTATAAAATATATATTCAATAACATACACTTACATTCTGGGATATCTCATCCTAAATAATTTCAAGTGGTGTGAGGCAAGAAAGACCCCTTTTGGCCTTTTTGTCTTTATAATGGCTGTTTTAAAATCCGTTTTCTTTATTTCTGTTGAAGTAAGGCCTGATGTACGTCTACTTTCAGGAATGTGTTAGACCAGGAGGAGACACACAAGCAATATGGTTGGGGTAACAATATCACATTTTATAAATAACAAATATAAGAAGTATGCTAAGGAAGAAGGTCTCAGAACTGCACTTGTGCTATGCACCTAAAAGAAAGGGAAAGTGTGAGATACCAAATTGCAGTTAAAAATATCAGAACACTGTATACAGTACTAAAACTATCCAAATAAGGAATAGTTTTACTTCTGAATATATATGTATATACAGTCGTATATATGAAGATATATATTCCCCAAAACTATGTATGTGTTGGGTATAGATATATATGTAAATATATCTATATATGTAAATATAGATATCTCAACCAAATTGATAGCATTTACTGTTTTTTTTTTCTTTTAATATCCTAGCCTTGGTCCTTGGACTAAATAAGTGAAACTTTGTGTAAACTTTAAACAATCAAATAACTTCTTGTGAAGAGTTGAATAATGTGTTTATATACCTAATAAAATATCCAGTTAAATTTATATTATACACAAGATCTTGAAAAAATGAAACTTTATATATGTATATAATTTTGTGTCCACCCATTACAGAAAATACCCGCCAAGAAGGCCTCCTTGTGCTTAATCAGGCCTAATTTAAAAACAGGGCCCAGCAGCGGTTGCCGCACAGGGGCCTCGCAGGCACACGGGGCCTCAGAGAGAAGCTGCGCTGAGCTGGCCGCCACGTGCTCTCTGTCACGTGAGCCGACCCCTGTAACGGAGCTTCTAGGATAGTAAATCGACGATGGCCTGAAGGCCTGCCCTCTCCAAACAGAGCCGTGCAGCTATATCCTTATTTGCATTTTCACTAACCAGTCAGAGTGACTCCATTCTGACCAATCAGGACAGTGCTTCTTGGACCAATGAAAATGTGAGGATTGGGAGTCTTCATATGCATGAGGACAGACCAATCAGGGACCAGGGACAAGGACCTGTCCATATATAAGTCAGCTTCCCTCTGTATCTGGACTGCACTTTTGATTTCCACCTAAGGCTGCGTCTGTGCAGGTGCCGCAGTTACGTGGAAGCTGTCTCACGGCTGGGACCAGATGCCGGGGCCGCCTCGCGCGAGGGCTGCCACACAGCCACTCTGTTCCACAGCCAGGTTCTGTCACAACTGAGCTGATTTCACCAAACAAAGTCTCCCCCTCCACCTCACTCCAAATTGGGGACTCCTGTTGGTGTTAAGTAGGCACCAATGACTATTGGTTGATATGAGAAGAAATGAGATTGTTAAATATACTTTTTCAAAAAAAAAAAAAACAGCTAAGGACAAAAACAACTATAATGGCTATAAAAGAAGAGTGGAAACTTAGCCCTATGTCAGGCTGTCAATGTCCACAAGAAACCTTTGTGTTGTGACTGTTCTGAAGTTCTCGTACATACATCATTTTTCATGTGTGCTGATTAGCCAGTTGTTAAATCCCGGCTGTACTCATGAGATGACCAGTAATTAGTTAATTATTCCAGTCTGTCTAGTAACCCTTCTTTGGTTGTTTTGAGGTAGTGTGTAGGATGAAAATTGGTTTTATAGTGCTGGTTGATTTCATAAATGTTAGTACCTTTTCTTCTGAGACTTGTCTATTAATGTTTTTCACAGGTGGGTTAGTAGTATATAAAAAAAAGAGAGAGAAAACTTTTGTTTGAGAACAAAGAATAAAACATCAGAACTATCCAATAATATGAATGCAAAGTATGATTGCTTTGCTCCATGAAAACTCTAGTTATAGTTCCCTGGCTGCGGTTTGATTGTTCTAATTTGGTAACACCCACCTCCCAGGGAGACCGTTTATTAAGATGGGGGCAGGATGGGGACCGGAGCAATGATTAAATTGCCTCTCATACCATGAAAAAAAACATCGAAAGCAACTTTGTTTTCTTTCCTTAGCAACTTAGTGAAGCTGGGAACTCTGCCAATTAAGTCCCTGCTCTGGAAGTACCAAGGGACTTGTTAGAGAGTTGCAATGTAACAATTTAAAATTTACAATTAAACAGGAAATTAGAAGTGCTTGCATCTGTCCCTTGGATACCAGGAAAAGAACTTATGAAAACATCCCTTGAGTTTCTTAACTTGTCTCTAAGGGAACTTGAAAACAGTGAAATCAAAGAGAAACTTTGAGAGAATGTGCTAAATTTCTCCTGGGAGCAGATGCAGCTCGCACACAGAGCACAAGCCGCTTGCTCGTCATTGCACACCTCACAGGCTACAGACTGGGAAGACACAGTGTGCTCTTTGCTTTGTGGTAGTAGGACAGCAAAGTGAGCTCCCCACGCTGGCTGTGGACTCACGTAGACCCTCTGTTTAGGCGTCATGAGGCTCTTTCGCACACAGTCATAGAAATAAGCTGATTGTTCCAAGGATGGGCCCTTTTCTGTGATATTACTATGTATTTCAATATCTGGATATAAGACTCCAGATTCATAACTTAGCTTTATTTTAATATTCTATGTCACAGCATTTCTGGTAAAACAACCAATGAACTAAATATATCATCAGTCATTTTATAGGGTATAGAAACACATGCCATTCACCTCTCTGACTCACAAGAAGCTATCAGATTGTTCAAAGTTTGCACATACCTTTCATGTATTCATTAAGCCCAAGAACTGGGGTGGGAATACTCAGAAACAAAACCGCAACAAACAGCGTCAAGTCGGTAAAACATTCAGGCACAGGAGGGAAACGCATGGACAATCGGGACAGGGAGGCTGGATCGCCTTACCCCGCCCAGAGCACCGCGGCCCGGCCCTCCTGTGCGGAGACGCGAGGACTGTTCTGGAGAAGGTGTAGGGTGAGGGAAGCTCTCCCTCCTGCCGGCCAGTATGAGGGCTGTGCTCTGGCCCCAAGTCGTTTTTTTCATTGTCTGCTAAGAGTCCTTCCTCCCCAGCTGCTTGCACACGTTTTCTGGATGGAAACGTGGCTTAAGCCTCCCGTAGACTCCGCACTCGGACTCCTTTTTGCAGATTTATGATAGTTTTCCAATGCCATGTGTCTAAGATAATAACATTCTTACTATTAATCAGTGGATAACAGATGTTACTAATGCTTTGAATATTTCATTAGTTATCATTTGGAAAACCATACAGCTTTCTAACATGCTGTGTGGCATTTGGTCTTTGTGAATCTTACTATACGAAGGGTCGTGCAATGCACCGCTGCTGTGCTCGCCGGCGTGTACCTCCTTCTCCCCATATGACCGCCGCTCACATTTCTCATCTTTTCTCCATCGCCTCCTGAGGCGATTCCTCATTGTCATCTGATAATCTCATTGTTTTTTGACAACGTTGATTCTAGAATTGCATTTCATTTCATTTATGTTATTTTTCTCCTAGTTCTTTTTCTATTATTGTACTTTCCGTTACCATTTATCTCCCCATGCTCTCTTCCACCTCCACTCCTGCCTCCCCCATTTTTTTTATTGTTTAGTTCACTGAATATATTTTGTTTCCATGATTTCTGGTTTTGTTTATTTTATATCCACTTTACTCCTTTCACCTTTCATGCAGTTGGGGTTAGATTATTATTTTTTAAATGGAAGTTATTCCATTCAATTTGAAGTGTGTGCGTGCATGCATGTGTGTGTGTGCATGCATGTGTGTGTAGTGAAATGCTTCTTATCTACAACATAAATTTCATCTGTAACATGTGCCTTTTACTGTAGTAGTTTGCAGCTATTTTTCTTAACATTTTCCCACATATTGCATAAATCTTTTTTTCAGTTTCAGTTGCATTTTTACCTTTCTTGAAACAATAAAGCATAATATGCCAAAAATGTTGCATATTTTCTTCCATCTTCAGTATTAAAATAGCTACACAAAAATCCACCAATTTGGTAAGTTTTGTTTAAACGCACACTGATATGACAGCTGTCACAATACAATCTAACAAAATTCCTTCGAATGAAGTTAAAGACAACTAAATACCATTGGAGGCATCTTATGGAAAAGGCCTAAAGGAACATTTTGGCCAACCCTATGTGTTATTGAGCATCTGCCATATCAGGTTACTCCTTGAACCTGCCACGCGGACCACCTGCTTGTTAGAAGCTCGTCTGTGGTTGCACGTGTGTGGGGAGTGGGGCCATGACACTGAGCTCGTTAACAGGACGCAGCAGGACAACATAACGAGCTCTCCTTGGTGGCTTTATGCTGAATTTGACACTTAAAATTATTTTAATTCATGTTATGAAATACATTGTACACACAACAGAATATATCCTATTAGTATTTGCATGTTTAAAAAGAAAACAGCACAATCAGTGATCACCACAGAAGCGGGAATGCACGTCCGGCCCTGGCGAGCCCTCCTGCCGGCCCCGGGGAGCTGCAACTGCCTCAGTTTTGTCCTAGTCAATTCCTTGAGATTTTTCTAATTTTATCATAAGTGTTTTGTATCTTCAAACATATGTATGTGTCTCTTTTAAGCCTTAGATTCAAATAATCACACTGAAAGTATTCTTTTGACTCTTCTTTCTTGCACTGGGCTTGCTGCCTGGGAGAGTCATTCATGCAAATGCTGATGGTTGGAAATCACTTAAAATGTAGCTGCTATGTAGTGTTATACTGTTTAAACATAGCCTATCCAATTTTCTGCTATTACAAATACGAATTCACTGAGTGCCTCTGGGCAAGTCTCCTTGTGAAAGCAGGAATTGCGTTAGAGTGAGCACCTAGCAGTGAAGCAAATGGGTCCTAGACCATTCGCCATGTGACTCCTGATTGTCAAAGTGATGGCGCAGCTGTCACTCCTACTCCGAATGCATCAGAGTTCAGCTTGCTCCACATTGTCATCCAAACCTGGTATGTCCACTCATATAAATAGTTGCCACTAATCAGGGTATCATCTCACACCTGTCGGAATGGCTGTCATCAATAAATCAACAAAAATCAGGTGCTGGCAAGGATGTCGGGAAAGGAGAACCTTTGTGCACTGTTGGTGGAACTGCAGATTAGTGGAGTCACTATGGAAAATAGTAAAAAACTAAAAATAGAACTACCATATGACCCAGCAGGTCTACTTCTCGGTATCTATGAAAAAAGGAAAGAAGGAAGGAAGGAAGGAAGGAAGGAAGGAAGGAAGGCAGGCAGGCAAGAAGGAAAAGAAGGAAGGTACTAATTCTAAAAGACATATGCACCCCTATGTTCACTGCAGCATTATGTACCATAGCCAACATATGGAAGCAGTCTAGGTTTCCATCAAGAAATGAGTGGTAAGGAAGCTGTGGTACATACATGTATCTGGTCATTCTGTGAGCCAATGAAGTTGATACATAAAATTAACTTTCATAACATCCAATTTTTGATAGCATAGTGGAGGGAAACACCGCTCTTAAAGAAAATAATTTTTTAAAAAATTTTAAGTCATTTATTCTATTACAGTCATCTCAATTTCCCCACTTTGTCCCCTTCCACCCATCCCACCCCCACTCCCCACTCCCACAGTCAATTCCCACTCTGTTGTCCAGGTCCATGGGTCATTCATACACGTTCTTTGTCTAGTCCCTTCCTCTTCTTTCCACCATTGTCCTCTTTCCACATCCACTCTGGTCACTTTCAGTCTGCACCATGTTTCCATGCCTGTGTTTTATTTTGTCTGTTAGTTTATTTTGTTGAATAAATTTCACTTACAGGTGAGATCATATGGTATTCATCTTTCACTGACTGGCTTATTTCACTTAGCTTAATGTTTTCCAGTTCCATCCATGATGTCACAAAAGGTAGGAGTTCCTTCTTTCTTTCTTTCTTTCTTTCTTTAATGTAGATTTTATTTATTTATTTATTTAAAATGCCAAAATCCATTATGAAATATTAAAAAATTTAAATCCATTATAAATTCTTAGCAATTAAAACAACATGACACCAGCACAGAAATAATTAAGTAGATCAATGAAATAAAATGAGCATTCTAGAAACATATATATATATATATCTGTCTAACAATGGAATGTGTGATTAAACTGATAAATCAATGGGAAAAATAAGGGTTTATTCAACAAATAGGGTACATGCACCACTATTACTTGAAATAAAACAAACATAGAGCTCTATTTCACACATTATGGAAAAAAATTCAGGTGAGTTAAAAATCAATATGTAAAATCTAAGGAGTTTTTGGAGAAAATACAAAATAATATGTTTCTTATTCTGAAGTAAAATATTCAAACCCAGAAGCTATAAAGTCTTGACAATATGACTATATTAAACATCTAAGACTATATAGTAATATACATATACAAAGTTAAAGGACAAGTAATAGAATAGGAAAGTATTTGCAACACATCTAAAAAAGGGTTAATAGGTTGTGTTTTTTTTTTAAGGAAAAAATTCTACAAACCTTTAATCAAAAAATAGATAAAGAATACCAAAAAGTCATTTAAAGCTTTTTAAAAATAATAGAAATAGGCAGGAAATATACAAAAATAAAAACAGGTTTAGTTTCAACAAATAATAAAGGAACAATTAAAATAACACATCATTGTCACAATCAGATTATTAAGTATTAAAAATATTGTTAATATCAAGTATTGGTAACTATGAAAGGAACTGGGTGTTCATAGACTCCTTTTCTTCATCTTCTTAAAGCAGTCCCTTTAGCATATTTTGCAATGCTGATTTGGTGGAGGTGTATTCTTTTAGCCTTCTTTTGTCTGGGAAACTCCTTATTTCGCCTTCCATTTTAATTGAGAGCCTTGCTGGGGAGAGCAGTCTTGGTTGCAGGCCTTTGCTTTTCATTACTTGGAATATTTCTTGCCGTTCTCTTCTGGCTTGTAGTGTTTCCGTTGAGAAGCTAGATGTTAGCTGTACTGGGGCTCCCTTATATGTTACTACCTCTTTCTCCCTTGCTGCTTTTAGGATTCTCTGTTTGTCTTTGATATTTGCCACTTTAATTATGATGTGTCCTGGAGTGGGCCTCACTGGGTTCCTCTTGAATGGTTCCTCTGTGCTTCCTGGACTTGTGTGACTTTTTCTCTCCTATAATTAAGGAAGTTTTCCATCATTACTTTTTCAAACAGGTTCTCTCTCCCTTCCTCATCCTCTTCTCCTTCCGGTATCCCTATTATATGGATATTATTACATTTCAGGTTGTCCTCCATTTCCCTCAATGCCTCTTCATTCTTTTTGAGTCTTTTTTCATTTTCTTGCTCTTTCTGGGAGCTTTTTTCTACCTTATCCTCCAGCTTGCTGATTTTTTCTTCTGCTTCATCTAGCCTGCTTTTGATTCCTTGTACTGTGTTCTTCAATTCAGAAATTGTATTCTTCATTTCCTCTTGTCTCTTATTGATAGTTTCTATGTCCTTTTTCATGCTGCTTTAGTTTGCAGTAAGGTCCTCGTAGTGTTCCTGTAGGTTTTTGTAATTTTCTCTGAGTTCACTGAGCTAATTGAGCTTCCTTAGAACCATTGTTTTGAACTCCATATTTGATAGTTTACTTGCCTATTTCATTTATTTCTCTTTCTGGGGATTCCTCCTTTCCCTTCAACTAGGGGGTGTTTCTTTGTGTTCCCATTATTTGTGAGGCTCTTCTTTTTGCTTCTGCTTCTTAAATTGATCTGTCCTGATTTCCTGACTTTGTAGCATGAACTCCTATGATAAGAGACTGCTGTTTTTTCTTTCTGGATCTTCCCCTGATGATGTCAGATGTTGTCCCTGTTTGACCTTAGGCAGTCTGTTCAAGACTTCCAGGAATCTACTGTCTGTGGCTGTCTCCTTCAGTTGTTAATCTAGTCACTCTGCAGTCAGCAGGCCACCTTACACAGCACAGCGTGGGGCAGAGTATCTCCTGGGGCAGGGTTGTTGTGTCCTCTCATGCTCTTGCCACTCAGGGGAGTGGTCTGCCTGAGCCAGATGGCTGCTGCCGTGTGGAGGATGAGTCAGCACCAGGATCCTGCTGGCTACTCTCTTCTTTCTCTCCCCAAAGCCTCCCTCCCCAGTCTCTCCTCAGGTGTCTCCAGCCCACTCTGCCCCTGCCTTTGCCAAAGCCCAGGGTAAGTGGCTCCAAATAAAAATTTATTCTTTGGCCCTTTAAACAGCTCTTTGCATCTCCAGCTTCCTGTCTCTGGCAGAGAGCAACCCTGCCGCTTTTCGCAGTGGGTTGTTATCTGTGTACTTTTTTGGGCTCCGGTGCTGTAGGCTGGAGATCCCCACTTATGGTTGAGATTCTGCTCTTCTCAGGGGGATCCAACTGGCCATTTCAATATCCTTCTGGTGCTGCCGCCCATGGGCACCCCACCCGCCTTCTCAAGTCTCTACTGCACTCCTACCAGTTAGGTTGTGCTAAAGCTGATTATTCTGTCTGTCTGATGTTATAAGGCTCCTCTCTCGTTATTGTTCAGTTTTTGTTCTAGGTACTCTCTCCACAATTTAGTTACAATTCCAGATTTGTCCTGGGAGGAGGTCAGTGTGACTTCCACTCACTCCTCTGTCATCTTGATTCTCCTCCAAAGAAAATAATTTTCAAACCATAGACTTTATCATATAAGTAGGAGAACAAAAAGTATTTTTCCCAGTTTAATTGAGGTATAATTGACATAAACTTCATAACGCTTTGTGTAAGTTTAAGGTGTATAACATAGTGAATGAATATATATAAAACCAAAAAAGGTTAGTTAAACATATCCATCACCTCACATGGTTGTAATTTTTTGTGTGTGTCCAGTGAGAACTTTTAAAGTCTGCTCTCTCAGCAACCATTCAGAAAGTGGATTACCCAGTCAACTACATGTAAAATTGTTAAAGATGGAACTCTCATTT
Organism: Pteronotus mesoamericanus; assembly: GCF_021234165.1. NCBI lineage: Eukaryota > Metazoa > Chordata > Mammalia > Chiroptera > Mormoopidae > Pteronotus > Pteronotus mesoamericanus. Next base: position 1,816,797 of record NW_026555070.1, read on the forward strand.
AAGGAAAACATAACAATAAAAAAATTTGTGAAGTAAAATAATTAGAAGTAACCAAAGTATCGATTTCAGCTTTTAATTTACCCTGGTTTATTTAAAAAAAAAAAGATGAAAATAGTGATAGATCCTGGGTGGTTTTCAAGCGCTTGGAAATTCTGAAAAAGTTTTATATGCAGAGCACATTTCTTTCAGATAACAACACTGGAAGGTAGGACTTAATATCCTATTTCTCTCAAAGGTGAGCAAACTATGACAACAAGTGTCCAGGTAACTTGCTTAAGATCATTACCTCTAAAAAGAGGAGAGGTTCTTTGATGAGGAAAAACTCCAGAGCCCACAATTATGGTTTTGTTTTTGTTATTATTTTTAACCATGGACATTTCCAAACATGCACAAGGGAAAAGAAGAGGCAGTGGCCCTCCTGGACCCCTTACCCAACCTCAGCAAGTGGCAACACACACCCCCTTTGATTCATCCAAATGAATAATTATCTTAGTATTTCTCTTAAAAAAATTAGGACTCTTTATTTACTGCAATAAAAATTCAGTTGTCACTTATAAAAATATTAACAGAATGTCTTTAATAGTGTTAAACAGCCATTAGATTTGAAATTGCGTCTGTGGTGTCTCGTGTCTTTCTTCCTTCAAATTCTTCAAATCAGAATCAAAACAAGGCCCACAAGTTTGATTCATCTGTCTTTAGGTTTCCTTTAATCTTCAACAGTTTCCCCTTCATGTTTTATTTTCTGTGTCTTTTATTTGTTGATAAAAATAGTTATATTCCTATACCATTTCCCACATTCTGGATTATTACATTTGTATAATCAATGAACTTCTTCTGTCTTGCATTTTCTGTAAGTGAAACTTTGATTGAATTCTAGTTTCATTATCTTTTCAAAGAATTCAGTTGTGTACCTTTTACTCATGATATCAGGAATCATGTAATGCCTTGCAAGCTATTTTTAAATAATGGCAAGTTTAATTATGTTCAAGATTTTCAATCTAAATTATTCATTATAAAAGTCCCAATTTTTACCTAAGTTTTGTAGTCACTGCAAAATGATGGTGTTTGGATGTTTTTGTTTCTTTTGTACGTATTTGCTTGAAGTTTCTATAAATCATAACTTCATCTATTTTTGGTTACACTATAATACAGTTCATTCACCCTTCAAAGGTAACTGTTCTTTCACAGTTTTTAAAAAAAATTGTGTTTCTTTGTATTCCTTATTGATTGCCCATTTTTTTGTCCTTATGATTTATCTTATTGTGAATATTTGCCACATTACCATGATTTGAAGTTACTCAAAATAATTTTTTGCAGTTAGGCTAAAAAGTGAATACAAAGTTAGACTTGTGTGTTTCTAATATTTATGGATTTAAATTTTTAAAATTTAATTTTATTGCACATTATGTTAAATATTTTATGACCTCACTGTAAAAAATACAAAATAAAGTACAAAGAGGCTTCCATTCCTGTCTGAGTCTCACTGCGGCCCTCCTGTCCCTATAGAAAACCATCTTCATCAGCTGCGATCTTTCCATTCTTTAATATAAGCAAATATTATATATATTCTATTCCCTTAGCAATGTATCTTAGAGATTTCCCCATAAAAGCATTACACACACACACATACACACTATATATATATGCAATATATTACTAATATATATTGAATAGATATGTATATATTACAAAGAATATCTGTAATTCTTTGATATTTTGATCCTGTGCGATTTATTGAGACTCACTTTATGGTGAAATCCATTTTTTAATTGTTTTATACGTCCCTGTAAAGGATCTCCATTCTTTTCAAAGAGTGTGACATTCAACAGTGTATATACAGCAGTAGTTCACTGTATTTATGTTCAAACATTTTTTAAATCCTCACCCCAGGACATTTTTTCATCGCTTTTAGAGAGAGAGGAAGGGAGAAAGAGAGAGAGACGCGAGAGAGAAACATCGATGGGTTGCCTCCCGTATGTGCACCGACTGGGAATCGAACCCACCGCTGGGTATGTGCCCTGACAGAAAACGCATCTGTAGCGCCGAACTCGATCCCAAAGCCGGAACAGCACTGGCCTCTTAAAACGCTGTCTCTGAACATCATTTCGGGGAGGGATGGCACATGCAATCCATTCGCTCACTTCTCCACGTCTGCCGGCTTCAGGACGTGGGTGTTGGTAGCTGTCAGCTTCCAGGGCCCGGAGGAGAAGTCCCGCGGCTGCTGTGGGAGCCGTGGACCGTCGTGGCTGAGGCGGGGCCCACGTGGGCCGCCCGGGACGGGCTGGAGCAGCGGCGGCAGCGGACACCGTCCCCTGCCTCGCCGCGGCCCAGCGCCCGCCTTGACTTTGATCCACTCGCCTCCAGCGGGGCGGCTCTGGTTCCTAACAGACTGAGCACACATACCAGTCCGTCGCCCCAAGGTTTGCGGACCCCTGCTCTAGCTGCTGGCCATCAGGAAGGACTGGGGAAAGAGACCCCATCCCCCGACGCGGGTACAAAACACTTTTTTTGTGCATAGCAAAAAACCCTATAAATTATCACAGTGAAAAAAAAAATAACACTTCCTAAGTATTATTATCGAATATTGAATTATAGTTTATATTTTATAATTGAATTATTGGTTTTTGTAAAATACATTTGCCTGAGTTATTACATATTTATAAAATATTGTATATTATAAATGCGATATACACATATTACATATCTGTAAAACATGTTGCCTGAATTAGGATATAAGGTTTATACTTTGCAATTAATTGATAAGCTTCCTAAATCTTGTCTATAAATTCACCTTTATCTTCTTATTTATTTTTAATTTCACAATTTTACTGTGGCTAAAGAAACCAGGTGGTTTGTAACAGGCTTTCCTGCAGTCTGGATTTTGCTGAATACATATCCATGGGGTCATCTTTCTCTAAGTCCTGTAATTCCCATAAATTGTTAGTAAGGTTTGATGAGATTGTCCTTGTCTTTGGCAAGATGACCTACATGGTGGTGGTCTCTATTTTGGGGTTGTCAGTGGCCATTAATGAAGATTTCCTATATTTATGTTGTCATTATAGTTTGCAAAATGATATTTTAACTTTATTTTCCTTCTTCATTTATGAGCTAAAATCCTTGAAACACACCCCTCAACACACACACACATACACACCATGCGCCACACAAGCTAATTATTGGCAATCCAGATGTCCTGATGTGCAAATTACACAGACAATTTTAAGAAATCCATTATTATTCCTTTTATTACCAGTTTTAATGAGTTGGTTTCCTAACATTCTCCTATGTTCACCAAAATATTTTAGGATCATTTGGAACTCCTGAATTTAAATGTATTTGATGTGTTACACTCATTGCAATCACTATTCATATTAATGCATAATGTATATTCTTTGGCAATGGAAGCTTATCAGCTGATGCCCAAGTCTGTGTGTTGAGAGGCTATTTGACTGCGATCCTGTTTTCTGGTGTGATCACAAGCTCCCAGCTTGCTGTATATAAATTCTACCATGGACATAAAGCTTATGATTACCCCAAATACCTGTGATTTTTGAAAATTGGAAATAGTTTTAGATACCATGATTTCAGGGCTGGCAGCGATTGTCACTATTGCATTGATTGTTATTTCTAACTCTGTTTAGTGGACAGAGCTGCCATACGCACATTCTAAAGGTACTATACATCGTAAGTTCTGGTATTTTTGTTTAATTCTTACAAATTGTTGTTGGAGAAAATAGAAGGGCCGTGTAGAAGATTTCGTACACATTACCTCAGAATTACATAAAGATACTGAGAAAATTAAGAAGAGTTCTTTGCCTTTAGTTCATATTGCATTAAAGACATAGTCAGACTATTTTGCTCTAAAGTCATTTGGAATCATTACAATATAAGACCTCTGACCTTAATAAAAATTTCAAAGTATGATTAACTGTATAAGAATGTTTGCGTGCTACCTAGCTCAACATTAAATTTCCAAAAACTCAACACACACACACTATTCTTTCAATATAGAAGTTGCATTTTTAAAACAACAGTGGACATTAACTTTTTATAAAGAAGCTAATGCTTTAGGGGGTAAAAAAGACTAGATGTTTGGAAACATGTCTACTGTCATGTGATTTTACTGACAAAAATGATGTAAGCAAATGATCTCTAAAGCTTTATGTATGCCTGCTAAGCACAATTAGAAACAATTCTCTAACCTACTTTATATTACTAAAAGAAAAGGCCAAAATATGTTTATTACCCTTTTAAAATAAAACATTAACAGCTTTAGATTTAAGTTCAAATTTCAACAGTATGTCAGCATTTGTGGAAATATATTGAAAAATGTCTGATTTAGTAAACAGAAAAGTAATGTATTTGTTCCATTTTGGTATAATATATGTTGTGAGGTGTCATTTTTAGCTCTTGTACTCACTAAACACAAATATTACAGTATAATACACCTATAGCCAGGTCATCAATTTATTAATCACAAAGTATTAAATAAGATTTCAAAAACATTGAGGCAGATTTACTCACATTGTCCTTACTAAAAGTATTATCATTAATATAAAATAATTTTATTATGTATTGGCGTGGTCAAAATGTGTGTACAATTAATAAATTAATTATATTAAAGCATAAGTCATTTACTGTGTCTTTGACTTACAATTATTTTTATTTTTCAAGCATTTTAATTTTAAGTACAGAGCCATTGAGGCAGGCAGGCAGTTAGGAATGAGGAAGTCCCAAAGGCACCCGCAGCAAAGGCAAAACATGCTGAAGAACGCTAAGCCAGACAGCCTGAGCTCCTGAAATAGTTACTCCCCTCCCCACACGCAGCTGGCCGTGAGGCAGGAGACTGGAGACAGTAGATAAAATAAAAATGAGGAAGTCCTGGGAGGCTGGCATCACTTAAGTAGCTGACATGACACTTATCAACATCCTGAATTCTGAAAATAGTCTCATAATAGCATAGTAATACTTAAAGCTGCAGCTGGGCATGAGCACTTTGGTCCCGAACAACCTGTAGTGCATCTTACCGTTGTTATAATTTGATTGTAATAAATTAGCAATGCAGTTTCCACCCCCCAAGTGGACAATCAGAGAGAACTATGGGTAATCGCATGCATAGTGAAGAAAAATTATATAACTCCAAATGCATGCATAGTAGAAAGTAGATTAAGAATAAGGAAGTAAAAGGCCTTATAAAATTAAAACCCCTCAGACAACAGGGTGCCACTTTCTATTCAGGGGATTGGCCGACTCCCATATTCTGTGGAGGGTACTGTCCTTAATAAATCTTGTTTTCTTTGCTTTACTTTGTTTGTGTGATTCATTCCATTCTTTGTTCGCAATCACCAATAACGTGGTTACCTGTGCACGTCTGTGACACCATGGCACAATTTTACAAAAATACCTATTTTTACAAATCAAAGCCTGCCTTTCTGCTTTCCTTTGGGTTACACTTATTTATAAAGCACTGGGAGCAGGTTTGATATGCATTTTTAAAACAAAAAAGCAAGAATCCAAACAGGGTGCATCATGCATTTCTAAATTCCCAAGTGAAATTGTATAGCTTGCTTTGCCAGTAGTTCTCAACCTTTAGCATTAGAATCAGAGGTAGACTTTCTGAGAATGTGGATTTTTAGTTTCTATGCCTTAGAAGTTATGATTATGTCATTTGAGTTTGAAACATATATCCCAGGTGATTCAGGTACAAGTGATCAGTGACCATACTTTGAAAAAAATTGTCTTAATTTTATAGATAATAAAATTTTCGAAGTTTTCTAGAATTTAGTTTAACAATCATTCACTTTGTTTTAGAGAAATTAGGATGCTCTAGCTTTAGGTTACAAAAATCTGACTCCAACTGGCTTAAACAAACAAAGAAGACATTTAAGATCTCTTATTACAGGAAGGCAGAGCTAAGGTGAGCTGCAGACTCAACTGATCCAGGGGCTTGAAGCTGTTATCCGTCTCAAAGTTGGCTTCATCCCAACGTCAGTTCTCCCTTTGGTCATGAGATGACTGCCTCTGGCACTTGTGACCCTAAGCCCCCTTGTTCACATCAAATAGGAGATGATGAGTTTTCCCCCCAGGAGTAGACTAAAAGTCTCTCAGTATAGTTGGGCCAACTTTGCCATGTGTCCACTCTTGAATGAGTAATTGCGCCAGGGAAGACCATGTATTAATTGGCCTCTTATGGTTCTAATTGGTATTTTTTGAGTTTTGTAGAACAAGCTTTTACTAAGAAGTAATGGCACTTGTAAGTGGAAGATGAGGCTAAGAAGAAAAAAGGCATCTTAGTCTGCCTTTTATTTAAATTACAATTTTATATTATATAATATAAACATGAAATAACTATTAATGACAGTCAAAATTTTTTAAGGTTGTAATTTTTAAGGCCACCATTACTACCACTAGTGGAATTAAAGCTTGTTTTATGGTGTTCTCAGTTTCAGAAGTCTTCATTTCTAAATTCAATTTTAGCTCACCATTCAGTCAGTTATTGATCCCAAATCTGTATTTATGATATATTTGTTGACAGATATTACTAGTAACTTCTTTCCCATGTATATTAACTTCAAATGTGCTCAAGGGCACCATGTGCCTACACTGGTCTTTCAGTCAGTGTTGACACTGTGCGATGGGACAGTATGTTAACTATGGTCAATCTGATATACACACATGTTACTGAGTGAGTGATTCTTTTTTTATCCTTACCTAAGGATATATATTTATTGATTTTAGAGAGAGAGGAAATGACAGAGGGAAGGAGGGAGGGAAGGGGGAAGAGAGAGAGAGAGAGAGAGAGAGAAACATTGATGTGAGAGAGAAACATCAATAGGTTGTCTCCTGTAGGCACCCAGATCTGGGACCTAACCTGAAACACTTTGGCGTGCATTACCGGATGATGATGCTCCAACCAACTGGGCCACCCAGCCAGGGCCTGAGTAAGTGGTTCTTAACAACAACAAAAAAGCATCATGGTGTATGTGCACTTAAATGTCTTACAACTTTATTTGTCCATTATACCTCAGTAAAGCTCAAAAAAGAGTTAAAAATAATAAATGGAGACTCACTTGCCCTTTGACATCTCCATCTCTGGGTTTTCTCCTGCCTGGGTGGTGGTCCAGGTGCCCCGTGATCACAGCTGTTCCAGATTCAGGCAAAACCCAGCTGAACAGTGAGCACTATCAAAAGAGCCTGGCTCTTTGCTGCTGTCCCAGGCAGGCACAGGTACAGCTGGCTTTCTAACCCCAGACTTCTGCTGCATGAGGCATCAACATTCTCACTGGTTTGGAGGGAATGAAGCAGTATCCTCTATTGTCCATGGCCAAACCTGTAAGAGACTTAAGAAGCATTTGCCTCGTAACCGCATTCAACAGAACACATTTTTCCCCCCAGTGAAATCTAAAATAACGTACTTGAGGCTCAAACCCAGAATGGCTGCCTCCTTATCAGTGTTCTAAATGAACTAGCCCAGATTTTTCTGGATTATTTGTTATACACTATTTCAAGTACTAGGTATAGTAAAGGGAAAATCCATCATATTGTCCCCTTCCCACATTTACATATCAACAAATATATGTCACAAAATACTCAAACCTGTTTTGCTGTTTTACTCTTAAATTTAAAATGGTCAATAGGTTCACAATTTAAGGTGGATGTTTGCACTGCTAAGGGATATAACATGCTGTAAAAGAAATATGGAAAATGTACAATTTCTACTTCACAACTAAAGTCTCCTGAATTCTAGACAACTTGCTATACACAGAGTTGATTATTTTCTATGTTGCATGAGGTGCGTGTGTCTGTGTAATGGGTTAGATAGAGAGCCAAGCAAGATAGCCCAAGGCACAATGCAGTATTCCTTTATATACAAGGTGTAGTACACAATGCATAATGAACAAGAATAATATGGAAGCTATGGTGAAACAACTTTGGAGAGGAAGAAATTTAGATTTTGTTTTTTGATAAATTTTCCACTTAACAAAATCTGAACACCAATAAACTTGAATGTTTCAAATGACAGTCTCACTATTTGAAACCATGTTTTATACCTACCTAATTTCAGAAAAGAAACACTTTCAAGCAATTATTTTGCATTTATTTTTTATAAAGGAAATAACCTATATTGCTGATTTGAATTCCACATGGCTTTTTTTTGAAGAAGAAGAGAACATAATGAAAAAGGTCATCTATGAGCTTAATTTTAAAGAAATGAGAAAGAGAAAAGCAGTGTCTGGCAGCTGTCTATCCAGCTTCCTTGGCTAAACGACTTGGTGACATTCTGTTGTATGTCCAAAAAAAAAAAAAAAAGAAAGAAAGAAAGAAAGAAAGAAAGAAAGAAAGAAAGAAAGAAAGAAAGAAAGAAAAGAAAGAAAGAAAGAAAACAAACAAACGACAGAACATCAGAAAAAGTCACTATATTGGAGCAAGACAGAAACAAGTCCCCTCCATTGCCATGTCGGAGCACAGGTGAAAGTAGGACACAGTTTAAACCTGAGAAATGACCAATACTTACTTCTCCCAGTTAATCTGATCAATTGCTGCTTCTTTATCAATTACAGCTTAGCAATGCCTCCTACTTAAAACTGGCTTTATTTTCTGACACCACGCCATCCGGGGAGATGCTGCCTTCCATCACTAAATACCGGGCCCTAAGCACCTTCCAGCACCCTTTCACCGGCCCACGGCGTGTTGTCTCCTTCATGACATAAACCCAACCCGTCCACCTTCACACTTGTTCACGGTGGTCTTCAGCGGGAGGGCGCTGACAGCACTCTGCCTGTCGCCGTCCATTAGGGATTAATTTACTTAGAGTTTGGCACTAAATGTTATATAAAGGAATGTCAATAATAATAATAATAATAATAGTTCTTGTAGCCATGGAGTAAAAAACCTATGAAAGGGAACAATGACATGAACTACTTTGTTTCAAGATTAGTTCTGAGAAAATGCCTTCAATAACTGAAAAGCGATTGCAGTGAAACCCTGATTATAACACTGGTTTCAAGGGAAAAGTGTACAGTCTGTATCACAAATACATGTCACTGTGACAAAATATAGTTTCTCATTAAGTAAATGGGAAACATAATTTGAGTCATAAACTAGTTAATCCTATAATATTAGAAGTAACATGTCTTTGCGATATGTGTATATATATAAATATATATGTATAATGGTTATATGAGCTTTAGGTGAATTCTTGTGTATATGAACATACAGGAATTAGAAGATCTATCTATATATCTAGTAACTTTTTAGAAAGGTGTAGAGATATATTGCTATATATGCAAGGTAGGGCAAACATAGGTTTACAGTTGTTTGTAGAGAAAATAATACTTAATAAATATTAATATAGGAATAAACTGTTTTGTGTACTCACAACTGTGAACCTACTTTTGCCCCACCCTGTATTTATGCGAGGCTGTATGTACATTATACTGCAGATCTTGTTAAAATAAAAATAATGGAATTGTGAAGACAATACGAATGTTAGGAATAGGGTAGGAATAAGAGAAACTTTATATTTACTACGAGTAGTTTTTAAGTTTTATAAAGTGAAATATTTTAGAAATGTGTGGAATGCTGAGTTTAAGACAGTACTGAAATGGCAAGAGGACTGGTGCATTTTAGAAATGAGGAACCAAGTGAGTGACTCACAGTGAAGTGATACATTTTTACTTGTAAGAGAGAACAGGAACCTTGGGGATGGTGATAACTACTAAAGATGAGGGAGGTCTGAGATGTTCCTGGAAATGTTCCCGAAATTCAAAAAATTTCCTAACTCCTGCCACCACCTCCTTGTTCTAGACACTGTGCACAGCCGGGCTCAGCGTGAGGGTCTCCAGAGTGTAGCGCGCAGCCACCCCCTTGTCCCTTTAAAGCGTGAAGCGCAGGCAGGGCGGACGTAGGCGTGCACTGCCGGGGTGTAGTACCGGGTATCACCACCAGGTGGGAGCCGCATGCGGAGAAAGCCGTCTTCTAGCCCGGCGCGGCGCGCGTGCGCAGAATCGGGGCAATGAAGACAGCGTGAAGCGCCGAAGACCAGGGTTACCTCAGCAGCACACGCTGTCGCCTCGTGGATTCTCGCGAGGCTGCAGGGCAGAGGCAACAGACTGGGTATCTCACAGAAGTGGCTGACGGGATTTGGCCCACGGAAGGTCAGCCTCAGCCTGAAATCAGCGCACTCCCAGGAATCGGAAACTGCCACTGCCACGACAGTGCTGAGCAAGGCCACACACTTACTGGGGTTCACGATAGCTCTGCAACAAAGAGGAAACGGGCCGCCACAAAGCCCTCCTAGGCCCTGTTGGTGGGGAGAACCATCTCGGCCCCCGGGGACCACGTGGAGAAGAGCCTGCACGTGGGATTGTCTCGCCCAGGGCGAGCGGGGTGCTCAGCATGTGTGGTGTGACGCTGGTTGTGCGGCTGACGTCCACGGTGGCCAGTGCCAGGAGGAGGACGTGTTCGGGGGTATGCACGGGGCGAGGCGTTGCAGACTGTGGCAGCGACAGTGAGCGTGTTGCCAAGAAAAGCCCATGAGCAAGGTGAAGAGAACTCCCTGGAATTCAGGGGTAGGCCCAGAATCTCAAAGTCAGTGACAATGCTGCTCTTCATCTTGCTTTGGTGATTAAATAGGAGACATTTCAGAGAGTGAAAAACTGGAGCTTAAAGCAATCAGCAATCTGGGTACTTTCATTATGAATCGTGGTGTGTGTTTATGAATTTGGTGATTGAGTATTGCTTTGATACAACTTTGTTGCAGGAATTTCCTTATGATGGCAGTTCTGTCTTCCAGGAAATAGCCTCTGTTCTCCAGATGGACACCATTTTCTGATGCGTATTCTTCCATTAATGATTTAAGTAAACTAAAGGCAGCAGTCCAGAAGAAAAAGATAAGAAAAATAAATGTCTTCAAATATTTCAATAGTACTCTTTTGAGTTGTCTCAGCATAATTTATATATATATGTATATATATGAATACATATATATCCAGTGGCAATATAATACAAATAATTATATATCTCACTAATTCTGTTAATTGCATATCATCTTTCTTGAAACATATATTTGTGGGAATGTCTAGAACAATGAAAACTGACAATGTACTTACAGTGGGAAGACTTCAGGGGAAAATGCCCAACAGAAAATTCTGAATCTGGATATTTATGGGACCATTCACGAATTTATTGGTGTCTAATCAAATGCCAGCTTTGCATTTTTTTCCTTCAGCCTCATAAGCATTTTTCTAATAAATTTTATTAGTTTATAATAAAAGTGCATGAACTAATTCATTGTGCTGTCATACAATGCAAGAAGATTGGAGGTAAAAATAGAAAGTCTAAGACTGCATATTTATTTCATTAGTACTATGAAGTGTAAAAATGGAAAATCTAGGACTGCATATTTTATTATTACTATAAATATTTCATGTTTACCATGAAGTGTTTCATTATTACTGTTAAAATTCCATAAGCTTCAGATTTATATCCCAAATGGTATAAATTGAGACAAATATCAGATCACACAAACAGAATGAAAGTGTCTTGTCGATACCCAAGAAAGAGGCAGCCAGAAAAAGTTTTCTGGAAAGTAGCCAGGAGGTTCCTAAGGGTATTCTTGTTCTACTTGATTTTTCCCCAAAACCTTTCTAGCATTTTGTCACCTGTCTTCTTTTGTGCTTATTTATTTTGATAAATTTGTTCTTATGCAGAGTCAGTTTCTTACATGAATTCATGGCCATCAGGATGATTATCACTTGGTGAATCTAGTAAAAGTGATCAAAGTAATTGGGAATTTACTTATAATTTTATGTTTTATCATTATTCTTTGAATTTTCAGAGATCATGTTGTATTTCTGACATCTAAACAGAAGCATAAATAAAAATAATTTCTGAGACCAAATTCAGTCTGATTTTCTTTCTCAGGCCCTGAGACTTCAATTAATAGTTTGAAAAATTTATTTATTTAAAATGTTTTATTGTTTTTCTATTACAGTTGTCCCAGTCCTTCCACCTCTTCCCTCCTCTGCCCAGCCCACTGCCCTCTCCCACAGTCAGTCTCCACACTGTTGTCCATTTCTCTGGGTTATTTATACAATAGTTTGCTAAATTTAAGCTACTGACGGATTCATGTGTACCTGTTCAGGCTGGTAGGAAAAAAACTAAAGTTTTGTCTAATCTATAATTTACTTTGAGATTTCCTACTTTATTTTTTATTTTCCCATGGTGAATAAATATAACACCTGCCATTACCTGGATCTGTAATACCAGACAGGCTCTGTGCTAGGTTCTTTGCAGATATGATAAGTCTTGTCTTCATAACCAAGCTGGGCTTTTACCACTATAACCTTTATACAGTCAATAAGGAAACAACTGCTGAGAGACAGGGAAAAAACAAACAAACAGAAGCTAGGATTACCTATCTTTGAAGTGGAAGAGTCAGGATTCACACCCACAGTGTTTGACCCTACAGAAATTTCTGTTAACCTCTCTGCTATATACTTTCAAGTGAAACACAAAATAACATGTTAAACATACGCAAAATCTGAAAAATATTTGAAAGAACATGGGAGTTTGAATGAGATATGACTTGAAGCAAGAAAATATAGACAAGATAGTTGATACTTGAAATTCAATTATAATATTTTTGAGTAATTGAAAAACCTAATACTGAAATAAATAATGTTAACTGATATTCAAAGTACAGCATGTCAAATATATTTTCGAATTATATTGGGAGGTCCTGCTCTCATCATTATGTCTGCATCAAGCATCTGACCTCAGAGCTCCTCGGGATGAATCTCTAAGACAGTAGTCCTCTCTCAGCCTGCATCACCTTACCCACCGAAATAGGCGCTCAAATACAAACTGAACTTCCTTCATTGAAGAAAAGAAAGCTTCCATTTTCCGGAGGAGAATTGTTATTCATCAATGTAAATAATACTATATATCCATGTAATTGTTACTGATCAAGTCTCCTGAAGCTGTGTATGACGACCAGGACTCAGTCCCATGATACAAAGCCAAGATTTATAAAATGCTGGTAGTTCACAACAGAATTGCATGTCTGGTCCACTGTCTCCGAGTTGAAAGCAAAAGTGGGGGACAATCTGGAGATAGCTCTTCTCATTTCCTCTTGGAGTGACCCACCCTGTTCACTTGGTGGGCTGGTCTCTGTACTCAGTTGTGAGTCTGTGAGTCGGGACAGTTACTGTGCCTAGATGAAACCAAACCAAAAGGGGAAACTGACACAGTTTCCTGGGAGGAAAGGGTATCTATAGACTATAAAAGCTTTGTTTGGAATTTCCACTATTGACCCTGGGTGAAGATACATGTTGTCTTCAACCTGTAAGTATCCAAAGTATGGTCAATAGTTCCTATTGAAATTCTTCAACTGAGGCTTGGCTTGGATGGTACTTTTGACACCAAAAGTCCGTCGTGTCCAGCAAAAAGGGCCTGCTCACATCAACAGGAGAGTCTATTTATCCAGGGTTTAAAGATTGAGAGCCATTGACTCTTGGCCTCATCTCTTTCTGTTATTCTCATCTGGAATTATCCATTTTGCTCAAATTGATATGTTTAATCTGACTTTATTTTCTATCACTTTAAATTTAGAGGTAAGAAAAATCAGGACATTTTAGTTAGAATTAACGCAAAGAGCTGAAATCCTTACCCTGTCACTTTCTGTTGATGAACTGGCATTATTTTGTTTTATATATCCTTTTTTTGTGCTGTTGTAGTTCTCACTAAGTTCCTTGAGCATCCTTATAACTATTGCTTTGAACTCTATTATCTGTTAAATTGCTTGTCTCTACTTCATTTAGCATTTTTTTCTGGAGAGTTCATTGGGGGCCTGTTTATTTGTCTTCCCATTTTGCCTGCCTCTTTGTGTTTATTTTTATGTATTAGATATATCTGCTATGACTCCCAGTCTTCATGGGGCATTGGGTATCCTGTGGGACCCAGTGATACGGTCTCCTTGATCACCTGAGTTATGTACTCCAAGAATGTCTCTTATATGGGTTATGTGGGTCCTCCTATTGCAATTGAGAATAGATTGCTATTGACCCTGCTGATGTATGGGATCAACCCTCAGGCTGGCTGACTGCAAGGCCCAACCCCAACCATGGTGTGCGAACTGCTGTGAGGTGCTGACCACATGAAGTGCAATTTGCTTCACCAGGATCTGGTGCCTGCTGAGATCTCCCTTTGCATATGCTGCTTGTAAGGCTTATTGGATCCTGCTCTGTTGTTGTCTGAAGCTGGCCACTGGGTGTGTTGGCTCTGGGCCTCCTTGGAGGGACTCTGGTGTAAGCCAATATCAGATGCTGCCCATGTCTGGCCCTTGGCAACCTGTTTGGAGCTACAAGTGATCCTCAGTTCATGGTTGCCTCTTCTGGGCTTGAGTGACTGTGAGAAGGACCAAGGTGTGCTCCAATGCTGGCTTTTTCCAGCAGCAAAAGTGCCAAGGCACCCAAAGATCCACCTTCACCTGCATCCACCTGCCAGCTGCCTAACAGGCTCAGTCACTGAAAGAACATCTGGTGAAGTCAAGAGGATGGGGCTAGTGGATCTACTGTAAGGAGGAGGTGCCAGACAGACTTTAGGAAAGAGGGTGGATGTGGCCCCGACCCAGAGCCACATGACTCACTCTGTCCCAGATTTTCCCCTGACCTTGGCAGCGTGGAATCACCAGGAATAGGACAGATGGGGCCTCCAGAACCCAGATATTGGGTCAGCCCGAAGCCAGGATTGTGGTTCTATGAGATCTCCTGTGAGAAGGAAGTGTCAGTCAGGTTCATGAGAAAGCCGGGGTAATGGCCCCACTGCAAAGCCAAACGACTCAGTCACTGACAGCCCCTGAGTCTACCCAGACCTCTGCACCCTGGCCCAGGCAGCGGACTCCTCAGCAGGGTATGAGCTCCACAGGGGAGAGCGAGAGGGTGTCCAGAGGTGAGGCTATTGCTTTCCTCCAGGCTGATGCCACAAGGAGGGGAACATTCCACCCAAGAAAGGTGGTGTCTGCAGTGTGGGAGAGGGACTCAGCACAGGGCTCCTGGTGGCAGTTCCCCACCCCCCGTCCCCTCCCCGAACCACAGAGCTGAGACTCTACTCAGGCGGCTCTACTCTGCTTGGCTCTCCCTCCACCAAAGCCCAGGGCGAGTGGCTATGAATGAAATTTTGTGTGTTGGCCCTTTAAGAGAGTACTTATGTCTCCAGCAGACTCCGTCTCTCTCTGGTGGACAGAAATCGCACTGCTTTTCACAGCCAAGTGTCATGTGGGTGCCTTTCCTGGCTCTGGGCTCTGGGCTGAGGAGCCCAGCTTGAGGTTTAGGCCCGATGCTCCTCAGGGGGAACCCCCTCAGCTGACACATCTCTTTAACCTCAGCGGCGCCTGCAAAGCAAGCCCTTTTGTGTCTCTGCCCTTCCTACTAGCTTTGAGGTGGCTTTTTCTGTAAATTTTGGTAATAAGACTCCTCTTCAACTAGCCTGCAGTCAGTCACTCAGGATGATTGTTCTTTAATTTAGTTGTTAGTCCAGTTTGGTCCTGGGAGCAGGTAGATGAGTGTAGCTTACACCTACTCTGTGGCCGACTTGAAATCCCCAATGACCTTGCATTTTAAGGGAGATTTTCTGAGTCTTGGTCTATCCCCTTTGGTTAAAAGGGGGTGGTAACAGTGGCAAGCTCATTGAGTAGATTTGAGGATTAGATATTGAATGCAAATTAGCCCAATTCTTAGCCCATAGTGAGTTCTCAATTGAAAGTAATAATAAATATTAGTTAAAATAAAAAACATTTTTAAAAATCATAGTTTTAATATATGGGATTTTAAAATTAATAATGAGGTAGATTTTTATGTTTAATGGAAGAATTCAAAAATAATATTTGAATTGATTATTATGTAAATGAATAAGAAGATTGGGTTAGGACAATAAAAGATAATCTGAGTAATTCAAATTACAATAAAGATGTCTTTTTTTGCAGTTTCTAAGTAATTTTATTCAGAATTTTGCTTTTGTTTCCTGAATCAATAAATACTATACAAAACAAAGTAAAAATGACTACTACTTTTTCTCCCCTGGTCCCTCCAGCGCCCCATTAGGGACAATCCACTGTGCCACCTAACCCAGGGGTTCTCCCTCCGGTTTGGTCAGCGAATGAGGCTGAGTGACGTCACAGCCTCCTGGAATCATTTTCAGAGGAACTCGGCTGCAGCGTGCGGAGCCTCCGGGGGTTTCGAGGTTGACTAGGTTAGGGAGGCGGACTAGTGTTCTTGGGAGAAGAGACGGCACCTGGGGCAAGAAAGAAAAGCGTATCTAAAATGTTCATGGTTCCTTCTATGCCTCAAAAAGTGACATTTATTCCAAGAAAAGAAAAAAGAAAAAGAGAAGATGTCCATCCCTTGGCTCCCTTCCCTCCCCCTCCTGCTCCTTCCCAGCCTCTGAAGGACCGAACCCTGGCTTGGGTGAGGTGGCAGGCCAGCCCCTCTCAGATGAGGTCAGCAACACTGAGGGACATCTCCTTAATGGAGGTGTTATAGAAGGTCTCCATGTCTCCAAGAATCCTCTTGTCTTCTTCTGTCACCATAGTAATCGCCACATCCTTACAGCTGAAACTACTTCTGTGGATGTAGTTTTCCTTGTTGGTGGGAAGGTCATAGCTCATGATGAAAGAAACCTGCTGCACACCAATGTCTCTGGCCAGCGAGTCAGTGGTAATCAGTGCTCTGCTAGAGCCAGAGCGGAGCTCCCTCATGGTGGCACCACTGTCCTTTTGGTCCATATCTCCATGCACAGAAGAGACAGTGAAGTCTTGGGCGTGCATCTTCTCAGCGAGCCAGCCAACCTGCCTTCAGGTGTTGACGAAGATGACGGCCTGGGCGAGGCTGAAGTTTTCGTCCTAGCCACACGGTACGCCCAGCTTCCGCCTCTCTCGTTCCACGTTGATGTGGAATTGGCAGATACTCTCTAAAGTCAATGCTTCCTTCTTGACAAGAATCCAAATGAGGTCCCTCGTGAACTTCTTGGTCACCTCAAGCACATCAGAAGGCACTGTAGCTAACAGCAGAGCCATCTGGGTGTCGCTGTTGAGCTTCTGGAATATGTCATAGATCTGGTCCTTGAGTCCACAGCTGAACATTTTCATCAGCTACATCCAGGACAAACATCCTGATGTATTTGGAGACAGGTGTCTGTGGTTAAGCATATGAAACGCATGGCCTGGGGTGCCCACGATGATATGAGAGCTTCCATCTGCAGCTTCTGTGCCTCAGCACGCATGTTGGTACCCCAAATGCTGGCATGGCAGGAGGCACCCATGTAATCTCCCCAAGCCCTGACTGCCTTCTGTATCTGCTGTGCCAGTCCTCTAGTGGGTGCCAGGACAAGGGCCTGGGTGGCATTTAAGTACAATACAACCTGTTGCAGAATCAATATGGCAAAAGCGGCTGTTTTTCCTGTCCCAGATTGGGCTTGAGTGATCACATCATAACCCTCGATACAAGGAAGAATGGCTCGCTGCCGGATGGCAGAGGGTTCTCGAAACCATAGGCGTAGATGCCACGGAGGAGGCATTCTGAGAGGTTCATGTCATCAGAGCTGGCAACAACCTCATTCCAGTGACTCTCGATGCCCCTTCAGGCTCCTTTCCACTAGGGCCACTGTCTCTGGACTGGGAATCCTAACTCGTAGCATGATCCTTAGAAACTGGCAATAAATATGTCTTTATTCAACAAATATTTAAAGGTCACACTTCATATTATTCATTATGCTATTGTAAGTTATGATAATAATGTGGAAAATGTTACACATAGACTCAATTTTCACAAGGTTAATGTTAAAACAAATAACATGCATTGAAATCCTGGAGAAATTTTGAGAAGTATAGAATAATTTTACATTTTTCAGAAGTATAGAATAGTTTTACGTTTAATTTGGTCTTAGAGAGGATCATGGAAAACTAATCAAAACATGAATGCTGTATTTTCCTTGAAAGGTAAGCAGTTTTTGATGAGCGTGATAGAAAAGGGAAAAGAAGAGAAGAAATACATTTCATATGGACGGCTGACATGCAAATGTAAGAAGGCATGGAGTACAAAATGTGTCAGGCAAATGGCGAGTAGTTTCATACAAGACCACTTGTGATGGCAAGTAGTTTGTAAGCACGGAAGAACGCGTGCGCAACCGGAGGTGATTATGGTAAGACAGGGTGGAGAGCACACAATGCAATGACAGATGCTGGGTTATGAATCTGCACACCTGCAACTCACACAATGTTATTAATTAATGTTACCTCTAAACATTCAGCTACGAAATTTAAAAATATTTTAAAAATAAAATAAAATTTGAGCAGCTAAAAAGAAAAAACACTGCACAGGAGGAAAGAGAAATTGCTGTGTGGTTCTGCAGGCAATAAGGGAGAAGCTGGAAGTTTCTGATGGAAGAAGGAGTATGTATTGTGCCCCAGTGTTAGGAAGAGGGCTCTGAAGGCAGCCTGGAGGGTGAATTCAGAGGAGATGTTAAGTTGTCTGTTTTGAGTTAAGACTTTTTACAAGCACCAATTTTGTAGGATAATATATATTTAATTAAATTTAATATGAGAATTTGCTTATAACTAGTTACCAGAATAAAAGCTGTATAATAGACAAAACTATATACAAAGGGAATTTAGATGAGTTCATCTTGTTTGGCAGGATGTGGGCACATTGCCAAATAAACGTCAGCAACCCCTCCCTGAAGGGAGGGCATTGATACCCTGTTGTGTTTACTGACTCCTAGAGCCCAGAACATTCATACTGGTGTTTTGTTCATGGGTCAGTCATCCTGCTATTTTCTTTTTTCTTTTTCTTTTATATATATAATCCTTATTATATTTTCTTCATTGCCCTTATACTGCCTTCCCCCTGGCAGACACCACCCTGTTGTCCACGTCTATGAACTGAGAGCAAAATAGACAGACTCATAGATGGAGGACAGATGGTAGCTAGTTGGGGTGGTGGGGGAGGTCAGGGGGTGGAGGGATTGAGCACGCTGCGCTTTTAATCCTGCGAACAGGATCAGTCAAGAATTCAGGGCCCTGGGAGGCAGAGGGAGGCGAGGTGAAGGACTCTGCTAGCATGTGGCGTTAGGCAAGTACTGTCGCCATAGTCCCTAGCGGGGGCCGAGGTGGGCACCCAGCCTGGACTGGGCCGAGGAGCCACGGCGCAGACGGAGTTGGGTCTCAGGGCCTGGCCGACGGAGGGGAGTCACACCCCCAATGGCGCACACCCCGACCGTGTGCCTTTTGGGCACGTTGTCGCCAATGGGAAATGGCTCGGGTCGCAGCTGGCACAGGTTGCAAGGGAAAATTAAATTTGTTTTTGAGGACGTCCCGGCACGGGTGGATTTTTACTTATGTAGCAGCTCCTGCCTTCTTCCTATCACCGAGGCTGATTTGCTGGCAGAAAATAGCTACCGAAAGACGCCCCTTCACGCTGGAAATTCCAGTCGTCTTCCAGGAATTGCAGTTGACAAAATGCAGGTGCACGAACAGCACTTCCCAGCCGCGTGGAAGTCAGCCGTGTGGGGCCGTGGGGTGGGGCTGCTTCCAGGGGCCCGTCAGGGGGAAGCGTCCCGCCTCGCCACCCGGTTTGTTCAAGAGCCCACCAAAGAGCCCAGGAAGAACCCCTTTCTTGGGAGCAAACGTGCTCCAGTCTCGGCGCCGGCTCCACTTCGAGCCGTGGAACTGCTCCCAGAGGTTGGAAACGCTGAAACCCCGCTTCTGCTTCAGAAGTTTCCAAGTATCCAGCACGTAAGACCCGCAGCAGGGCGCGGGGCGCGGGGCGCGGCGGCACGGCAAGTTCCCGGGCTTTTCACACAGTGCAGGCGACAGCCCCTCACAGCAAGTACTGTTTTCTCCTTCCTCCGCACGGGCAGGCCCTCACAGCAACTAGTGGAAGACGCGGGGAGGCCTCAGCGGGCCTGCCAGGCGCCCTGGGGGCAGGCGCGCGGGTCGGCGGGCCCGGACGCCGCTGTGCTGGCGCTGGGCTGGTCCTGCCGGCATGCGGAGGGCCAGTGGGGGTCTTCCTAAGGGAGTCACGTGAACTAGGGGCTCAGGTGCTGCCAAAAGCCAGCTTGGGCAGATTTGAATGTGTGACCTCCACCCGCATCTATCGTGGAAAGGCCTTACCAAGTTTCAGGCGGTGGATAGGACCTTCTAAAGGACAAACCTGCACGGAAGCACTGGGCACCGTCAGCCCCTGGTTCCCGGCGGCGCAGCCTCTGGTGTTCAGGTCCGGTCTAGTTACACCTGGGCCTGCGGGGCTGCTGCCAGCACAAAGGAACAATACAGCCTTTGTCCTTCCTCTTTGCCTCCCTCACGCACTGCACAGCAGCTGTACATTTATTTATAATCACGCGGCACGTCAGGGCACAGAGCGCCTGGAGTCTGGAGCACCCACTTACGGATAAAAAGCCAGTGCGGGCGGGGGCGGAAAAGGACGTGCGTGTGTGTGAAAGAACAGCCCAGCAGGAGGGAGATACACAGGGCGGTGGCAGGGGCAGCGGTGCCCAGAGAGGAGAGTGGGGGGCTGGGCATCAAAAGGCACATATGCCCATTCAAAAAGTAAATACAGTTAAAGATGCCATATGTTTGTAAGATAACAGGAGGTGGAGGAGGGCAAAGGGAGGTAAGCGGGGACTTGACTGTGGGCAATGGAAGCAGGATGCAGTGTGTGGATGATCTTTCGTGGAGTCGTACACTTGAAACCTGTATGGTCTTGTTAACCAGTGTTACCCCATTAAACTCAATTAAAATAACCAAATAAAAAAAATAAAGAATTAAGAATGTCAATGCTCTTATTTTATATGACTTTGTTGGTGAAATTTGGTAGAGTTAAGAGACTTGCTCATTGTCATACAGTCAGACACAGGTGACTTGGAGCTCTGAATCCAGGGAGTCTAAAGGAGAAACACACTCATGCTGTGATCTGTAAGCCAGTGTAACACCGGTGCAACTCCTAGAGCACAAGGCATTCTCCCCGTCACCGCCGCCGTGACCGTCAGCATCGCCCTTCATCGTCGTTGCTGACACACTGTTGCGGACAGACCACACAGGCCCACTTTGAAGGGCCACGTGCAACGAAAGCTGCTGGGACCTCACCGCAGCAGCCACAGTGCTCGATGGGATGTGAGTGGTACAATTTACCCGATGCTCTCACATTCCTGAATGGCTGCTGTCAAATTCACTTCATTAAGCAAGGTGTTTCTAGGCCTCCTTGTTTAAGGAGAATTCTGTATTCTCTTTAGTTTAGCTCCACAGGTTAAGTACTGAAAGAGGGACAAAAGTCTCAATTTTCTAAGATAGCAAAATGATCAAAGAGAGTCAGGAGTAGAAGAGCAGAGTGTCTAGGAGGCAGAATTCAGTGGAAAAAGATAAAAGGCGGTGAGGGTAAGGGTAGGGTGTGAATAACTGGGTATGAAACACGGCCATCCCTTTGGTAGGATGATCGATTGTGTGGGTTAGCCTGGGACTACCCCTGTTTTGCCGCTGAAAGTCTCATGTCTTTGGAAACTGTCGGTGCAAACAAACTGGGATGGTTGGTTCCCCAGGACACCTGAAGCCAGTGCAATGCCCATTCCTGAGAATCTCAGCTACACATGAACCCCCAAACATTTTCTTTTCTAAATTTGGGAATATGTAATTTTACAAATCTAACTTTGAACCCATCCCTGTCCTTGTTCAATTCTATCACAGGGTGCAAAATCTAACTGAGAATCTTTTTAGTGGGGCGGGGGGAAACAATGAGACCACTGCACTAAGCTCTCTGTAAACAGTCAATGAGCGGGACTTCAAGCTCTCCTACGGTAATGTGTTGTGTTGTGCCAGTACCCATAGGACCTCAGGAAGATTGTATAGAAATGAGATATTAAGAACCACTTCATAATAGAATCTACTGGAGAGCATAGCACAGCTTATTGGATGCTGGAGCCAGGTGGCAAGATCTAAAATCTTACTCTGCCACTTACTACACACTCTCTTGGAGACCACTGCCTCTATTTTTGTCAGTACTTCCACAAAGGAATCTTCAAAGGCAGCTCTTTGTCTACCTCCTCCTGGAAGAGCTCCAGGATCCACCCAATTTAACTCACTCTTACCTCAGGATTCTAGCAGTGGTTAAACTATTTTTATGGGAATTCATTGTTTTAAAATTATAGCATCACTTTATATGTCTTGTTTCTATCTCTCCAGTTGGAAATGCAGCTCTTGAAGGAAGAAATATTTCATATTTCATAGTTCTCTGCTGCTTCTTGCTGCACCCTGTCTCCTTATCATTCATTTTTCACTAATAAACAAATGTTGCTAAAAAGGGTTTTATTAAACTTAAATAAATTCTATAATTGTAATAAATATGCATAACTTAAAATGTACTATCTTAACCATTTTTAAGTGTACAGTTCAGTAGTGTTAAGTGTATTAACCCTGTTGTACAAATATTCCAAAAATTTTTGGCCATGTAAACTTGACACTATATACCCATTAAACATCCCCCCCCCCCACCATTCCCCTCTGGTAGTCCCTGGCAACTGCCATTCTACTGTTGGGCTTTGTGATTTTGACACTCTAGATACTTCATGTAAGTGGGATCATGCAGCATTTGCCTTTTTGTGAGTGGGTTATTTAACTTAGCATAATATCATCAAGGTTTATCCATGTTGTATCGTGTCAGAAAATCCTTTTTAAGGCTGAAAAATATTCCACTGTGGGCATACATTACATTTTGTTTAATCATTCACTTGTGATGCACATTTGGATTGCTCCCACCTTTTGGCTATTGTGAGTAATGCTGCTGTGAATGTTGGTGTGCAAATATCTCTTTAAGACCCCATTTTTAATTCTTTTGGGTAGGTACTCAGAATGAGAATTGCTGTAAAATAATTTTGGTGTAAAATAATTTTGGTGTCTAATGAATGTAGACATTTTCAATGCAGTGGGAGAAAAAAGGGTTTATCACATTATTATTATATAGGATGGGTGTTTGAAGTGGCACAGAAAATCTTGATGCAATGAGGAGTTTTGAAAGCTCATTTTAAGCTGTTTTGCTAATTAAAACTTGATGCTAATTAAAGAAAGGAGATATTAAAAAAAAGTTTTCCAAATATATTACGTCACTACTACATTGGTAACAGTATACTAACCTAAGACTAGTTCACTTTGTTCTGCACTCCAATTTGTAAATATTTCATATGAGAGAAAAAAATTAAGGCAGGTAAGCAGACGATATAAACATATGTGTCATAAAATAACACTCTGGATGAATTTCCCTTGCTCTTTGCCTAAAAATGAACCAAAGGGGTCACTTGGTTCATGTATATTCCTAGCCAGGTCATAATTTCAGGATAACTGTAAAATTTAGACATAAAGTCCACATATGCTCATTTTAATTCTTGGCAGGTATCACAATGTTTAGTGACCTGTATTGAATCAATAGGAAAAAAACCCAGAAAATAAAGATATTATTAGCCATATTGGCTCTCAACAGACTTGTATGCTTGCTTAAGTATTGGTTTCATTAAAATTAAGCTAAGAAAAATATATTTTTCCAAATCTGTTAAAATTACCTAATTCTACAAATACTCAGATATAATTGAAAGATCACCATCTATTATAGTTCTAATTGTTAAGATTGAAATATATTATTGTTTTCCCCCCTTAGGGAAACATCTGATAAACTGAAAAAAACAAAAACACCTATAACTGTATGCAGACATTTCAGGTCAAGTAGATCTCATCTTTCCAGGTCAGTCAGAAATCCTGACACCCAGAAATAAAAATATGCAGAAGAGCATTTTTTAAATGTGTCTCCAAGTCATAATCGGACCAAATAGATAGTTGTAAACAAATGTGATGGCTGCTCAGCTGAATACCTTGAAAGGCTGGCCGTAAATTTGTCCATTCAGGAAGAAAAGTTGTCCCTGAAAATACTCAATGAATCTAGATATTATATGTGCATATGCTTTCGCCCTAAGTTCAAGAAACATTCAACCCATTGCAGGGGTACTAGAAATGTTGTGTTATGATTGTGGTCATTGTTGACTCAATACATTTTGTACACCTCATGTATTTGTACACTTCAAATTTCTGAAATGTACTGTATGTAAATTATATCACAATAAATTTTTATTTAAAAATGATGTGACAGATGACAATCAGAAATTTTGGACAAACTAGGGCAGATATATAATCAGTCTATGAGATGAGAAAGAAAATAAAAAGAAAAAGAAAGACATTTTAAATATTAAAGTAACAGCAAGCTAAGTTTGGTAGTAAAATGTAAATAATCAGGAAGAAAGACATTGAAGCCCAACAGAAAAAGCAGGCTTTATTCAAAAATGAATAGTCATATCAAAACAAGATTGATGGAGCATATTTTTTATTTCCTTCTAGGTCTTGTTATTATAAGTCTGCAGGGAGTATATTACACATTAAATTTTCAGAAAAGGTTTCCAGAGTGCTGAAGGCAGCGGCTTGCCTGGCCGACAACGCAGCCGCAGTGCGACCGACATCAGGGGGCCAGGACGAGGGAAGCCGTCCCAGCCGGACTCCTCACAGGGTGTGTGATGAGGTCCAGGACGTCTGCTGACACATCGGGTCCACCATTCATTAACTAGTACACACGTTTAACTTTATTAAGTTTTTTTTATGTTATTTTTATTGTAATTCATGATGGGTTTGAAGTTCACATTAATTCTTGTATGTTTTGAAATTGTCAGGGTCATTCTTAAGTCGACAAGCAATTTTCTCAAGTATGTATCAAGCTGATCATTGACTTTATATTTATTATATATGTTAATAATTCTGGTTATATGATTTGATTTTATCACTATTGTTGTGAAGTTGGTGGCTGTGTTTAAGTGTGGACACCAAGAACCTGGGCAATAAATTATTTATTGCTTTGCTGTTCAACTTTTAACACTTCAATAAATCTCCAAATTTAAAGATGGTGCACTGCCATCAGCTTTGAAAATTTTTATTCCAGCTTTCCATTGTGGTGTTTGTCCTGGGATTACCATTCATTACTGATCTATAAATATCACAAGTTTCTGGTGGAAATCTGAGGCTTGGGGTCTTCTTGGGCCTCTGATACACCTTCAACAACACAGGCTTTCTCTCAAATATGCCATTAGGTTATTTAAACTTTTATTCTGCAGCAGCTGGAGTGGATCACATCCACTCCATGGTACCTTTGGACTTTTGCTGACCTACCGTCAGACCTAGTGCTGGTAAAAGCTGGTCTTGGAGCACAGCTTGGCCCTGGCCGCTCACACTCAAGCCCAGCAGAGGCAGCCAGGAACTGTGGATCACTTATGGCTCCTAACATGTTGTTGAGGGCCAGGCGTCTGTAATCAGCCTGCACAGGAGTCCTTCTCAAGAGACCCAGAACCAACACACCCAGTGGCCAGGTTCAGACAACCTCAGAGTAAGATCCAATACACTTCAAAGACAGCATATCCCAAGGGAGGTCTCGGCAGGCACCTAACCCTTCTGAGGTGAGTTCCACTTCATGTGGTCAGCACCTCACAGCAGCTCGCATGCCCTGGTTGAGGTTGAGACTCACAGTCAACCAGCCTGTGGGCTAATCATATGCACAAATGTACCAACAGCAATCAAGTCTCACATAACCCACACAAGGGACGTTCCTGGATCACCCAGCTCAGGTGATCAAGAAGAGCCAGATTAGATGAACCACTGGGTCCCACAGGACACCTGCTACATGGAAGATATCTATCTAATACATAGAAACAAACACAGAGGCAGCCAAAATAGAAAGACAAATAAATAGGCTCCAAATGAAAGAACAGGAGAACTTGCCAGAAAAAGAGCTAAATAAAATGGGGGCAAGCAATTTAAAAGACATATAGTTCAAAGTGATGGTAATAAGGATGTTCAAGGAACTTAGTGAGAATTACAACAGCATGAAAGAGGATACAGAAACTATGAAAAAGGACCACTCAGAAATGAAGACTATACTATCTGATATCAAGACTACACTGGACGGAAAACAAGTAGGTTGGATGAGGCAGAGGATCAAATCATTGATTTGGAAGACAAAGTAGAAAACACCCAATCAGAGCAAAGAAAAAAGAATTAAAAAGAATGATAGTTTGAGGGACCTTTGGGACAACATGAAATATAACAACCTGTGCATCATAGGGGAGCCAGCAGGGGAAAAGAGAGAGCAAGGATCAAGAACTTATTTGAAAATATGACTGTACACTTCCCTAACCTGGTAAAGGAAAAAGACACAAAAGTTTAAAACATGTAGAGTCCCAAACAAGATAGACCCAAAGAGGTTCTCACCCCAGACAACACAAAAGATTAATGAATCCAAGAGCTGGTTCTTTGGAAAGATAAACAAACCCTGGCTAGTTTGGCTCAGTGAATTGAGTGCCGGCCTGCAAACCAAAAGGTCGCTGGTTCGATTCCCGGTCAGGGCACATGCCTGGGTTGCGGACCAGGCCCCCAGTGGAGGGACGTGCGGGAGCCAACCACACATTGATATTTCTCTCCCTCTCTTTTTCCCTCCCTTACCCTCCCTGTAAAAATAAATAAATAAAACCTTAAAAGAAAAAATAAACAAGATTGACAAACATTTCACAACACTCATCAAGAAAAAAAGAGAGAGGACCCAAATGAGTGCAATCAGAAATGAAAAAGTAAAAGTAACAACTGATACCAAAAAATACAAAGGATTGTAAGATAATATCATGAAAAATTATATGCCAACAAATTGGACAACTTGGACAAAATGGATAAATTCCTAGAAACATACAATCTTCCAAAACTGAATCAGAAAGAATCAGAGAACCTGGATAGACAGATTATAACTAGTAAAATTGAAGCAGCAATCAAAAAACTCTCAACAAACAAAAACTCTGGACTAGAAGGTTTCACAGATAAATTTTGCCAAACATTCAAAGGAGAACTAACACCTATGCTTCTCACACTATTCCAAAAAAATTAAAGAGGAGGAAAGACTCCCAAGCTCAGTTTACAAGGCCAGCATTATCCTAATTCCAAAACCAGATAAAGACACCACAAAGAAAGAAAATTATAGGCCAATAACCCTGATAACATAAATGCTAAAATCCTCAACAAAATTTTAGCAAGCCAGATCCAGTAATACATGAAGAAGATCATATGTCATGATCAAGTGGGATTTATTCTGAGGATGCAAAGTTGGTACAATGTCTACAAATCAATAAACATGATACACTACATAAACTAAAAGAAGGATAAAAACCACATGATCATATCAAGAGATACAGAAAAAGCTTTTGATAAAATCCAGCACCAATTTATGATACAAACTCTCAACAAAGTGGGAATAGAGGGAACATACCTCAATGTAATAAAGGTCATATATGACAAACTCACAGCCAACATCATTTCCAAATGAGCAAAAACTAAAAGCACTTTCCTTATGATCACAAGACAGGGGTGTCTGCTTTTACCACGTTTATTCAACATGGTACTGGAAGTTCCAGCCGCAGCAATCCAACAAGAAGAAGAAATAAAAGGCATGCAAATTGGCAAGGAAGATGTAAAATTGTCATTGTTTTTAGATGACATGACACTATATTGTAAAGAACCCTAAATACTCCACCAAAAACTACTAAAACTGATAAATGAATTCATTAAAGCTTCAGGATACAAAATAGCTATCCATAAATCAACTGCATTTTCATTTACCAATAATGAACTACCTGAAAGGAAAACTAAGATAACAGTCCCATTCACAATTGCTTCAGAAAGAATAAAAGGCTGCCCTGGCAGGGCACCCCAGTTGATTAGAGTGCCATCCTGACATGCCAAGGTTGTGGGGTTGACTCTCAGTCAGGGCACATACAAGAAACAACCAATGAATGCATAAACACGTGGAACAGCAATTGATGTTTCTCTCTCTCTTTCTCCCTTCTTCTTTTTCTAAAGTGAGTAAATAAAAATATATACATAACAATAAAATACCTAGGAGTAAATTTACTCAAGGATGTAAAAGACCTGTACTCAGAAAATTGTAAGACACTAAAGAAAGAAACTGAAGAAGACACAAATAAGTGGAAGCATATACTGTGTTCATGGATAGCAATATTAACATCATTAAAATTTCAGTACTACCCAAAATAATCTATAGATTCAACACAATTCCTATCAAGATACCAATGATGTATTTCACAGAACTAGAACAAGTATTCCAAAATTTTGTATGGAACCACAAAAGAACCTGAATATCCACAGAAATCTTGAGAAAGAAGGACAAAGTTGGAGGAATCACACTACTTGATATCAAACTATATTACAAGGCCATCATAATCAAAACAGCATGGTATTGGCATTAAAACAGATGTATAGATCAATGGAACAGAATCCAGAATCCAGAATGCCTTTATAGTCAATTAACATTTGACAAAAAAGGCAAAAACATACAATGGGGTAAATGTAGTCTATTCAATAAATGGTATTGGGAAAATTGGAAAAATATGTGTGAAAAATGAAACTATAACACCTTCTCACACTATATACAAGAATAAACTCTAAATAGATTAAAGACTTAAACACTAGACTTGAAACCATGAAAATCCTAGAAGAAAACATAGGCAATAAAATCTTGGACATTTCTTGTAGCAATATTTTTTTTTTCCGATATAGCTCCTTGGGCAAGGGAAATGAAAAAAAAGTAAACAATTGTGTCTATATAAAACTAAAAAAGGTCTTGAATGGCAAAAGAAATCATCAACAAAATGAAAATACAACTCACTAAATGGGAGAACATATTCATTGATACATCTGGTAAAGGGGTAATATTGAAAAATTTAAAGAACTTATAAAACAACACCAAAAAACCCCAAATAATCTGATTTTAAAAATGGGCAACAGAGCTGAATAGACATTTCTGTAAAGAGGACATACCAATGACCAATAAGCATATGGAAAGATGCTCAACATCACTAATAATCAGAGAAATGAAAATTAAAACCACAATGAGATATCTCTTCACACCTGTCACAATGGCTGTCATCAATAAATCAGCAAACAACAAATTCTGGCAAGGATGTGGAGAAAGGGGAACCCTCATGCACTGTTGGTAGGAATGCAGATTGTTGCAGCCGCTATGGAAAGCAGTATGGAGATAACCTCAAGAAATTAAAAATGGAAGGGCCTTATGACCCAGTGATTTCACTTCTGGGATATATCTGAAGAAACCCAAAACACTGATTTGAAAGAATATATGCACCCCTATGTTCAATGTAGTGTTATTTACAATTACAAAGATTTGTAAGCAGCCCAAGTGCCCATCAGTAGGTGAATATATAAAAAATCTGTGGTACATTTACCCAATGTAATGCTCCTTGGTCATAAAAAGGAAGGAGATTTTACTTACCTATTGGGACAACATGGATGGACCTAGAGAGTAATATGCTAAGTGAAATATGCCAGTCAACTACCTCATGATTCACCTCAAATGTGAAATCTAAGAAACAAAATAAACTAACAAGCAAAATAGACACAGACTCATAGAGAGCAGGTTGATAGCTCTGAAGGGTTCTTGAGGCAAGGAATGGAGCAAAAAAAGGAAAAAAAAAGAGAAAAAACTCACAGACATGGATAAGAGTGTGGTGATTGCCTGAGGAAGGGTTGGGGAGAGGTGGAGGAGGGGAGTGATGGAAGGAGACTGACTTAGGATGGTGAACACACAATACAGTGTGCAGGTGATGTGTTGTAGAATTGTACATCTAAAATCTATATAATTTTGGACTTCCAGCCAAGATGGAGGACATAGATAAATACACTTTGCATCCTCACACAACCAAAAGAAGGACAACAACAAATTTAAAAACAAAAACTAACCAGAGCTGCTAGAAAAATTGAACTGTATGGAAGTCCGACAACCCAGGAGTTAAAGAAGCATTCATCCAGACTGGTAGGAGGTGTGGAGTTGGGCAGCCAGGCAGAGAGGACATGTGGCGAGGCAGTGGCTGCTGGACCAGGTGGGCGAGGTGGCAGTGGGCAGACCCAGCAGTCCCACATTTACATTTGGATAAACTGTAAGGAATAGCTGGACAGCGAGACAGACCACGCAGTCCAGCGTTCCAGGGTGGGAAAAGAAAGCCGCAGAACCTCTGGCTATAAAAACCTTTGGGGGATGCAGCAACGGGAGAAATTTCCAGCCTCAGAGGAGAGTCCATTGGAGAGACCCACAGGGTCCTAGGACATACACGAACATACCCACCAGGGGATCAGCACCAGAAGGGCCCAAATTGCTTGTGGGTAGCAGGGGAAGTGACTGAAAGTTGCCCAAGAGCTGAGCAAGTGGCATTGTTCCCTCTCGGACCCCTCCCCCCGCCACAGCATCACAACACAGCCACCTGGGTTGCCCCGCCCTGGTGAATATCTAAGGCTCTGCCCCTCCCAATGTAACAGGTGTGCTATGACAAAGAGATATGGCCCAAATGAAAGAACAGAGCAAAGCTCCAAATATACAACCAAGTGATGAAGAAATAGCCAAACTATCAGATGCAGAGTTCAAAACGCTGGTAATCAGTATGCTCACAGAAATGGTTAAGTACAGATGCAAAATAGAGGAAAAAGTGAAGGCTATGCAAAGTGAAATAAAGAATATTCAGGGAACCAAAAGTGAAGGGAAGGAAACCGGGACTCAAATCAATGATTGGGAGCAGAAGGAAGAGATAAACATTCAACCAGAACAGAATGAAGAAACAAGACTTCAAAAAAATGAGGAGAGGATTAGGAACCTCTGGAACAACTTTAAATGCTCCAACATCCAAATCATAGGAGTGCCAGAAGGAGAAGAGGGAGTTTCCAAAAAATCGAAAAGTTATTTGAAAAAATAATGAAGGAGAACTTCCCCAATCTGACCAAGGAAATAGACTTCCAGGTGATCCAGGAAGCTCAGAGTCCCAAAGAAGTTGGACCCAAGGAAGCACACACCAAGGCACATCATAATTAAGTTACCCAAGATTAAGGATAAGGAGAGGATCTTAAAAGCAGCAAGAGAAAAGGAGACAGTTACCTACCAAGGAGTTCCCATAAGACTATCAGATGATTTCCTCAAAAGAAACCTTGCAGGCAAGAAGGGACTGGCAACAAATTTTCAAAGTCATGAAAGGCAAGGACTTACATCCAAGACTACACTATCCAGTGAAGCTATCATTTAGAATGGAAGGGCAGATAAAGTGCTTCCCAGACAAAGTCAAGCTAAAGGAGTTCATCATCACGAAGCCCTTATTATATGAAATGTTAAAGGGACTTATCTAAGGAAAAGATCAGAAACTATGAACAGTAAAATGACAACAAACTCATGACTATCAATAACTGAACCTAAGAAGAACAAAAACAAAAACAAACTAAGCAAATAACTAGAACAGGAACAGAATCACAAAATGGATATCAGAGGTGAGGGCAAATGGGGAAAAAAGTACAGGGAATGAGAAGCATAAATAGTAGGTACAAAAGGGACGGGGGAGGCTAAGAATAGTATAGGAAATGGAGAAGCCAAAGAACTTTTATGTAGGACCCATGGACATGAACCAAGGGGCAGGGGATGCTGATGGGGGGGGGGTGCAGGGTGGAGGGGAATAAAAGGGAGAAAAAATGGCACAACCGTAATAGCATAATAAAATATATATTCAAAAAATAAAAAAATTAATTTTAATAACTGTGTACCATGCCAGATAGGCACTTTAATTATCAGGGGAACCACTCTGTAAAGTATATGATTGTCTAACTACTAAGTTGTACATATAAAACTAATATAAAATAATATTGAATGCAAACTATAAATGAAAAATAAAATTTAAAAGTTATGAAAAATGATGGGTGAGTAGATAAACAACATGTGGTCTATACATGCAATGGAATATTATTAGCCTTAAAAAGGAATTCTGATACATGTTACATCGATGAGCCCTGAAACACCATACTCAATGAAATAAGCCAGACACGAGGACAAATAACTGTATGATTCCATGTATTCCAGGTACCCAGACTAGTTAAGTTCATAGATACAGAAAGTATAATGGTGGTTACCATGGGCTGAAGGGAGGTGTAATGGGTAGTTATTGTTTGATGGGTAAAGAGTTTCAGTGTGGAGTGATAAAAACAATTCTGAACATGGATACTGGTGATGGTTGTAAAACAGTATTATTGTACTTAACACCATTGAATTGTACACTTAAGAATAGTTAAAATGTTAAATTGTGTGTGTGTGTGTGTGTGTGTGTGTGTGTATACATATATTTACTACAGTAAGTTATAGAAAAACATGCAGAGGGCCGGCTGGGCACCAATTCAATCCCAAATGCACACATGGAGACACCAAGAAATTGTTGGCCCGCTGGCAAGCCATTGTTGGCCCGCTGGCAAGCCATTGTCTTTCTCCCATCCCAAGAGAAGGGAAAACTTGCTTCTGTGCCTCGTGCCACTGTGGAGAGTAGGCTTTTTTGGTAAGGAAGGCTCTGGGTGTATCTCACAATGGTTATCCTTTCCCTGCCAGAGCCCCGAGGAGGTATTTTTCAGGTCACCACCATGTAAATATGAAGGGATTTTTGGAGCTAATGGTGATGGAATTGTGAGATCCCTTAAGACTGTGGCTCCCAAGAATTTCCCACTTCCAAGCTAGTCCTTACTCAACCTTTAGCAATTCATCAAAATTACCATTTAAATGTTTGCACCTGGTTACTACAGCAATTTCTGTTCCAACTAAGCAGACCTCAGCTGTCTGCTGGGCATGCATGTCTGCAGATTTCAGTGTCACAATTTGCCCAGCAGCTTCAGTTCTCAAGAAGATAAAAGCCATTACCAGCTTGTCCAGATTTTCCTCATTGTAAGGAGTGATGATTTCCATGCTTTTACATGTTGTAGCTAAAACTGGAAGTCCAACCAAATTTTTGAATGCTGGAGAGTTGAAGATTATTAAATGCATATCAAATCACAAAAATCCTTTAACCGTGTAAATGCTGAAGTAATTAATTACGTTAGTATCAACAGAAAGGATACCAGATGTTGTCTGTACAGAACTATGCGAATATGCAGAATATGGGCAGGACCACCAACACATTCCATAAAATCCTCTGGACTTTGTTTCAACTTTGAATAAATGGTTTGAACTTTTGCCATCCATTAAATTTGCATTTGTATGATTTACCCGAGTCAGGGCATTTTCCTCATTAACTCTACTCAATAAGTAAATTTTTGCGAAAAAATTTTATATTGTTTTTGATGTTTTATCTGAAAGGGATTTTACTTGCAATAGTCTTCTAAGCAAGATTCTTTCATGAGACAAACATTGCACAAGCAAAGGGAAATATTTTTCTGCATTGTATCACATCTTGTTTTAAGTTGTAAAATTGTACGTCATTTTAGAGCTTTAATAATTTCTGTAATAAACTAGCTATTTTTATATTATTGCAGTATTTTACCCTGGGACTTTAAAATTCATTTGCAATTTTAGAGTTAGAAAATACTTCTGGTATGTTTGGTCAGTATTTTGTGAAGAAAAGATTCATGGTAATGAAAATGGCGACGAGATACAGCATGGATGACAAATACAACTCCTGCTGTGATTATTTTATCTTCACATCTTTTAATCAGGAAATTTATAACGTATCTTTATTGTTGCTAATCACATATCCCTTAGTTTTAGTGGTCAGTACTCATATATTCTGATTTATATTGACTTTCCATCATTTTGATACTGAATGTTTCATACTAGTTTCAAAAGGTCTTTTTTCTCATGTAATCTGCTGTTGATTCTGATATTCATTTATTGTATTCATTTTTTTCATCCTTTATGATTTGTGTAAATTTTCACTGAGTTGCTCTGTTCTTCCTCTAAGATCACTGTGTATCCATATAATCAGTGTTTTGAACTCTACATTTAGTAGATTGCTTGCCTTTATTTTGTTTAGTTCTTTTTCTAGTTTTGCCCTGTTAATTCATTAGGGACATTTTTGTTTCCTCATTTTGGCTGCCTGTTTGTTTCTATGTGTTAGATAGATCTGCAATGTCTCCCAAGTCTTGTAAGGGTGGACTTACATAGTAGGTATTTTGTGCATGGGGTGACCCTGAGGCCATCTGGCTGTGAAGATTGGTCTAGCTGTTGTGCAGGAGTTGATCCCAGGGATCAGGATTCATTTTAGCAGGGCTCTAGTGTGGTCTGAAGCTGTCCATCAGGTGTGCTGGCTCTGGGGACCCAGGTCAGGTGCTGCCCATGCCTGGCCAGGGGCCACCTAGTAGGAGTTACAAAGTGATCTGAGGTTTGTAGCTGCCTATGCTGTGAACGGAGGCCAGCTGCTACTGCCAGGCTTGAGGCCACTTAGCAAGAGGTACTGAACATGCCAAAGCCAAACACTGCCTGTTGGGGATTTTTGGACCTTTGAGAGATTTTAGGAAAATCCAGAGTGGCCTGAGGTCAGTAGCTTGTGAGAACAGCCACTGAAGGAGGTATGGGCTGGTGGGAGGGCTCAGTGTGGTGAAGTCTCAGGGAATCACTAGGGTGGGGAGAGCAGTGTTAGCCAAATTGATGTGGAGACTCAGATATGGCACCTATCTGCTGTTTGTGGGGAGGGCTCAACAAAGAACAGTGGTGCCTGCCAGCACTTCTATGTGGGCCAGAGCTGACCCTTTATCCCTAGCCCTGAAGCCAGACCATTGTTTCCTCCACTTATGTCCTTGGCGCTTTTTGATCTGCTGCATCACTACTGGAGCTTAAAGCAACCAAGTCTGTCAGGAAGTAAGTCTGTGCATGGTCCTTTAAGAGGATGCCTTTAGGGGTGCTATAGTGGCCCTCCATCTCACCCAGACAGAATCTCTGATTTTCACAGCCACATACTGTGGGGACACTTTCTGGCACTGGCGATCCGGCCTGGGGAGCCTGATGTGAGGCTGGGACCTCACTCCTTAGCAGAGACTTCCACAGCTGAGTTACCCCTCTTGAGTCTCAAGTGCCACACAGGTGTGGGACCAGCCCATTTTGCTCTCCCCTCCTACCAATCTCAACATGGTTTCTTCTTCATAGCCTTAGTTATAGCAGTGCTGCTCAGCTAGTCTTCAGGTGGTTCTCAAAGGTGGTTATTCTGATTTAGTTGTAATTTTGATGTGGTCATAAAAGGAGGCAAGCACAGTATTTACCTACTTGGCCTTCTTCATTCTCCACATTGTTGCCAGAACATTTCCCCTTGCTTAAAAATCCTTGATTCCATCAACTTCAGAATAAAATGCAAACTTCTTGGCATGGCAGCTAGGCCTTTTGTTATGTGGCCTGTCTTCTGCTTAACCTTTAACGTATCATTCTCTTGCTCATTAGTTCTATCCTTGTTTCCACAAAGGTGTCATTATATACGGAGTTTCCTCGTATTTGAAATGCTTATCTTACCCTCTGGAGAGTTCTTACTCTTCTTTTAAATCTTGGCTCAGGTGTCACTGCCTCTGGAAAGCATTACCTTACATTTCCAGGTTTGCTGGGTTAGGTTCAACTTCCTTTCTTCATTCTGTGCAACCTCCATGTTGTTTTATTTCAACATATTGTCCCAAATTACCTATATGCCTGTTAAAACAACTGTATTTACATACTGTGACATAATCCCTTACTCATATGCTAGTCCCTGAATTCTCCCTCATTTCCCCCAATTCATGGCTTCCCTAAACCCTATATCTTTTTAAACCTCCTATCCATGCAGTATAGTATCTTCCCCAAAACTGGGATTAAAAACAAATACTGAGTTTATAAGTACTCCTTTTTTTTCCTGAAATTGTTCGACACTATAGAACACCAAGTAAGGATAACATACTTTTTTATATCATGAAGCTAATCATGTGCCTTTCAATATTTTGGCACAGGTGTGAAGTTTCATTCAACTTTTGACAGTTCCTCTGTTGCAAATTTAAATATATATATTTAATATATGAAATATGTAAATATATATACATATATACTTAAAGTCATATAATAGCTTCAAAACTGAAATAATTGTTAATTTTTCCACTTAATATATCTAAAATAAGAGCTCACAGTGTAAGGCAGGTATATTTTCACAATAAATAACTTCAGGGGAAAATATTCTGAGAAAAGAATTACAAATTGGGTAGAAAGTGCCCAATTCAAAGCAATCACTAAAACAAAGGAAGAAAACAGACTTTTATTTATATTTTTAAATGAAATTCATGCACAAAGTTTGACATCCGGTGAGGAAAAGGACAAACCCCAGAAGCTGAGAGGTAGTTTACAGTTCTTTTTATCTTTTATTTGGTCCTTCTCTCTAAAACTGTGTAATTTCTTAGATCACATCTTTTATATGCCATTAAAATCTTATTTTAAAAAGTATTACCAGTTTATAGTTTCTTCAAAACGAGAAATCCAGTGTACACACCCCACCCCCTGGCCCAGATATTATGGACAATCACATATGGTATCTAGTGTACACTGCTGTAGAGATAAAACAATTCTTTTATCTTACAACTGCCTAAAGTTAATGCTCCTGTTTTGAATTCATTCCAGTTTATTTTAAAAGTGTCTGACACACATGAACACTTTCCACTGTCTCATTATCTATTATGTAGTCAAGATTTATCCTTGGAATTTAACATCTGATGACTAACTTATAGAAAGGTTTTTAGATATCCATTACATTTATTCCATCACTGTCATGTATTCTGGTAAGCTTTGGTTTAAGGCTTTCACATATATAAGTCTACTTTCTAGGAACTCTCTTCAATGTGAATTTTATAATGATTAGTAAGAGATGACCTGTGGTTGAAAAGTTTCCCGCATGTACTACATTCATAAGGTTTCTCTCCAGTATGAATTCTCTGATGGGCGATACGTGATGAGCTTTGTCTGAAAGTCTTCCCACATGTATTACATTTAAAGGGTTTCTCTCCTGTGTGAATCCTTCGATGCTGAATAAGAGCCGAACTTTGGCCAAAAGATATCCCACATTCCTCACACCGATATGGTTTCTCTCCAGTATGAATCCTCTGATGATTACTGAGAGATGAATTACACCTGAATGTTTTCCCACATTCATTACATTTATAGGGTCTTTCTCCAGTATGCATTCTCTGATGTTGAATGAGAGCTGAACTTTGTCTGAAGGCTTTCCCACACACTTTACATTTACATGGTTTCTCTCCAGTATGAATTCTTTCATGAATAATAAGTGTTGAGTGGGAACTTAAGGCTTTACCACATTCATTACAATTATAAAACTTCTCACCAGTATGAATTATTCGATGTCTGTTAAGTCGTGAAATAGAAGTGAAGCCTTTTCCACATTCATTACATCTATAGGGTTTTTCTCCAGTGTGAATTCTTTCATGTTGAATAAGAGATGCACTTTGACTAAAGGCTCTCCCACATTCACTACATTTGAAAGGTTTCTCTCCTGTGTGAATTCTCTGATGATAACGAAGGGATGAGCTAGACTTAAAGGTGTTACCACATTCATTACATAAATAGGACTTCTTTCTGGAATGAATTCTCTGACACCCAGGAAGAGATGTGCTGCAACTAGATGATTTCCTACCTGGATTATATTTATAGGGGTTTTCTCTAGCATGGATTTTTTGATGTATAAAAAGGCCTGACCTTCGACTGAAAGATTTACCACATTCTTTACATCTGTAGGATTTCTCCACAGTATGTGTTCTTAGATGTTTATAAAGGGATGTACTAAGAGTAAAGGCTTTTCCACATTCTTTACAGACATAAGGTTTCTCGCCAGTATGGGTTATTTGATGTTGAATAAGAGCTGAACTTTGGTTAAAAGCTTTTGAACATTCTTTACATTTAAATAATTTCTCTCCACTATGGTTTTTCTCATGTTTACGAAGGGATGAAGTGTTAATAAACGTTTTCTCACATATACTACATTTATAGCGTTTCTCTGCTGTGTTGTTTTTTGGTTGATTAAGTAAATTTAAATTCTGTTTGAAGCTGTTTCCTTGTATTTCACATTTTGGTGGTGTTTTTTCACTAGAAATCAGCTGCTGCCTAATGAGGACTGTCTTTGGGCTGAAGTCTTGGGCAAATTCAGTATTTTTATGTCTTCTTTCTATAGTAAGAATGTTTTTCTGGGTGACTGAAAATATCTGAACACTCTCTTTTTTCTTCTGCTTTCTCTCTAATCTGTCTTCATATATGCAGGGATTTTCTGATTTGAAGTCCCAGGGTCCATTTCTTTTGGATCTTTTCATTATCAGCTCTTGAAATGAAGAATCTTGTGTTTGAGTTGACTTTGTGGTTTTATGACTGCTCTTCCATCCTGGAGGGGGAAAAAACACAAGATATTTCATATGATATAGCATTTGGCTACAGAGACAAAAATGTATAGAATAAATAAATATTGATCATATTTAAATAAGATCTTGGTATTCCCCCCCCCACCAAAAAAATAGCTAAAGGAAAATTTTAGAAAATTTAAGCAGTATAGAGAAATATTGAGAGATGAAGTACAAGAGTAGAAAAAAAGAATAAATCCATTTAGAAGGTGAGTGAAAGAGTGACCAGGAGAACTTGTGAATGGAGAAAAGGAGAGCATGAATTGGGAAAGGCAGTCTGGGATCAGAGTCCAAAGTCCATGACAGACTCCTAAGTTATCTTCATGACATTTCTCTTCTTTTTGCAATCATCCCTAACCTGCAGTTTTCCTTCCTTTCCCTCATGCCAAATTCCTTCATATCTTTTAGATTCAGTTCAAAAATTAACTCTTTCTGAGTCTTTTCCTGACTCTGAGTTTCCATAGTTCATTCTCCTTATTAAAGCACTTACCAGTGTTTTAAAAACATTATAATATCTAAATGTTATTTTCCTTTTCTCCTCTAAGGGTTCTTCACAAACAGATTAGTATGCCCTATTTACCTCTAGATCTTCCTGGTGGCATCCAAAGTATATACAACATATTTTGTTAACCTTCCTTAATTACTTATATATTCCTCACTTGACAAATGCATAACCATACATTTAAAAATAAATTAATTTTTTTAAATAAACTTTTTAAAATAAAATAACCAAAAATTTAAAGGGCTCCTTTGCATCTCATTGTATTTGAGATTCCTACCTGACATTCACTTTCTTACCTATGTGCGTATTTCCTCTGCTTGGTAAACATAATGTATTATGTTCTCTTCTTTTCTTCTACCAGTATTCACTTCTCAGTTTCCTTCATGGATAACTTTTTCTGTTCCCTTTTTAAAACTAGTATTTCCTAGAGTTTGGTTTCTTCTTCCCTCACTCTACACTCACTCCTTGACTAATTTTATATGCACCCATATCTTTACTATTTATTGTAAGGGAAAGAGGAGTTTTTTACTTTCTGCCCAACAACTTCTTAGCTCCTTTTCCATCTAAGTCTTGATAAATTAAATGATCAAATTTCAATACATTGTTTGGGCAAAAGTATGGAAGGCAGTCACATACACACAAAAAATTGGAGTACTTTCCCCAGTGACTATCCCAGTCACTGGTTCTAGGTTTAGTATATTAGAGTAAGATTCTGCAATTTGGATTCTAGCTTGTAATAAGGTAAAGTCTGAGATCCTGCCTCATGCCTGTGTGTAAAGACCGCAGTTTTCTGACCAACACCTTTACTAAAGCCTTGAACATTTGAGCACAGGTACCTAAATGGCATTTTGTTTCCCTTGATTAACTGAAGTCTCCTATAGTCTCCTAACTAGTCTCCCTGTCTCAAATCTTGCTCTCTACCAATTCAGTTTCCACACTGTAGCCAGAGTAATCTTTCAAAAAGCAGTATCTTATGATGTTGCAAACTTCCAATTCATCTTTAATGATTTATACGTAAGGTCCAGAGTACTTAACATGGTGTTCAAGGTATTTCACAATCGACCTTTATCCACCTTTGTCATCTCCCTCCCTTGGCTTGTCAGGTATGCTGAACTATGTGCAGTTTCTGGACCACTCCATGTTTTTTCCTGTTTATCTTTGCATGTGCTGTAAACACCCTTTTTATTAACAAATAGTTACTAAGTATCTATCATGTGCCAGGTAATGTTCTAGGAATGTAGACAATGTGATGAGTAAGATGGAGTTCTGGAACTTACACTTTGGTATGTGTATATGTGAGTGCTGAGGGGAAGGGGGAAAATGAAGTGACAAATAATAAGTAAATAAAAGCCATATGGATGTGTGAAGAAAGAGGTTCCCAGGCAAAGGAAACAGAACACAAAAGTGTGGTGACTTCAGAGGAACAGCAAAGAGGCTCGAGTGCAGTAATTAAGAGGGAAAAGGGTAAACGAGACTGGAGCAAAAGGTTATATTAATCATATTAAGGTCTCTTATGTTATAGTAAGGTCTTTGGAATTTTATTCTAAGCATGACCAAAAGCCACAGGGAAATCGCATGCTCAAGTTAGCTACTATGCAGAAAACAGAAGGGTGGGGCACAAGTGGAAACAGGAAGGAGGGAAACCACTTAAGAGGATACTGCAGGTAGGTGAGAAAGGGGTGCAGGTACAGGTGATTTCATCAGGATATACCATTAAGGAAGTACTAACAACACTGGACTTGCCGCTGTACTGTAGGTTGGGTGCTGAGAGGGAATAAAAATGCTAGGTTCACTCCTAGGTTTCTAGCCTGAAAATGATGAATCCTGGTACAAGTTACTGAGAAGGGGAAGACCAGGCAGTGGGCAAGCCTGGGCTGGGGAGCATTCTGTTTCTGGTAAGTTATGGATAAGATGTCTTAGTAGACTCTAAAAGAAGAAACTGAAACAGCCCTGACTGGTATGGCTCAGTGGATTGAGTGCCAGCCTGCAAACCAAAGGGTCGTCAGTTTGATTCCTAGTCAGGACACATGCCTGGGTTGCCCTGGTCGCTGACTGAGGGAGTGTGGGGAGCAACCGATTGGTGTCTCTCTCAAACACTGATGTTTCTCTCCCTCTCCTTCTCCCTCCCTTCCGCTCCCTCTAAAAATAAATAAAATATTTTTTAAAAAAAGACACTGAAACAGTCAGTTGTATATGTTATTTTGGAGATCTGAGAAAAGGTCAGAGCTATAGTTAGGTATTTGGGAGTCATCTGTAGGTTAAGTTTTATTTAAAGCCAAAGAACTAAAAGAGAGCACTTAGGCACTGAAACACTAGAGGTCAAGAAAAGGAAGAAAATCAGAACAGTATGTGTTCCAGAAGCCAAAGGAAAAAAGTACTTTGGGGGGGAGTGAACGATCAACTTTGGCAAAGAATCTGAGAGCTAAAAACTTCATCCTGATTATGTCAAGATGAAATTTATTAACTGTGTTTGTTATAGAATAATAAGGAAGAAAATCCCACTGGAGTATACAGAAGAAACAATGGGAGGAGGGGGTTTAAAAAAAAGTATAACCATAAAGTATAGAAACACTTTTGAAAATTTTTTGTTTAAAGAAAAATAGAGAAATACAACCTGGGGTGATTTTATTTTTTAATGGAAGTGATTACAGCTACAATGATCCACACCAATACTGGTAACCACATCTCAACTCTACTCCAAAGTGCCAATGCCTTGGTCCTGAAGTTGTGTTTCCCCATTAAGTCATATGAATCCTAAATTGTGGACCTTCTAATTGTTCCTTAGGATCTACTTACAAGTATTCTACAGCCTATAGATGTTTCCTGAAGTGCTGATGGAGCAGTTTAGCTTCTGCTCCAGAATCAAGCTTAGGCCTGAGCTATCTCATCAATAAGGTTAAGACTTAAGTCAGAAGTTTAGAATCCAGAATGACCTTGCTAATGACCACCATCCTGACTAGTCCATGTCATTAGGTCTACATTCTCCTCCCTTGGCTCTTATGACACTCTGCAAGTTTCTCTCCTTCAATGATTTCATCCACTCCCACACTTCATGTGTGAATGACTAGACTACCCTGACTCTTCTCAAAATACTTTACTGAGGTATTTCCAATTGACTGTTGGATTTTCCATTTGAGCATCTTTCTTTTAAATAACTCAGCCTGTCCAAACCTGAACCCAGTGAATTCCTTTTCAAACTTTTTTCTGTTTCCCAGTTCTGAATCACATAACCTTTTCAGTTACTTTGCCATAAATTCTTAGAATCAGAATCTTCTCTTCGCTGTATTCCAAATCTACTCAGTAATCAGATTCTTTTAAATCTCATCACTAAGATGTCTCTAACAACCATCATTAATACATCCAAGTTCAGTATCTCCTTACTCTATAGTGACTATTGTTGCTGAACCTCAATTTGATCCTTCTTTTCGCCTTTCTAGTATTATTTTCCACTAGATATCTATCTCCCTCTTACTTATACAGAACTCTTCTTATTGTTTCAAAAAGCACTGACTATTCCTTATTTAATTCATTCATCAAATATTTAAAAGTCA
The DNA here is from genome assembly GCF_021234165.1 of Pteronotus mesoamericanus. NCBI lineage: Eukaryota > Metazoa > Chordata > Mammalia > Chiroptera > Mormoopidae > Pteronotus > Pteronotus mesoamericanus. The sequence continues at coordinate 1,859,185 of NW_026555070.1, forward strand.
CCTATAATATGCCAGGTTCTACCCTACGCATTGGCGAGCTACAAGATATTCTATATCCAGTCATAAAAAGAAACATTAATTTCTTCAAGGGGTTTACAGTTTGGCAATAGAGACAAAGAAGAAGTAGGCAATCACAGCATAATGTGATAATTTCTACAACAAAAGGTAAAAATGGAGGAGAAAGTGAGCTTAGAATAGCATCCAAATCACCCTTAAATAGTGGAAAGTGTAGGCTGCAAAGGGATACAGGCACTGGTTAGAATTTTTTTGGGAAACATCTAAGTTGGGTTTTTAAAGGATCAGTCGTCGATGGAGGGGTAATGTGAGGGCTAAAGGCAACATCAAAATCTCTAAATCCAAGCCAGCTTTCTAGACTTGTTTCCTGAAGTAGCCCTCCCTCCCTTATCCTATCGTTGGTCAGATTCAAAATTATCACTGTAAAAATATCATATACATTTGCAGTCTCAGAAGATTTTTAAAACTCAGATTACGGAGGGAGCTACATGCTGGAACCCTACATAACACTATCATAAGAGGCAGTACTACACATTTGTAAACATCCTTTTCAATACTTGTATTGCTGAAAAAGAATAATGCTGTTTTAGAAATTTTGTTGTTGATAATTCTAACTTTTAAGCTTTTTATTATGGAAAATGTTTAACATATACAAAAGTAGAATGAATTGTACATGTTATCTCCAAGGCAGCTTCAACGATCACTAATGCTGTCTCATCTATTACCTTGTTATGGAGTGAATTCTGTCACTTAAAAAGGGTATGTTGAAATCCTAACTTGCAAAAACTCAGAATGTGACCCTTATTTGGAAATAGTATCTCTGCAGATTTAATCAAGTTAGGATGAGGTCATTAAGATGGGTCCTAATCCAATATGACTGGTGTGCTTAAAAAAAGGAAAATTTGGACACAGGCGTGTAAAGAAAGAAGTCCATGTGAAGACACTCACAGAGAACACCAAGGGACAACAGCAGCAAAGACTGGAGTGATGCAACTGCAAGCCAAGGCAAAAGGACTGCGAGCCACACCAGAGGCTGGGAAGGGACAGGAAAGGATTCTACCCAGTCTCAGAGGGAGCACGATCCCAACACTACTTTGATTTTGGACTTATAGTCTCCAGAACTGGGAAACAATGTATTTCTGTTGTTTTCAGCTATACAGTTTGCATTACTTTATTATAGGAGGCTGAGAACATTAATATAAACTCTCACATCTCTTCCACTAGAGTATGCTAGAATAAATCCCAGATATTATATCATTTCATCCATATTTCATAACATATTTCTAAAGAGTAAGAACTCTTTGTGAACACAAACATATACTTATTATAACCACCAAAATCAACAATATTGTTTCAAGTTATTTTTGCCTGTAAGATATTAAAGTTCTGCATCCAATTCCAATGTGCGTGCTAGGAGGAAGGGGAGCGGTCCCCACACCAACACCAAGCAATTCTCAGATACCAGTTTAGTGTCCTACCTGGAAACAGCATCCGATCCACAGGCTAAGGGTTCAATCCCACAAGACTGCCTCCCCACCCACTTCAGGCATCAATGAAAGACCCAATTTATCATCTGACCAACTAGTATAAATCAGAGGTTCCCACGATCTCCTCCTTGGATTCAACTAATTTGTTAGAGCAGCTCACAGACCTCAGAAAAACATGTTACTCACTAGATCACCATATTATTATAAAAGACTGTAACTTGGTAAGAGTCAGGTGAATGGGGCAAGGTATTAGAAAATGGTAGCGATTCCATGTCCTCTCCGAGCACACCACTCTCTAAGAAGTCCCATGTGTTCACCAATCCAGAGCAATGAACACAAGCTCTAGTTCTTTGAAGAGATGAACAAGAACTGCAAGCCAGCAGTCATTAGTCCTCAAAATGCAGAGCAGAAGGAGGTGATGGTGAAGAGACAGCTGGGACCAGGCCACGCTGGGGATTGGATGTGATCTATGAAGCCACTAGAGGTTTTGAGCGTGGGAATGATATAACTTGATTTGCCTTTTAAATAAATCATCCTGGCAGCTACAAGGAGAGTGGATGCTGGCGGCAGGAGAGAGGTGCAGGGCCCATGGTGGAGTCTTTGTTGGGAAGGGCAGGGGCAAAAACAAGACTAATTCAAACACATTATCACAACTACAGAGTATTTGGGCTCCACCCCACCATGTAATACATTCACTAAATAAGTAAAACCACTGCATGCTATTTCACTAGGCTGCTCACCCCGACAGCACTTTTGTGCAAGTTAGAAAAAGACATTGTGCCCTCTGCACAGCAGCCCCAGCAAATTTGGGAGGAAGGCAGCCCACCACGCCCCCTATGCTGACCACCCTGCACGGGAACCCTACATGGCTTCCTGCATTGTGATAACACAGGAAGAGAAACAGATAAGGAAAATACTTATTCATTGCAGGTAACAGTTTACTTACCTAGATCATCCACTGATTTTTAAATTTTAGATTTCAAGAATCCATGCACATCTGGGTATAAACCAAACTCCTGGGATGTACAAGTTTGTATATAATCACATTCTTATTACAACTCTTCCAGAAAGCATAACTCACTGATTAGACTTATGGCACATTTCTTAAGCAAGGGACTAGGTGCACAGCAGCTGAGCCACCTCCTACCACCTCTCAATTTAAAACCTACACACTCAGAGATGATTCAGAGTTTTTCTTTTTTGTTGCGTTTTTCCTACTTGTGAACAGTTTTGAAGTGAAAATAATTTTTTAAAAAGTATATTTTGAGGCAACTAGAGGTTCTAGGAGTCCCAACCTGGGAGCATAAGCTTTTCTGTCACCAGCTATTCAAAAGGTAGGTCTTTGGTTCTGGTTTGGAGTTAACAGTCTGCATTACTTTCAAGAACATCCAGGTCCTTCACCCGAGCTCACGGGGTAGGGAACTCCCCCTGGGAAAGGACACTGTTCTGAGGCCACTTCCACCCAGGCAGACAGGGGACTTGCCAGGGGCGCAGAACAGATGCAACCACACGTCAACACGCCCAGGACATCCCGTCTGACTTTCATCCTTGAGGAAAGCACACGCTGCTTGTCTCTGATGTCCTTCCTTCCTTCGGACATCCACTCATGGTTCCCCTTCCAGAGGTCTTCCCAAACCTGGGGCAGGGCTAACTGAGGACCCGACCTCCTCACCAGTTGGCCCCAGTGTCTCTCTGGACAGCACTGGACCCCAGTCATGTGTTCTATGCTGTTTAATCCAAAGAAGGCTCACTTGGGAAGTGATACTTCCACATGCAGCAGAGGTCCTGAGGCGCGGAAGGGAAAGGATTCCTTCTTCTCGCCCTCTGACAGCTCAGCCCATACCCAGCAGCGGGACTAACACCCTCCTCCCTGCTCGCTCCTGTCTGCACACCTGGCCTCCTTCTCTGGATGCTCACACATGCCCTTTTCTACGCCTGAAGTGCGCCCTGTCCTCAGACCCACCCTTCCTCAGGGATGCCTTGGCCGACACCACCCGTCCTGCTCTCGGTTCTCAGCACTTTGTATCTTTCCCACAAGGTCCTGGCTGGAACCTGCTGTGTGCTCTCAGTTCACGGACATGCGTCTCCCACTCGATGGCGAGCTCCACGAGTACAGGCCCTGCGTCCTTCTGTCCCCAACTTCTACCACAGCCTCTTTTCCCATTCCTCTCCCGATTCTTCTTTCTTAATCCACCTCATAAATGCCGGTGTTTCCTGGAATTCTGTCCTTTGTTCTGTCCCCTCGCTGCTGAGCTCAAGGCCTCCAGTGCCACTTTTGTACCAACGGTTCCTTGACTCTTGAGTTCCAATCCCATGTACCTTATACAACTGCCCATTGGCGATCTCTACCACAGTATTTCACTCACATCTCAAATGAACCCACGCCACACAAAACTCGTTCTATACCCTTAACAAGGGACCCCTCCCATTCCCTCTTGAATCCCACTACACTGCCTCCTTCTAGGCCTAGGTACATCTTGCTTACAGTGTGCACTAGTATCCAGAAACTTCCCATATCTAGTTTTGCCTCACTTTAAATCTATTCCCTGCAGTGCTTCCAAAGTGATTGTTCTTATTAATATCAAATTACTAATGGCTTCATGAATTATTCTCCATGTGAAAAATGAAAAGACTACATGTAAAAAAAGTCTCCTTTTATCCCGCCCATTCTCAATCCCATTCCAAATGTAACTCTTACCAGCTAAGCTGGGCCCCTGACCTTTCTCTCTGTACTTACCTGCATGTTATACCTGTAGACAAACACCCACATAATTTTCTTCAAACATAAATGGTGACACAGCCTAACAATGCTCCAGAACTTGCTTTAGTCCTTGACATGCCTTGGGGGGAGCTCTGTCCACACCTGGTGCTCTCTTTCTGACCAGAGTAGGGACACAACACAGCTTCTTCAGCTGTGCCCTTACTGAAGGACATTAAATTGTTAAATTCAGACCGAGTTTTTCAAAATATCAAGGACCATATAACTCTTCTGCTTCAAATCCTCTGCAGTCACCCACCAGACAGCTCTTATCTCTAAGAACTGTACCAAAGCGCTTTATAACAGAGCCCCCAAGTTTTCTAAAATTCTTTCTTCGTCTCGTTCTTTCCCCATGTACACACCCTGAGCCTCAGTCAGAATGAACTACTTGCAAGTCCTTAAATACACCACGTTCATTGAATGAACACATGAGGATGCTGTCTCCTCTGAAACAACAGGGAAGGACGAGAAGAGGGATCCTGACAGACTCATCTGTGAAATGATTCCCAGGGAAGAAGAGGACACTCATGTCTGGGGTCTTCAGCGTCTCCCTCTCCAGCACGTCCTGAGGACCGAGAACCCTGGAGAAAGTTCCCCGACCATCGCCCGCACGCCACACCATACACGTGTCAGACCGTTGCCTGCGGGGCTTCCCGGCCCCTCCACCCCACTCACCGAGAGGGGCGCCTCCGGGACGGTCCTCCTCTGCCTTCCAGGGCTCTTCTCCTTGCTGCAACAGGGAGATCACTTTTGGTTTGGGAAATGGGAGTCCTGCTCACAGAAAAAAAGAAAAAAGACTTGGTTTTGTTTTGACACAAAGAGCTATGCCAGATCTGAGTGGAAAACTGAGGGGAGGGAACAAAAAGCTTCAGTGAGGTGCTCAAGTTGTGTCCCCGTGACGTGAGACGTGTGTTAGGAAAAACAAAGGGACTTGTAGGATGTGACTGTGTAACAATTAGTTGTATGTCAGGGGAATGGCATAAACATGCAGCCTTGGTTATTAGGGCGCCGCTGGCTTCCTATAGAAGAATGTGTTAAATGTATAGACTGAAATAAAATTTGGCATCTATGGAAAGGATTATGTACTAAGCTTGTTTGAAAAGAGAAAACACTGACTTCCTTTCATGATGGCAGCAGTCAGCAAAATTTGGGTCACAGTGAAATCTAGACTACTGTTTACGTATGGCCTTACGTATGTCTCAACCACTTTGAACACAGGGTGGTCGAGAAAAAAAACCAAGTATGTTAAAGAAGCTATATGTGGCCCACAAAGCCTAAAATGTATCTTCTTGGCCCTTTACAGAAAATGTCTGCTGATCCCTGGAAAAGACAAGTGGGAAAGGCAAGTGGTGGGTCCAGAGATTAAACAAAACCCTCTATTGAAAAGGGCAAAGAAACCACAAAAATAAATCATAAGGAAATAATGCCTGAACCATGAAGAAACTCCTAGTGTGTAATTGTACAGAGAGCAGGGGATGATTATCAATACCACCTCCTCCACTCCCAGTCAAGGGGCAATTCCGTGAGTACGGGGGGAGTATATTTTTAAGATTTACTTGTAAAGATCCCGTAAGGACAATCTCAGAGCAAAACTCAGTGAAACCTTGTTAGACAACCCAAGGCTTTTATCCAGGAGAGCAGCTACTAAGTTACCTCAGTTTCTGGATTGGAAAAGAGAACTAGGAAAGCCAAGTGGCAAGTCAATGAAGAGGGCTGAGGAACACTTTCTGCTGAGAGGTGGGCAATCACACACAGAAGAACCGTAATGGGAAAATGATCGCTGAAATGGGAGGCAATCTCCACGGCGTAACTGTGGAGACTGTGCTACCCGTGGGGCAATTCCATGCCTACAAAGGGGAAAGGTCTTCCATATTTATTTTTGGAGATCTAATTATGCAATCCTCTGGCAAAACAGCCAAAGTTTCTGATGACCCACGGCTTTTATCCAGGAAAGTGGGTGCTGAGTTGCTCCATATCTAAATTCTGCACCCCCAGGGACGTCCTTACCCAGCGAGACCAGGTGACTGTAGTTCTCCAGCATCACATCCTGGTACAAGCTTCTCTGAGATGGACGCAGCTTTCTCCACTCGTCCCGGGTAAAGAGCACGGCCACATCCTCGAATGTCACTGACACCTGCCATGAGAAGCCATCCCAGCTCGCCAGGACCCCGCCACAGAGTGACGAAGGGGGCAGCGGGGAGGTAGGTGGGTTACCATGAAATGCTTATTCGGAGATTTCCACAATCTACTCCTCAGGTTCCGTTACTGTGCTAGAACGGCTCACAGAACCCAGAAAAACAAGTTATTTACTAGATTACCGGTTTATTATAAACTGCAACAGCCAATGAAGAGATGCACAGGGCAGGCTTTGGGGACAGGGGAATGGAGCTTCTGCACCCTCTCAGGATGTGCCACTGTCCTAGAATCTCCGCGCTCACTGGACACAGATCTGATTACGATAACTCAGCTCTCCAGGAAGAAGTAGGGAGGGGCCGCAGGAGTTTGCAGAGGCAGTTGCAGGCAGTCTAGGGTGGGACTGGCTGGGAAGCTGAATGCCTCCAGAGCCGACGGAGATACAAAGGGCTGGCTCTGGGGCTCAGGGAGAGCTCTCCGACTGCTGAGCTGGCTTTCGCTCAGGCTCAGGCTCTTCTTCCTTGAGGATGGTGTGGCAGCAGCCTCCGTTTCCCAACAGATAGCGTTTCGTATGGGAAGGAACTCCAGGCACAGCCTAGGATCGGGCTGGCCTGGCAGAGGGTAGCAGGTTTATTCTTGGGTGTTCTAGAGGGGAGGGGCTCTGAGCCAGAGGCTTGTCATTCTTCCAAAACTGTGTAGATTTTGTATGTTATATTGTTTTTAGTTTGTAAACTAAACCCATAGAAACAAGATACCTAAAAACTAACAGGGAAAACTAGGAGAACTCAGGTGTTAGTTTAGCATTAATTGATAGGCTTGGGTGATTAAAGCGGTGACCTGATAGGATTTAGTCACTGCTCAAGAATGAAGACTCCTTTCCTTTTTCACCAAACCTCTGCCTCTGCAATTTTTGCCCAGAGGCTGGAGGCAGGCAGCAGGACCCCCAGTAAAGTTTGGTAACACGTTCACCAACCAAGCAACTCTAAAAACCCTGTCCTCGTTGGGTTTTTATGAAGGCTTCATGAGGAAGGCACGATGGATTAAATCACTGGCACAACCGATTAAATCATTACACAGGCAGGACTGATTCAACCCGCAGCCTGACGCAGGCGGGGCGGGGTGAAGGCTGAAAGTTCCAACCCTCTAACCAGGGTCGTTTCTCTGGCAACCAGCCCCAGTCCTCAAGTCACCTCATTCATAGAAACTCTGGTGGGACTGAAAGGGCTGGTTAGGAATAACGAAACATAGCCATTTCACCTTTATTGCTTTGAAGTTATTTCAGATAAAAACCCCAATTATTACTGATCACTTAGGGAATTAGAAGCATTTTGGAAGCTATATGCCAGCTGGGGCGAAGACCAAATACGTATTTTATATTATACGTCACAATATCATGGCTGCTCAGTGGGAGAGATGGGATTCCAGTCCAGGTGAATGTGCAAGGGACCTTCCGGCCCACTCTGCAAAACTGCCTGGCAACGCCCCCCGTAGGCTAGGGATAAACGAGGCAACCCATTTACTGAGAATGGATGGTGGTGATGGTCACAGAACATGAATGTACCAAATGTCACTGAGTCACACATCCAAAAAGGGTTGAAGTGGTAAATTTTATGTATCTTCTGCCACAATAAATAGTTAAAATGGTAAAATACATACACACATATGTACATATATACCTAAAGGTGCATAAAAAATGATTCTGAGGGGCCACAGTGATTATCTCCAGGTGCTAGGGTAAGAGTGACTTTAATTTCTTCTTTATACATGTACTTTTTTATTCCCTGAATTTTTAACATGTATACATGTATGCAATAGATGCATAAGATAATAGCTCACTGGCATACGAGGGAATACAAAAAATGATCTTGTCCCCAGAAGAACTTAACAAGCCAATTGGCAGAGAAGAAAAACACATGACATAACTTGAGCAATGAAAGAAAAAGTGCAGCTGGACAGGACTGCAGGCCGTCTCCTCCTTCAACCCTCACCTTAGCGATGAGGAATGCGAGGTCCAGGGCAGTCAAGACTCAGGTCACCTAATTTATTAGTGACAGAGGCAGAACAATAATTCAAGTTTGGGTTTGTTTTGATTTTTTTCAACCCAGTACTCAGTATACTCTCTCTCTGGTCATAAACGTCCTGTCAGTGAGTTTTCCACACGGGTAGGTCCAGGCAGTACTGACGTGCAGGCAGCGGGCAAGGTTAGGGAGAGTGCAGTACTGGATTCAGTCACACACAGAGGGGAGAAGATTCTGGGCAAGACAGCAACGTGGCTCTGTTGGAATGGAATGGCGAAGCCTTAGAAAAAAGCAGCCCACATGTGCAATGGGAGGCTCTAGCCCTAGTCTCCCAAGAACAAACACCACCAAACTTTGATAACGTCACAGTGCAGAAGAGCCCTAGGAGCACATGGCTGGGTCTGCCCTGTGCTCTGAAAGATCGCCAGGGCAATGGCTGGGCGACAGCAAGCAGGAACTGAGAGCCCCACATACCTGGGCTTGAGCTCAGGTTACCTGACTTGTGCTCTTAGGAGAATGAGAACAAAGGTAAAGCCCTCAGGATGTTCCCCTGCAACCTTACCTGTTATTGCAGGATGAAGATGAGTAAAGAAAGGACAAGTACTTTTTGGGTTCTGGGAGCATTATTGTATAGCAGTTTCCTTCTATTGACAATAATGGTACTATTACCAGAAAAACATCGTTCAGCTACCATGATAACCACATTTTTGCCCAGCCTTGATCTAAACATCTTCCATGCGCTAATTTATGTGATCATTTTACAGGTGAGAAAAGAGACATGGAGAGATGGAGGTATTTGCCCAACACCCAGAAATGGTAGCAGAGGACATGGGTTCAAACCCAGCCATCTGACTCTAAAGCCCCACTTCCTAGCCACTGCATACACTGCCTTTCTACTACCAATATCCCAGGAAAGCCTTCCTGCTGCTTTCTGAGGAGTCAACAGACCTCTCCAACTGTGTCCCCTCCAACATGGCGAGCCTGTGTTCAAGCACTGGCTCACTGTATGCGGTCCTGCCCTCATTCCCACACATGAAGATGAAAACAGTAGGTCAAGGTCAGTTTTCATGGGTGGTAGAAGCAAGGCACACAATCCACAAAGCTAAGAGGGAGGAAAAAACTAAAACTATGGATTGGAGAAGCCTAGGAAAGGTATCATGAGGACCCTTAGGGGTGGAAAGAAAGAAAAACATTCTTGCCAAGGGTAGGGAGGGAAGTGTGGGTGAGCCAAGGAGGCAGGGCCAGGCAGGAACGCTGCCAAGTATGATGTTTGTTCTGTCCCCAGTGATATATGACGTGTGGCATCTTACCTGTCAAATTAGTAATCATGCACTGAATTGAGATTAATGAATACAAGTGTGTCTATTAGGAAAAGAAAAGGGAAACACTAGATAGGGATTTGGGGTAGAGACAAGCATTCACTGCAGAATCCACCGTCCACCAGGGTGGACCAACTCTTTCAAGGGAAAAGGACTTGGGCTCCAAACCCCGAGGAAGGCTGCACTGGGTAGGGAACGTCAGTTGGAGCGAAAATGGAAAACAAACAAAAACAAATAAACAAAAACGACAGCAATCTGTCCCTAAGATCTGAGATACAGTGAACTCACCTGAGAGCTGGCTTCCCTCTGCTCAGGAGCCATGTCTTCCTTTCCTGCTCTTCCCCCTGAGGATGGGTAGAGTCTCCAGAAGGCAGATCTGAGTGAAGAAAATGGGAACCAGGAGAGAGAGGCCCCTTCCACTTTGGGCCCCCAGAATCAGCAGCTCTCCAAATCCTAAGGCCACCTGAGAATGCCCCACGTGCCCTCAGAGAGGGGAGACGGGAGGAGCCAGGGACAAGCAGGGCCGGAGAGAAGGGCTGGGCCACCTGGTGCGGGCGCCAACCTGGCACCGATCAGCAGCAGCAGCAGCGAATCGGGGCCTCGCCGCGAGCCAGGCCCCGCCCGCGTCGTTCAGTCCCCCAGCACCGCGGGCACGGTAATCACCCCCACTTTACAGACCAGGAAACTGAGGGCGGAGTGCGAGCGGCGCGCGCGCTCACACAGCCGGCGAGGGCGCCCAGGGTTCCCACCGCGGCCCCAGAGCATCCCCTCTGGCCTCACTGCGCGCCAGCGACAACTTTCTCCGCCACAAGCCTTTCCCACCCAATGCCCCTCCTTCCTGTCAAGGAATCAATTTCCAGACAATTAGAGAAAACTGCCTCGGCAAGGGTAAACATCCGCTTCCCCAGGGCGGGGAGGGGGCTGCTGGCTGAGAAGTTGGTACAGAAAACAAAGACTCGGGTCAAGGTCCTGACTCTGCCAATGAGGGAAGTCGGCCTTTCACTTCTCGGGGAAAACATCGTTCCGCTCGCCCCCCGGGAGGGCAGCGGCGGCCGGAGCGGAGGAAACACCTTTCCTCTCGTTGAATGACGGCCGATAGTAGACTCAAAGGCCGGCAGGGGCCGGGCGGGGAGCGCGCTGGGAACGGCCGCTGGGGAAGCAGGAAGGGGGCTGGGACCTGGGGCAACGAGGACGAAGTGCCGCGTTCAAGGGCAGGACTGCGGGGCAGCTCTTGGGGGAGGCGGACAGAGCCGGGATGCCCGGCGTTTGGCCGCTCGCGCCCACAAAGGCCCAGCGCGCGCCTCTCGGGCCTGTGCCGCGCATCCTCCCGAGGCCCCGGTCCTACCTCCCGCATCCCGCGGACCCTCAGCCGCTCACCTCGCCCAGGCCTCGGGGGCTGCGGGAGCCCTGCCTCCACCGGGCGCGGTCCGTAGGAAGGGGGCTCCGGAACTTCCCCGGCCGGACGGCGGCCTCTGCTTGAGACTCCTGTAGGTCTCCGGCCGGGGAAGCCACTCTCGGGGGGCGACAGGTCCGGGAGGGGCGGGGCCGGAGGCGGGGTAGGGCGGCCGCTAATCGCTCTGGGATGTGTAACCCACGCGAGGACCCGAGGATTCTGGGAAGTGTAGTTCTCCGCGCTTGTCGGAGAGGCCGGGCCCTAGCGAGTCCGCGAGTCCCTAGACCCCACTTCCGGACTTGGAGCCACCCTGAGTGTTTCTCAGAGCCGTGGGTTCCCGGGTCCTCGGTAAGGAAGGGGAGGTTCCCCTCCAAGTCATTGAGCGAAAGTATATGTGAGCCAAGCCAGTTGGAAGTATGCCGGTGAACAAAACAAAGATCATTCACTGATCACTGCTCTCGAGAACTTTTGGGGAGGAAGGAAGCGGATAGTACGCCATGAACAGTTATATGACCTTTTGAACAGTGTGTTATCTATCTGGACGTCCTTTTTATAATGCATAGTAAGAACTTTCTCTACTTTGTCTAATAAATGTTGTCCAAGTTCCATTGTCAAGAATGTGTTGTCCAAAATGCCTGTTTAGTTTTTAAAGAGGGAACTCCCCCCTTTGCTTGGTTTTTTGTATGTATGGAGTGTTATGACAGGAGACAAATGGAAATGGGATATCCCATTGCCAACTTGAGGTGATATTCCATATCCAAACATACATGTGAAATAAACTCACTATTTTAATAAAGTAAAAAAGAAAACTCAGTTAAAAATAATTTTGGATCCAACAAAAATGGGAGAAATATTTTAACAGTGAAGATAAATAGATATCAAATGAGAATATGCTCCATATTTTAGTCATTAGAAAACTTCAGACTTAAACCCCAATGAAATACCATTACACAGCGACAATACCAAATACCGGTGAAGATGCAGAGAAACTAGACTTCTCACAGATAGTAGGTGGGACTCTAAAATTTTACAGCCACTCTGGAAAATGGTTTGGTGATTTTTAAAAATAAATTTAAATATAGAGCTATATACCTAGAGAAATGGTAACATAGAGCCTACATGCATGTTTATAGTAGCTTTATCCATTCAGTGGAATTCTATTCAGCAATAAAAAGGGACAAATTGTTGATATACAAAATATCATAGATGAATACCAAGGGCACTAGGCTAAAGGGAAAAGCAAGGTTGAAAAACTTATATACATTATGAATCCATCTACATGACATTCAGGAAAAGGCAAAACTCTAGGGGTGGAGAATATATCAAGGGCCGACAGGGGCTCGGGGAGGAGGGAGAGCTTGACTGCAAGGGGACAGCATGGGGAACTTTGGAGGTAATACAGCTGTTCTCTTATTGAAATTTTTTATCAATTATAGTTGGCACTCAATGTATTAGTTTCAGGTGGAGAGCAGACTGTTTTAGTACCCTCCTGACACCATGTATAGTTATTAGGATATGATAGACTGTGCTGTAGCTTACATTCCTATGACTATTTTGTAACTGCCAATTTGTGCTTCTTAATCCCTTCACATTTTTTGCCCAGCCCCTGAGCCTCTTTCATCTGGCAACCATCAATTTGGTTTTTGTTTCTATGAGTTTCTTTCTGTTTTGTGTCGTTTTTTTAGGTTACACATATAGGGTGAAGAAAATGTAGGTTTACAGTTGTATCCTAAACGCAGTTTACTCTTGTATTACTATTTATTAATTATTATATTATTTTCTGTTACAAACAATTGTAAACCTACTTTTGCCCCACCCTGTATGAATGAAACCATATATTTTTCTTTCTTGGTCTGATTTATTTTGCTTAGCATAATACCCTCTAGGTCCATCCATGTTTTTTCAAATGGTAAGATTTCTTTTTTTTTTTTTTTATGGTTGAGTAATATCCATTGTGTATATGTACTACATCTTAATTATCCATTAGTCCATCAATGGAAACTTAGGTTCCTTTCATATCTTGGCTATTGTGAATTGTTGGGAACCATCCTGTTTGGTTTCAGAGACTGTAGCATTGCCGGTAGGCGAGAAGGCCCCAAGGCTGGAGCTGAGCAAGGAGGCCTTGGGAAAATAGGCCACTGAGAAGACAAAACCTGTCCCCCTGGCAGGGGCACGGCCCTGCATCCCTCACATCACCATGCTTAGCCCCAGACAATGGCTGGTTAGTCAATGACAGGTAAGACACCTCGAAGGCAGGGGCAACCTAAGACAGGCACAGTCACAAGTGGCCATGATGGGAAGGACTTGGGGAACACAGAGGAAGGGTGAAAGACCCTCACCCCTTGGCTTTGATAAGGCTGGAGTCTTCATTCTATCTGGAGGAGGTCTCCTTATCTTTTCACAGTTCTACTCTCCTCGCCTGGCTCAGGCATGAAACAATACTGGAGGCAGCCCTGAACTGTATTGGGTGGTTCCTGGGGGAAATCAGGCCTAGAAGTAAATTACACTCTTTGAAGCATGCTTTGTTTTTTCTTCAAAAGCTATGATAACCAGCTCATGCTGGGAAGGAAATTTACATTATTCACGGACCCTGACCCTAAACCATTTGGCCTTTATGTTTTCTCGTCCCACCTTGGACCCATGTAAATCAGTGTGTTCCTGCCATTTGTTTTTTTCAAAACATCATCTATTCTCTGTAAACATTAACATACTGATGTAATGAGATCACCTGTACATTCCTACTATCTAGCCTCACTGATAACCCTTTCAATAAAAGCCATTGAGCACAGGGGCTTGGGGCATTCCTCACTAGAGGGAATTGCCACCTCCCTTCTCCTGGCAGACAGAGAAAAGTGTCTGGGACAGCTTATTTTTATTTCCCCATCTGTGACAACCCAGAGCAGCCTCTGCTGGACCAGAGTTCGACCTCTGCCTCAGGTGGCGCCCAAACAGGGACCTTAAGGCCCCCGCCACCTCAGCGCATAATGCTGCAATGAACATAGAGATGCATATATCTTTTCAAATTAGTGTTTTGGATTTCTTTGGATAATACCCAAAGTTGGGATTGCTGGGTCATGCGGTAGTTCTATTTCTAATATTTTGAGGAAATCTCCATACTGTTTTCCATAGTGGCTGCACCAGTCTGCAATCCCATCATCAGTGCATGAAGGTTCCCTTTTCTCTACATCCTTGCCAACACTTCCTGTTTTTTAATCTATTGATGATAGCCATTCTGACAGGTATAAAGTGATATCCCATTGTGGTTTTAATTTCCATCTCTCTGATGATTAGTGATCTTGAGCATATTCATGTCTGTTGGCCATCTATTCTCTTTGGAGAAGTGTCCATTTAGGTCCTCTGCCAATTTTATTTTTTTCTTTTTCTAAAATTGTTCAGTTACAGTTGTCCCCATTTTACCCCCATTACTCTCCCCTGCCCTACCCACCCCCACCTCTCACATTTAATACCACCGCCTTCCCCTGCTGTTGTCTTTGTTCATGGGTTCTTTATACCTGTTCCTTGACTTGACCCTTCCCATTCTTTCCCCCTTATTCACCTCCCTCAACCCCTCTGGTCACTTTCCAGTGGGGTTTTTTGTTATTTATTTCCATGTCTCTGATCCTATTTTTCTTGCTTATTTGTTTTGTTGATTAGGTTCCACTTATAGGTGAGATCATACACTATTTGTCTTGTACCTCCTGGCTTATTTCACGTAGCATGATGGTCTATAGTTCCATCCTCGCTGTTGTGAAGGGTGGGAGTTCCTTCTTTCTGCTGCATCGTATTCCATTGTGTAAATATACCACAGTTTTTTGATCCATTCGCTTACCGATGGGCACTTAGGCTGTGTCTAGCACTTGGCTATTGTAAGTAATGCTTCTATGAACATTGGGGTGCATAGGTTCTTTTGAATTTCAGGATTTCAGGGTTCTTAGGGTATAATCCCAACAGTGGAATTGCTGGGTCAAAACGCAATTCTATTTTTAGTTTTTTGAAGAAATTCTGTACTATTTTCCACAGTGGCTTGACCAGTGTGCATTCCCACCAACAGTGCACTAGGGTTTCCTTTTCTCCACAACCTCACCAGCACTTGTTGTTTGTTGATTTGTATATGATGGCCATTCTGTATGGTGTGAAGTAGTATCTCATTGTGGTTTTAATTTGCATCTCTCTCATGGCTAGTGATGCTGAGCATCCTGTCATTTGTCTCTGGGCCCTGTGTATGTTCTCCTTGGTAAAGTGTCTGTTCAGGTCCTTCATGCATTTTTAAATTGGGTTGTTTTTCTTCCTGTGTGGAGTCCTGTAAGTTTATATATTGTGGAGATCAAACTTTTGTCCAAGGTATCATTGGCAAATATATTTTCCCATATGAAAAGGTTGGTTTCTTTTTCATTTTGCCAATGTTTTCTTTAGCCATTCAGAAGCATTTTAGTTTGATGTAGTCCCATTTGTTTATTCTTTCCTTTATATCCTTTGTTCTAGGGAGCATATCAGTGAAAATATTGCTGTGTGGAATATCTGAAATTTTCCTGCCTATGTTCTCCTCTAAGACTTTTATGGCATCATGACTTGTATTTAAGTATTTTATCCATTTTGAGTTTATTTTGTGTATGGTGTGAGTTGGTGGTCAAGTTTCATTTTTTTTTTCATGTAGCTGTTCATCTCTCCTGGCAGCATTTGTTGAAGAGGCTATTTTTACTCCATTTTATGCTCCTGCCCCCTTTGTTGAATATTAATTGACCGTAGAGACATGGGTTTATTTCTGGACTCCCTATTCTGTTCCATGGATCTACGTGTCTGTTCTTATGCTAGTATCAGATTGTTTTAATTACAGTGGCCCTCTAATATAGTTTGATGTCAGGCATTGTGATCCCTCCTATTTTGTTCTTCTTTCTCAAAATTGCTGAGGTTATTCAGGGTTGTTTATGGTTCTATACAAATTTTTGAAATATTTGTTCTTTATCTGTGAAATATGTCATTTGTATTTTAATAGGGATTGTGTTGAATCTATAAATTGCTTTGGGTAGTATGAACATTTTGATGATGTTAATTCATCCACTCCATGAAAACGGTATATGCTTCCATTTATTTGTGTTTTCCTTTCTTTCTTCAATGTTGTGTATTTTTCTGAGTACAGGTCTTCTACCTCCTTAGTTAGTTTTATTACTAGGTACTTCATTTTTATTGTTGCTATAGCAAATGGGATTTTTTCCTAATTTCTCTTTCTGCTATTTCATTGTTGGTATACAAAAAAGCCTTTGATTTCTGAATATTGACTTTGTATCCTGCTGTTTTGCCAAATTCACTTATTAGGCCTACTAGTTTTTTTATGGAGTCTACAGCATTTCTTTGTACAGTATCGTGTCATCTGCAAACAATGACAGTTTTACTTCCCCCTTTCCAATTTCGATGCCTTTTATTTCTTTTTCTTGTCTGATTGCTGTGGCTAGAACTTCCAATACTATGTTGAATAGAAATGGTGAAAGTGGACAACCTTGCCTTATTCCTGATATTAGTGGGAAAGCTTTTAGTTTTTGCCCCTTGAGTATGATGATGTTGGCTATAGGTTTCTCATATATGGCCTTTATTATGTTGAGGAATGCTCCCTTTATTCCCACTTTGCTGAGTGTTTTTTTTATCACAGATGGGTGCTGTACTTTGTCAAATGGTTTTTCAGCATCTATTGATATGATTATGTGATTTTTGTCTTTCCATTTGTTTATGTGATGTATTATGTTTATTCGTTTTCAAATATTGTACCATCCTTTCATTGCTGGGATGAGTCCCACTTGATCATGATGTATGATCTTTTTAATGTATCACTGGATGCAGTTTGTCAATATTTTGTTGAGGATTTTAGTGTCTATGTTTGTCAGTGATATTGGCCTGCAGTTTTCTTTCTTTGTTGTGTCTTTATCTGGTTTTGGAATTAGGATAATATTGGCTTCATAAAAAGAATTTAGGAGTCTTCCATCTTCTTGGATTTTTTGGAATATTTTGGAAGGATAGGGGTTAGCTCTTAAATGTTTTGTAAAATTCTACTATGAAATTGTCCAGTCCAGGACTTTTGTGTGCTAGGAGGTTTTTTTTGTTTGTTTTATTACTGCTTCAATTTCACCAGCTGTTATTGGTCTTTTCAGGCTTTCTGCTTCTTCTTGATTAAGTTTTGGAAGATTATATGTTTCAAGAAATTTGTCCATTTCACCCAGGTTTTCAAATCTTTTGGTATATAGTTGTTTGCAGTATTTCTTACAATCCTTTGTATTTCTGTGGTATTAATTGTAATTTCTCCTCTTTGATTTATGATTGTATTCTCTTGGGTTCTCTCTCTCTTTTTCTTGATGAGTCTGGTTAAAGGCTTGTCAATTTTGTTTGTCTTCTCAAAGAACCAGCTCCTGGATTTATTGTTGCTTTAAATTTTTCTTTTAGTCTCTATGTCATTCAGTTCTGCTCTGATTTTGATTATTTCCCTCCTTTTACTCGCTCAGGGTTTTGTTGTTATTTCTCTAGTTCTCATAGATGTAGGGATAGGTTGTTTATTTCAAATGTTTCTATCTTTTTTAGGTAGGCCTTTATTGCTATGAACTTCCCTCTCAGGACTGCCTTCACTGTGTCCCATAAGGTTTGAGCTGTTGTATGTTCATTTTCATTTGTTTCCAGAAACTTTTTGATTTCTTCCTTGATCTCATTGTTGACCCATTCATTGTTTAATAGCATGTTATATAGTCTCCATGAGTTTAAATGTTTTTTAGTTTTTTCCTTGATACTCATTTCTAGTTTCAAGCCCTTGTGGTCAAAGAAAATGTTAGATATGATTTCAATTTTCTGGTTTTGTTGAGGCTTTTTTTGTGTCCTATCATGTGGTCTAGGTAGCACTCTTTCTGTGGTGCTTTCAAAGTGTTCCAGGTACATTTGAAAAGAATGTACATTTTGCTTCTTTGGCATGTATATATATGTTAGGTTCTATATATGTTAGTTAAGTCCATTTAATCGTCATTCAGTTCCACAATATCCTTGTTTATATTTTGTTTGGAAGATCTATCCATTGTTGATAGTGGGGTGTTAAAATCTCCAACTGTAAGTGTGTTGCTGTTTATATCTTTCTTGAAATACTCCAAGATTTTCCTTATATATTTGGGTGTCCCTATGTTGGGTGCATATATGTTTACAATGTTTATGTTTTCTTGATGGATTCTTCCCTTGAATATTATGAAGGGTCCTTCTGTGTCTCTTTCTATGGCCCTTGTTTTGGAATCTGTTTTGTCTGATATTAGTATTGCTATCCTGGATTTTTTCCCCTGTCCATTTGCTTGGAATGTTTTTTTCTCCAACCCTTCACTTTAAGTCTCTGTAGGTGTTTTGTTCTGAGGTAGGTCTCTTGTAGGCAGCATATGGGCGGGTCCTATTTTCTTTTCCATTCAGCTACCCTATGCCTTTTGACTGGCACATTTAATTAACTCACATAATGTTTTCATTGATAGGTACTTATTCATTGCCATTTTCCCCCCTTGTACCTGTGTTCCTCCCACTCTCATTCTTTTTCTTTATCTTGTTAAAACAGTCCCTTTTTCATATCTTACAATGCTGGTTTTGTGAAGGTATATTCTTTTAGCATTCTTCTGTCTGGGAAACTCTTTATATTGCCTTCCATTTTAAATGAGAGCCTTTTCTGGGTAGAGCAGTCTTGGTTTCAGGCCTTTGATTTTCATTACTTGGAATATTTCTTGCCATTCCTTTCTGGCTTGTGTTTCTGTTGAGATATCAGATGTTAGCCTTATTGGTGCTCCTTTGTATGTTACTTCCTGTTTCTCCCTTGCTGCCTTTAAGATTCTCTACTTGACTTTGAATTTTGCCATTTTAATTATAATGTGTCTTGAAATGGGCCTCTTTGGGTTCATCTTGTTTGGAACCCTCTGTGCTTCTTGGACTTCTGTGACTTTTCCTCTCATCAAATTAGGGAAGTTCTCCGTCATTACTTTTTCAAACAGCATTCCTATCCCTTGCTCCTCTTCTCCTTCTGGTATCCCTATTATATGGTTATTACTATATTTTATGTTGTCCTGCAGTTCCCTTAATGCCTTTTAATTCTTTTGGAGTCTTTTTTCCTTTTCTTGCTTTTTTTGGGGGATTTTTTTTTCTATTTTGTCCTCCAGATCACTGATTAGATCCTCTGCTTAATCTAGCCTGCTTTTGATTCCTCCTACTGTGTTCTTCAATTCAGATATTGTATTCTTCATTTCCTTCTGGCTGTTATTGACAGTTTCTATGCCCTTTTTCATGCTGATGTAGTTCACAGTAAGTTCCTTGTAGCTTCCCTGTAGATTTTGGTAATTCTCACTGAGCTTGAGCTTCTTTATAACCATTGTTTTGAACTCAATATATGATAGTTTACTTGCCTCTATTTCATTTAGCACTCTTTCTGTAGATTCTTTTCGTTTTGATTGGGGGTAGTTTCTTTGTCTCCATATTTTAGAGGAGACTTATCTTATTTGATTCTTCATATTAAATTGATCTGCGTTGACTCCCTGTCTTTGTGGTGTGAAGTTCTATGATAGGAGACCCGTGGGATTCAGTGGTGCAGTCTCCTTGATCTCCTGAACTTGAGGCTCTTGGAATATGCCCTTTATGTTGGCTCTCTGGATGTAATTGGGTTTTGATTGTTTTTGGGTCATTCTTTGGTGGGTCCTTCCTTCCAGATGGATGACTGAGGGTCACTCCACCCACTACATCTTGTATGGTGTTGTGCAGGTGCTGCCAGAAAAAACCACAAAGCCCAGGAAACAAACCCACACACACAAAAATAGCTCCCACCTGCAATCCCACTATCAACAACAAATGAACCAGTATTAATAAGGGTGTAAAGAATTAATACTATTATAACAAAGGAGAGTGAATACAACATGGCCTACTGAAAGGAAAATGATTTTGAGAGGGGAGAGGGAGAAGCATTAAGAGTAGGGAATCAGAGCAATGCAAAGAGAGAAAGTAAAATTTACATCATAAGTAAAAAAGGGAATAAAGAAGGTGGAATGGAGTAAGAGAAGGGAAGTGTATGGTATTAGGTTTAAATAGAAATATAAAAAAATAAAGCGAGAGAGAGAAAGATAAAGGGGAAAAAAGTAAATAAATAATAAAAAAAATAGGAACCAAATTGAAGAGAAAGATCCACCACAGCACTATCAACAACAAATGAGCTAAAATTAATATAGGTGGTATGGGAATAAGAAGGAAAAGAGAAAGAAAGAAAAGCTCAAGGGATTTTTGAAGGAAAGGGAAGTCATTTTGAGATGGTAAAGGGAGAGGGAATACTAAGAGTGAGGAACAAAAACCAGGCTAAGACAGGGAAAAATTAAAATTTGAGACAAAAAGAAAAAGAAAAAAGAGCCCTGGATGGTGTGGCTCAGTGGATTGAGTGCCGGCCTGTGGACCAAAGGGTCGCTGGTTTGATTCCCAGTCAGGGCATAGGCCTGGGTTGTTGGCCAGGTCCCCAGTTGAGGGTGTGTGAGAGGCAACCACACACTGATGTTTCTCTCCCTCTCCTTCTCCCTCCTTTCCCCATCTCTGAAAATAAATAAATAAAATCTTTAAAATATAAGGAAGAAAAGGCAGGATGAAAGAGAAAAAAAGGAAAGAACAGCTAAGACAGGGAAAAATTAAAATTTGAGACAAAAAAAAGAGTAGGAGAGAGGAATAGTAAAATCTGAGATTTGAAAAACAAAACAAAAAAAAAGAGATCTAGAGATAAAATTGAAAAAATGCAACAATAACTACCCTGTCCACAGCCAATGAACAAAAATTGCTCAAGGTGGAGAGAGAACATGAGCATTTTAGGAGTGGGAAAAGAAATGTGAGTTGACCATTGACAAGAATATTGATTTTGAGAGGCTGGTTGGGGGAGAAATAGTAAGAGTATGGAATGGAAACAGTTGAAACAAGAGAGAAAACAAAATTTAAAATGAAAATAAGAGGAAGAAGAAGGGAAAATGGAGTAAGAGAGGGGAGGAGCAAAATATGTGAATTGAAATAAAATATAATATAAAATCTAGTGACTTAATATGCACAAACTTGAAGGACAAGAAATGAATGTTAAAAAACTATGCAGGAAAGAAAAATTGCAAATAATGGAGAAGACCATGGTGAATTTCATTTCAGTAGCACCTAGTATTTACCACTTTTATTTTTTTTTTTCGATCTGCCTCTGGCGATGTCAGATGGTGACCCCATCTGGCCTTAGGCAGCCTGTTGGAGACTACCAGGGATCTACTGTCTGTGGCTGACTCCTTCAGTTGTTAATCTAGTCACCCTGTACTCAGCAGTCAGGATTAAGCACCATACAGTGGGGCAGAATCCCTCCTGGGTGCAGGGCTATTGTTTCCTCTCAGGCTGTTGCCACTCAGAGGGGAGTGCTCTGTCTGAGCAAGATGGCTCCTGCAGTATGGGAATTGACTCAGCACCAGGATCCCAGTGGCTACTCTCTCAGTTCTCTCCCTAAAGCCTCCATCCCCAGACTCTCCTCAAGCATCTCTAGTCCACTCTGCCCCACCTCCCCTTTGCGAGAGCCCAGGGTAGGTGGCTGCAAATGACAATTTATGCATTGGCCCTTTAAATGGCTCTTTGTGTCTCCAACCCTGCCATTTTTCACAGCTGGATATTATCTGTGTACTTTTTGGGCTCTGGTGCTCTAGGATGGGGAGCCCAGCTTGGGTTTAGACCCTACACTTCTCAGGGGTATCCAACCAGCCACTTAAATATCCCTCTGGCATTTCAGCTGCTACCAGTGTGTGCCCAGCTAGCCCTCTCGTGTCTCCACCACACTCCCTACCAGTCATGTTATACTGAAGCTGTTTCTTCTGTCTGTCTGTGGTTATAAGGCTTCTCTCTTGCTATTGTTCAGTTGCTAGTTCCACTTGATTTCTCCACAATCTAGTAATTCTAGATTAATTCTGGGATGAGATTAGTGTAACTTCCACTCAGTCCTCCGTCATCCGGATGCCCTCTCTCTGCCAATTTTCTAACCAGAGTGAATGGGCGCGTGTGCAAAGTTGTATGAGTTCTTTATATATTTTGGATATTAATGTCTTACTGAATGTATCATTAGAAAATATCTTCATCAATTTGGTAGGTTGTCTTTTTATTTTGTTGGTGGTTTCATTTGCTGTGTAAAAACCTTTAGTTTGATGTGGTCTTATTTGTTTATTTTTGTTTTGTTTCCCTTGCCCAAGGAGACACACCCAAAAGATATTACCGAGTGATGTCAAGAGTTTACTGCCTGTGTTTTCTTGTAGAAGTATTGTGGTATCAGGTCTTACACTTATGTCTTTAATCCATTTTGAATTTATTCTTGTAAATGGTATAAGACAATGGTGTAGTTTCATATTTTTTGCATGTATCTGTTGAGTTTTCCCAACACCATTTATTGAAGAGGCTGTCTTTACCCCATTGTATATTCTTGCTTCCTTTGTCATAGATTAATTGACTATATACACACTGGTTTGCATCTTGGCTTTGTACTCCATTCATTGGTCTATGTGTCTATTTTTATGCCATTACCAAAACCATGCTGTTTTGATATCAGGTAGCTTGATACCTCCAACTTTGTTTTTCCTTCTCAAGATTGCTTTGCCTAATCCAGGTCCTTTGTGGTTCCATATAAATTTTTGGATTATTTGTTCTAGTCTATGAAAAATGCCATTGATATTTTGATAGAGATTGCATTGAACTGTAGATTGCTTTCAGTAGTATGGACATTTTAATTATGGTAATTCCTCCTACCCATGAGCATGGTATATGCTTCCATTTATTTGTATCGTTTTCTTTTTTTTTTAAATTGATTTATTTTTTCAAATACTTTTGTCTCTGCCTTCCTCCCACCACTTTCTCTCGCCCCCGCCCCTCCCTCCCTCCCTCAATCCTTCCCCTTTGGCTTTGTCCATGAGTCCTTGCTATATGTTTCTTGACTTTCCCCTTCCATTTCTTTTCCCCTGCCCATCCCTCCCTCCTTCCCTCTTGTCTCTGTTGGTTTCTTTTCCTTTCAATGTTGCTGGTCTTATTTTCCTTGCATCTTTGTATCTTTTTCAATTTATTTCTTCAATTTCTTCTAGTTTTCTGAGTATACATCCTTTATTTCCTTTGTTTTTAAATTGATTCCCTAGGTATTTTCTTATTTATGATGCAATTGTAAAGAGTGTTTTCTTAATTTCTCTTTCATAAGTTTGTTATTGGTATATAAAAAAAGCAGTTTCTGAACATTAATTTTATATCCCACTACTTTACTGAATTTATCAGTTCTAAATTTTTAAAGATTTTATTTATTTATTTATTTATTTATTTATTTTAGAGAGCGGGGGAGGGAGGGAGAAAGAGAGGGAGAAAAACATTGATGTGTGAAAGAAACATTGATTGTTTGCCTCTTGCAAGCCCCCAACCGGGGACCTAGCCTGCAACCCTGGGAATCATGTCCTGACTGGGAATCGAACTGGTGACCTTTTGGTTTGTGAGACGGTGCCCATCCCACTAAGCCACACCAGTCAGGGTAGTTTTACAAGTGTTTGGGTGGAATCTTTAGGGTCCCGTATAGTATCATATCATTAGCAAATAATGACAGTTTTACTTCTTCCTTTTGAATCTGAGTGCTTTTTATTTCCTTATCTTGTTTAATTGCTATGGCTAGGACTTCCAATACCAAGTTAAATAAAAGCCGTGAGTAAACATCCTTGTCTCATTCTTTATCTTAAGGAAAACACTTTAAGCTTTTCACCATTGAGTATGATGTTAGCTGTAGGTTTGTTATATATGGTTTTTATTGTGTTGAGGCATGTCCCTTCTATTCCTACTTTGCTGAGACTTCTTGTCATAAATAGATGCTAGATTTTTTTCAAATGATTTTTCTGCATATATTGAGATGATAATATGATTTTTATCCTTCATTTTGTTTATGTGGTATTTCATCTTAATTGATTTGCAGATATTGAACCAACCTTGTATCCCAGGAATAAATCTCGCTAGACCATGGTGTGTGATTTTTTTAATGTATTACTGAATTTGGTTTACCAGTATTTTGTTGAGGAATATATATCTATATTCATCAGGAATATTGGCCTACAATTTTCTTTTCTGTAATGTCTTCATGTGGTTTTGGTATCATGGTAATGTCAGACTCATAAAATGAGTTTGGGAGTCTTTTCTCCTCTTCAAGTTTTTTTTAAATTTGAGGATAAGTATTCATTCTTCATTGGATGTTTGGTAAAATTCACCCATGAAGCTACCTGGTCCAGGAGTTTTGTTTGTTGGATTGTTTTTATTACTGATGCAATTTCATTATTTCATATTTGTCTGCTCAGATTTTCTGTTTCTTTTTTATTCTGTTTTGAAAGATTGTATGTTTCTAAGAATTTATACATTTCTTCCAGGTTGTCCAATTTGTTGGCATATAATTGTTTATAGTATTTTCTTATAATCCTTTGCATTTTTGTGGTGTCAGTAGTTATTTCTGCTATTTAATTTTTAATTTTCTTTATTTTTGTCCTCTTTTTTTCTTGATGAGTCTGCTTAATTGTTTATCAATTTTCTTTACCTTTTCAATGAACCAGTTCTTGGTTTCATTATCTTTTGTATTCTCTTTTAGACTTTAATTTATTTCCACTCTGATCTTCATTATTTCATTCCTTCTGCTAACTTTGGGCTTTGTTTGTTGTTTTTTCCCTAGTTCCTTTAAGTGTAATGTTAGATTGTTTATTTGAGATTTTTCTTGTTTCTTAAGGTAGGCCTATACTTCCATGAACTTTCCTTTTAAATCTGCTTTAGCTGTGTCCCATAGATTTGCGTTTGTAGTGTTTTCATTTTTATTTGTCTCCATGTATCTTTTGATTTCCTCCTTGATCGTTGTTAGCCCATTCATTGTTTAGTAGCAGGTTATTTAGCTTCTGTGTTTGTGTTTTTCAGTGTTTTTGTTTTCTAATTGATTTCTAGTTTCATACTATTGTAATCAAGAAGATGCTCGATGTGTTTTTAATTTTCTTAAATTTATTGAGACTAACATGTGGTCCTAGAATATGTTCCCTATGTACTTGAAAATGATATATATTCTGTTGCCTGGGGTGAATGTTCTGAAACTATCAATAAATTCATCTGACCTAATGTGTCATTTAAGGCCACTGTTTCCTTGTTGATTTTCTGCCTTGATGATCTATCCATTGATGTCAATGGAGTAATCCCCTATTATTGCTGTATTGCATCGATCTTTCCCTGTATGTTTGTCAATTAGCTTTATATATTTGAGTACTCCTATGTTGGGTGCATAACAGTTTACAAGGGTTATATCCTTTTGTTGGGACTATCCCTTTATCATTATGAAGTACTGTTCTTTGTTTCTTGTAATAGTCTTTGTTTTAAAGTCAACTTTGCCTGATATGAGTACTGCTACCCTAGCTTTTTTGTTCATTTCCATTTGGGTGAAATATCTTATTTCTGCTATCTCTTTATTTGACATCTTTGTGTGTCTTTCAAACTCAAGGGGATGTTTTTAGGATGGAGATATATATATATATAGATAGATAGATAGATAGATAGATATGTCTATATATCTATATCTATATAATCTATCATCTATCTATCTATCGAGAGATCTTGTTTTCTTATTCATTAAGTCACCATATGTCCTTTGTTTGGAGCATTTACTCCATTTAGGGTAATTATTTGTAGGTTTCTAGTTATTATTGCATTTTATTAATTGTTTTCTGCTTGTTTTGTAATTTTTTTGTGTTCCTTTCTTATTCTCTTGCTCTCTTCTCTTATACATTGATGACTTCCTGAATTGTTGTGATTGGATTCCTTTCTCTTTATTTTTTGTATATCTCTTAGAGATTTTTGGTTTGTGATTACCATGTGCTTCATATATACCAAACAATGTTTATAGCAGTCCATTTTAAGTTGATGATTAAGTTTGAACACATTCTATAATCACTACCATTTTTTCACCCTCTTTACATTTGTGTTTTTGTCATTATATTTTGCTTCTTTTTTGTGTGTGTCTTTGTATATCAGTTAGTTTGCTTTAATAATTACACATGATTGTTCTGCTTTTGCCTTTTCACTTTTGTACTACCTTTATAGTTGGTTGAACCACTGCTTTTATTATGTGTTTGCCTTTGTCAGTAGAGTATTTTTTTGCCATATTTTCTTATTCATATTTTTTTCTTCTGCATCTTCTAAAGAAATCCCTTTCACATTTCTTGTGGTACAGGTTTTGTGGGTATGATCTCCTTTAGTTTTCTATTTTTCTTTCTTTCTTTTTTTTTGTCTGGGAAGCTCTTTATATATCCTTCAATTCCAAATGATAGCTTTGTGGAAAGAGTAACTTTGGTTGTAGCTCCTTGCTTTTCATCACTTTAAATATTTCATGCCAGTCTTTTCTGGCCTGAAAACTTCCTGCTGAGCAATCAGCTGACAGTCTTATAGGAGCACCCTTGCTGCTTTTAAGATTCTCTCTTTGTATTTCACCTTTGGCATTTTAATTATGATATGTCTTGGTGTGGGCCTCTTTTGGTTCATCCTGTTTGGGACCTTCTGTGCTTTCTGGACTTGTATGTCTGTTTCCCTTACCAGGTTAGTAAAATTTTCAGTCATTATTTCTTCAATTATATTTTCAATACCTTGCTCACTCTCTTCTCCTTCTGGTGCCCATATGATATAAATGTTTGTATGCTTTATGTTGTCCCAGAAGTCCCTTAAACTATCCTTATTTTTAAAATTCTTTTTTCTTTTTGGTCTTTCAATTGGGTGCTTTCATCTACCTTTTCTCCAAATTGTTCATCCAACCCCCTGCCTCCTCCAATCTGCTGTTGATTCCATTTAATATATTCTTTATATCAGTTATTGTGTTCTTTATTACTGATTTTTTTATGGTTTCTATCTTTTTGTGTGAACTCTCACTGAATTCAACTATTTTCCCCCCTAAGATTATTGAGCATTCTTGTAACCAGTGTTTTGAACTCTGCATCTGGTAGTTTGCTTACCTTCATTTGGTTTTTCTGGAGGTTTCTCCAGTTCTTTCATTTGGTACCTGTTTCTTTGTCTTTTCATTTTGGCTGCCTTCCTGTGTTGTTTTTTTTTTTCTGTGCATTGGGTATACCTGCTAGGTACCCCCTCTTGACAGGGTGGTCCTTAGGTACTAATATGTGTCCTGTGGTGCCCAGTAGTGCAGTCACCCTGGTCACCTGAGCCAGGTGTTCCAGGGATGTCTCTTCTGTGGGTAGTATGGGCCCTCCTGTTATAGTTGAGCCTTGATTGCTGTTGGCTTAGTGGATGAGATTGACCCTCAGGCTGTCTGGCTGTGAGTCCTAATCATGACTACAGCTGACGGGCTATTGAGTAGGGGCTGATGCCATGGGTTGGGACTAGCTTTAGCAGGGTTCTGGTATCTTAAATACACTCTTTTGGTGTAATTGATGGAGCTAATGGGGTGGTGTCCTAGTATGTTGGTCCTGGGTCTTTTAGGAGGGGTTGAGTGCAGACCCAGGTCAGCTGCTACCTGTGCCTGGCCCAGGGCTACCTGGTAGGATCTATAAAATGATCTGCATTTGGTAGCTGCCTGCACTGGGCTTGGAGGCACCTGGTACAGGCTGTGCTATGAACTGAGACCCCATTCCAATACAGCTGGGCTTGGGGCCACTTAGCCATGGTACAGGGCATAACGAGGCCATTTACTGTATAATAACCACTGAGAGTGTGCTACTGGGTTGGGTGTGGTCTCAGGGAATAACCATGGTAGGGCAAGTAATGCTGGCCAGGATAATGGAAACTCAGACTGGATGTGCACCAGCTGGATAAGAAGAGGGAAGACTCAACAGTAAAACAATGCCATGTACCAGCACATTAGTCCAAGAGAGAGCTGTACCTCATTCCTTGCACTAAAGCCAGACAATTCAAACATCCCCATATTTCCTATGTGTTTTTCAAGCTGCTGTCCCTTTGCTGGAGATTAAGGCAAGTTGTTGTGAGTGAGTGAGTCTGTTCCCCAGCCCTTTAAGAGGACACCTGGGTCACAGCAGTGCTCTATCTCACCCGATGGAGTCCCTGATGATCTTCACAGCCAGGAGTTGTGGGGACATTTCTTTCCAGCATGGGGCTCTGGTCTGGGACTTTCACTCCTCAACTGGTTCCTCCAGAGCCAAGATATCCCTCCCTATTCTTAACCACCACACATGGGTGTGGAATCAGCCATTTTGCATCTTTTCCTATGATACCAGTCTCAGTGTGGCTTCTTCTTTACATCCTTAGTAACAGGATCTAATGCTTTTCAGCTGGTGTTCAGCTTTTTCTCAAGGGTGGTTATTCTGTAATTTAGTCATAGTTTTGACGTGGTCATGGGAGAAAGGAAACACAGGGTTTGCCTACTTCACCATCTTGACTGGAAGTTTATAGAACTGTTCCTTGTCCCAATAGTTATGGTGATTATACAAATCTATAGATGTCTCAAAGCTCACAGAACTGTATGCCTCCAAAAGGATAAATGTACTGTATGCAACTTAAAATGATAAAATTAACAATAAGAAGTAAAAAAGAAAATCAAAAGAAAATGTTCAGCACCTTCCTGGTTTCTATAGTCAGTAGTCTTAGCGACTTGGACAAGGTAACTTCTCGATGACTCAACTTTCTCATCTTGTACAATGGAAATATCTGACATAGCACCTCATAAGGCTGTGTGAGAGTTAAATAAAATAATACAGATATAGTCTTTAACATATTGAAATCATTTAGTACTGTCCATTCTCTTTTGATTTATTATGCACGGTAAGATAATTGGTGTGGGATTGCTGAAACTTCATTGACACGTGTGGCTCTGACTGGCATACATAGCCTGCTCTCAGCTTTCCCTGTGTCTGAAATCTCAACCTCTGACCATGCCAGACAGGCTTCTCCACTATTCCCTTGGGAAAGCACAGAGAGCAGTTGCCTCTAACAAGTCCATTTCTCATTCATTGGCAAGTCCCACCCACAGTGGCGGCCAGTACCGTGTAACATTGCTATGCTCATCCTTAAAAAGTGCTTTCAGGTGTCACTTGGATCCATTTCCCCCTAGGTCTCGGTCTGGTTTTCATCTGCGTAATGGGGGTCATGGGATCAGCCCTTTCTATACCTTTCTATAGGTATCAAATGAATGAGTTTATGGCTTATGAGCACCTGTCAGCCTCCTTTTAAAATGAGATCATGACCACTAATTACAGAAATAGTCATGGGATAATTTCACACCTATCTGGGCCTCAGTTTCTCTTTTGAAAAATGAAGAAGTGTATCATTTCCAATTGCCTTTTTAGCTATAAAATTTCCTAGTACTAGGACCTTGACAAAACAAGTCTCCTAATAATTAGTTTCCTTAAGGCTTCTTTCATGTCACGATTTCTCAAGCTGTAGATGAAGGGATTAACAAGGGGCGTCCCCACAGTGAAGATGATAGTGGCCACCGTGTCTTGTGCTGAGTAAGAGGATGAAGGGTGCATATAGACCCCCAGAATGGCCCCGTAGAAGAGGGAGACCACAGTGAGGTGGGATCCACATGTGGACAGGGCTTTCCTTAGTCCATGGGCAGATGGCAGCTTCAGTACCTTACAGAGGATGTAAGCATAAGACATGATTATACATGAAAATGGTGTCAGAAATATCAATGCACCCACAGTGAAGACCATCACGTCATTGATAAAGGTATCAGAACAAGACAGCTTCAGAACTGCATAAAGGTCACAGAAGAAGTGGTGCACAGCACTGCTGGAACAGAATGTGAGCCGAACCATGAGAAGAGTGTGAAGGAGAGCGTGCAGGTTCGTAATGACCCAAGACACTGCCACCAGAAGGATACAGAGTTTGGGCCTCATAATCATGGTGTAGTGGAGTGGGTGGCAGATGGCAGTGTAACGGTCGTAGGCCATCACACTCAGGAGGAATCCATCCATGTTGGCGAACGTGATGTAGAAGTAGGTCTGCGTCATGCATTCCACATAAGTGATAGACTTGCTTCCCAATATGTGATTCACCAGCATCTTGGACATCGTGACCGATGAAAAGCAGATGTCGACACAGGAGAGGTTGGCCAGGAAGAAGTACATGGGTGTATGGAGATGACTGTCGCAGATGATGGCCACGATGATGAGGAAGTTCCCGATGATGGTGAGCAGGTACATACCCAAGAACAATGCAAAAGAAATGCGTGCTCTTGCTCTGGCTGCCCAGAGAGCCCCAGAAGAAGAAATTCTGTGACTCTAGTTTGGTTGTGTATGTCCATGTCTGTAGCAGAGAAAATGTGATGAAAAGTAAAAGGAGTGACTTAATTAACTGGACTTGTAATTTTTTTAAAGATGGCAGATCCAAACTTTATTTCTTTTTATAAAGGATTACGTTTATTTATTTTTTTTAGAGAGAGGAGAAGGGAGGGAGAAAGAGAGGGAGGGAAACATTGATTGGTTTCCTCCCACATGCCTCCCGCCGTGGACCTGGCCCGCAACCCAGCATGTGCCCTGACCGGTAGTCAAACCAGGGACCTTCAGGTTTGCAGGCCAGTGCTCATCCACTGAGCCACACCAGCAGGGAAAAGTCTATTTCTTAATAAATACTCCCTCAAATGTAAAGTTAGATGAGATGATAATGATATGTTATGCTTTTAAAAAGTTTTTGTGACACTATTATTATCATTGCTTAGGAATTACAATTAGATGATTCTACAAAGGTAGTTTCACTGAAATAGCCATTTTATTCTATAATTTTAACTTATGTTTTGTTATCTTTGATTACCTCCAGCTTAATGGAGATTTCACTAACATTTAGTGATTATCTGTATGTACAAAGTGTTTTTACGTACGCTATTTCTTTTCATCCTGTGAATGGTTTCTGTCATTTATAAATGAGGACAGCGGTAAGAGGAATCAGAGATAAAGAAACTGAGACTCAGAGAGGTTACTAAATGCCGCAGCACACCGAAAAGTATTATTTGCTGATCTGACCCCCCCAAAAGTATAATTTTGATTCATTCACACCAGACAGGTGAACTGTTGTGTTGGCTGATGTCATTTTTTATTTGACAATCTAGGGAAAGAAGTCACTGCCCCTGACTAAATACTCAAGTATTCCCTGTTTTAAAAGTCGTTGCAAGCTCCGGCCAGGTTGCTCAGGTGGTTGGGGGGTCCCCTGGTGTCAAGGTTGCAAGTTTCTCCCCCAGTCAGGGCATATACTTGAATCAGCCCGTGAATGCATAAGTAAGTTGAACAACAAATCAATCTCTCGGTCTTTCTCTCTCTCCTTTACTCTCTCTCTAAAGTAAATAGGTAGATAGATAGGTAGGTAGGTAGATAGCTAGCTAGATAGAAGTTCCTGGGGCACACTGGCTGAAAATGGATGGATTAGATTGATAAGATCCACAGGGTTTTCAGACCTAAAGCAGATAAAATGCTGTTTTCCAAAAATTTCTCCCAGTTTTACGTCCATATTTTGATTAGCTACCATTTACTTGAAATAAACGTGAAAGAGGTATAGCAGGGTGGCTGTGGTTTTTTCCCTACAATATGAGAACTGTGGATAAAGCCAAAAAAGGGTCAGTGGGCTCTAAGTAACTCAAAATGCATTCTGAGAGAGCTGCCGGCATTAAGGTTAGTCACTTCCTGTCAGTGTTTGCTGGGAGGAGCACAGCCAACACGGCTCCCAAACACATGTCATGGTGGTGAGGGACTGAGAGGGGACAGGGCAGTAATTCTGAAGGAAGGCTGTGACCCCCCGTAACACTGTCGTGGGCATATGTTCACGATGAAGTCTTTCCTGTAAGTCCGCCAGGCTGGCTGGACCACGTGGAAGGCCCCTGACTCGGGACATCTTTGCAATACTGAAGGCAAAGCCGTGCCTGCCAGGAAAGGAGATGCGATCGATAGGGCACGGTAGAATCAGCTGCACTTGGGGGAGGCTTTCGAGAGTGACAGCGGCTGAGAGCGAGCTGGCTCTCCACCCCTGAGAGCATGTGGGGGTCCCTGCAGAACCCTCTGCGAGAAACGCGCGGAGGTGAGCCCGGAGGAGCCAGCTTGTGTATCCCTGCCACGGTCCGCGACAGCCAGAAAGGCAGCCGACACCAGCAGAGGAAGGAAGGGCAGCTTCCCTGAGTGGCCAAGGACAGTAACCCCTTCTGGACGTCCTCTCTCTCTCTCTCTCTCTCCCTCTCTCGCCCCAACTCAGGAAGAGCTAGGTCTCGAAGAGCGAAGGGGAAGAGGGGCCTGAGACTGAGAGGTGTCTACCACCACTCACCCTCTCCTCACCCGACTCCCGGCCTCGAAGCTATGAGGAGAGAAACACGGGGAATCGAAGTTTCAGAATGTGTTGGACCACTGGATCGCTAAGAGGGATCGTTCTGATACGCAGGGGCTTCAGGTGGTGGAACCTGGCCAGGGTGTTCTTACGAGAGCAGCAATGGAAGGTCAGTTACAAGGAAAACGCCGTCATTTCAGGGTCTAAGCCCCGACGCGCCGAGGCTGCGTACGGAGTAGGGCCTGTACTACATTCATCGCACTCGGACTGGATCGGCACCGCGCCCCTCTTAGTGCTAAGTTAGCTTCCCCGACCGCACCCCGTGCGTGAGGGAGGGCTCCTCCCCGTGCGCGGGGCAATGACGCCATTTTACGTGACTTACGTAGACGCGCAGTTGCGCGCCTGAATCTCTGGTGAGCCCTGCTGTGACTCCGGCAGGTCTGCCGCGCGGGCCGCCGTGCCGGGCTGTGCTCCCGCACGTCACCCCTGGGGCTGCCTGAGCCTGGACCCCGGCCCAAGCTGCCTCCCCGCGGCGGGGCTCAGCCGCCCCCTGAAAGACCGTTACCACGCCCACAGTGGATGAACACGGGGAGGCGACTGGAAGAAAGGCGGAGACTAGAGGCAGAACCGGCTCGTGACTGCCTGACAGAATAGGCTCCTCTGTGGGCAGGGAGGGTGGCTCTTGACTGTGCCGCTGGAAAGGCTTCGAGGAGCTGAAGGCACTGGTCCTCCAGCACCGCTAACCTCAGGGATCGCCTTCCTTTCCCCCGGCTTGCTTTTCTGCGTCCGTCTCAGAAATGCTTCCACCTTGCAATGGGCACCCCACCTGGCAGGGAGAAGGCTGCACCTGTCAAATCAAGAGAGGCCCCCTCTTAGGACTTGGTTAGATGCCAAGGGATCCACTGTGTCTGCTTTTCCCAGTGCAAATCTGTGCGTGTGTGTTGGAGACGACCTTGCCCTCACCTGCGTTGCCAGCTCTTCTTACCTGGCTGCTCTCTGCTGCTGTCAGATGCTCTCACGGGCCCTCATGCCCACTGGCTTCTTGTGTGACCCGGGATGATGGGACCATCTCAGCGAGGGCTGAGGATTCAGCAACCTTTTGTCACTGGAGGAGGCGTTCGAGTTCGACACTGTGGCTCTCCTGGCTTGTTTGACTGGGAACTAAAATGTAGATCTTCTGTCCTTGGAGATCAGGAGTTTGGGGGTTGGAACAGAAATAGCTGCCAAGTCTGGGCATCCCTAGGGCTGATTTCCCAGAGCTCCTCGTTAGCAGCTTGCACGTCACTGTCTGTGTTCCAGAGTCTGTAGAGACCAGTGACTCAGAGTAAGGAGAACTCACCTTGTGCTTGGACTTGTTACTTGTCACCGCCTCAAGAACATCTCATTCCCATGTCACAGTCCCAATGTGGCTGGGCCCCGGCTCTGTGCCCTGAATTGATCTAAGAAAAAATTGGGAAGCCCTTGAAGACATTGGCCTGCAGAGGTTTATCGCAGCTGTCTTCTGTGTACCCTGCTGCTGGCGCCGATTCCCATGTGTACCATGCTAAAGCTGTCAAAAACCTGAGCTGTTTCTTCTTTCAAATGCAAGGTTTAAAAAAAGAACCAAAAAAAAAAAAAAAGCAAAAGAATCAAATACAAGGTTTGATTTGTTAATTTATACAACGAAGTCAGGACTAACAGCAGAACTACATTTCTGGGTTTTAATCTCTGTAATAGTTACTGTCTCCCTGACGTAGGAAACCAGAGGCACTGCCTGGAGGTGCGGGCCTGTGGACAGGCGTAGGGAATTCTGGGTGTGGGTGTGCATGTGGTTATCTAAATACACCGTATCTGTGGGTGGGCTCCTGGGAGTTGGGTGTGTATTAATATCTACTTGTGTGTCATATTCAAAGCATAGTTTTTAGAAGATGAGTTTAAAAAACCCACATTTTAAAATCACACAAATATGAAATTGGGCAAAGATGTATTAGGTAAAGGCAGATATTAGAGAAAAATGGTAGCATTAATATTTACAGATAAAGCAGCAATTAAGCCAAATATAAGCATAAATCACAAAATGGGACTATTTTATGATAATAGAAAAATTTGTAGATCTTAACGGTTAGAAAACATTAAAAACAATGTAAAAGTAGTTTGTATAATAAGACTCATAAAAACTTTTAAAGAAGTGAAATAAATCAATATCTTAATAGTCTTTAATATACACTTTCTAGAATTTGATAAAATAGTTAATAAAAGTATATGACAGATTTTGTTTAAATCCATAACTTTAAAATATATATATATAAAATATACACTTTACATATGTAAATAGAGAATATGCATTTTTGTTTTAAGCCCAGAGAACATTTATAATTATTGTCCATATCCTTGGCTACAAAACAAAAACTTCAATAGAGTCCGCAGACATAGATTTCAGAGGACACTTTCTTTTTCAGGTGAAAACTAGAAACCACAAATCAAAAGGTAAATATAAATTTCCGATTAGTAAAATTTAAAACAATCCTCTTCATAATTCTTATATCAAAGAGAAAATAAAACCAAGTGGTTTATAAATGAGAGAAAAAGAATAGAAAATCCTGCGGGAGGAGCGGTGTCTGCGTCATGACCACGGGAGAAGGCCTCTTGGCTTCTCTCTTAAAGTTACAGCAAGTCAGGCAACCACAGTTCAACACTAACAGGTCTGAGAGATCCACACAACAGGACATGTGAAGGTGGGCATATTGGGATAAGCAGGGTAGACAAGCTGTGGGGAGGACAGGGACAGTGGCTATAGGTGCAGTCCAGCACCTGCCCTGGCCCAGGTGAAGCAATAGTGGTAGAGTTGGGCTACAGCCTCACAAGGTGGCCAGGAGAGAAGGAGGGGCAGAAGCAACGTTCCAGCCTGAGTAGCCAGGACCCACTGTAGCTAAACCTGGTGACAAGGCTGGAGACGGGCAGGGCATTGTGGCGGTTATAGACTAGCAGCTGTCATTGCTAGCAAAAAAGCAAAGCTAAAGACTCCCAAAGCCTTGCCTTGCTCCGTCTCGCCCCCTCCCTTGCCCACACACTCATGGCAGAACCTGGAAGAGGCAGAACTCAGTAGAGACATCACAGATACACGTACTTCAGGTAGCACAGTGCAGCTGCCAACCTCAAGAGCCCGTAGTTGCCAGCATGCAAGCAAGGAGAAACTAAAGTGTGTTCTAGGGAGCCGTCTAACAAAAACAAAAAACTCCACTACATGTCAACCTGATAAATTTTTAAGAGCAAAAGAGTACTTAAAAAAAAGTGTTCACTATCTCAAGTCCCCAGGCAGAGATCCAATCCATCAAGCACCATGAATAACAAAGACAACAGGGCAGCTCAGAAAGAAAAATGTCTCCAGGAACCAAACTCAAAGACATAAAAGATGGTGATTTAAGTGACAGAGAATTCAAGATGGCAGTCATGAAATAAGTTAATGAGATACAAGAAAACTCAGAAATGCAGTTCAGTGAGCTTAGGGATAAAATCAAACCAAAAAAAAGGAGTACTTCATTAAAATTATTGCAACTATAAAAAAGAACAAAACAAGTTCCGGAGCTGAAGAGCTCAGTAAATAAGGTAAAGAATGTATTAGAAAGCATTGGAAACAGAGAGAATTGGCAAGCTCAAAAATATAAATCTAGAAATTACTCAGGATGAAGAAAAGAGAGAATTGAGAATTTTTAAAAATAAAATAGATCTATTTGTTTATTTTATGGTTTGATGCACTATCTGATTCCATTAGGAAAAGCAACATAATAATAGGAGTTTTCAGTCAAGATGGCAAAATAAATGTGGTACTTGTATCCTACTACAACCACCCCAAAATTGCAACTAAACTACAGAACAATTATTGTTGAGAACTACCTGAAATCTAGATGAATAGAAGTCCTATAACTAAGGATATAAAGAAGAAACCATGGTGTGACTGGTGGAAGGAACAGAGATACAGGATGGGCTGATCCCACCCCCACATGTGGCAGTTGAAAATTGGGAGGGACATCTCAGCTGTGGAGGTCCTTCCTGAGGAGCAAGGAGTCCCAGCTCCACACTAGGACTCTCAGTCCAGGGTTCCAGTGCCAGGAAGAGAAGTCCTTATAGCTTTTGGCTGCGAAAACCAGTAGGGATTGTGGCTGAGTGAGACAGAGGGTTTCTGGAGCCCCAGGCAGTTCCTCTTAAAGAGCCAATGCACGACTAACCTGGACTCACCGGCTCTGAGCTCCAGCACTAGAACAGCAGCTTGAAAGGTAGATCAGGGACATATGGGGAGGAACTGAATTGTCCGGCTTTGGGCTAAGGGCTGAAAGGGCCAGCTCTCCCCAAGGTAGGAGTGCTGGCAGAGGCCATTGTTCCTTTGCTGAGCTCCCACACACACACGCCTGGGTCACCACACTGCACCACATCTGTCTCCATCCACCTGACTAACACTCTTTCCCCACCCTGTGATGCCCAGAGACCCCACACAACCCAACTTTTGGGGCCACCCTGGCCTATCCAATGGCTTTTCCATACAAATGGCCTATTGTGGCTCATGCTGTGAATTTTTCTGAACTCAAAAATTTACAAACCCCCAACAAGCAGCATCTGACCTCAGCATGCCTTGTACACTGGCATAGTGGCCCCAGGCTCTGCACTAGTGGTAACCAGCCTCAGTTTGCGCCTTGGCCTCTCCAGGGTACCTCCAAGCCCGGCACAAATAGAAGCAATCTGCTAATAGCTTTACAGCTTATGCTGGGTGGCCCTGGGCAAGGCACAGGTGGCAGCTGATCATGGCCTGCACCTTCTGGGAGACCCCAGAGCTATAGCACATGGTGGCCAACTTCAGGCCACACTAGAGCACCACCCAACCACCTCCACGAGTGACACACTCAAAAGGCGGACTCATTGATCATTAGAGTCGCTGAAGTGAGTCCTGCTTCATGGGGTGGGCCCCTGCACAGCAGCTCCTCTGCTGTGGCTGTAGCCAGTCCCTGCAGCCAATGGGCCTAGGGGAAAACGCCTCCCACTGATGTGCCAACAGCTTCAAGGCTCAATGACAACAGGAGGCTGCACACAGCCCACACAAGGGAAACACCTGGAATGCCGACTCAGGTGATTCAGGAGGCTGCACCATGGACACCAACTATATGAAGCCACTCTACCAAGCCTAGGAGGCATAGCAGCGCCACCGAATATGTAGAAACAAACACAGGGAGGCAGCAAAAATGAAGAGACATGTCCCAAATGAAAGAACAGAAAAAATTCCGTAAAAAGAACTAAACAAATAGGAATCTACTATATGCAGAGTTCAAAACACTGCTTATAAGGGTGCTCAATGAACTCAGGAGAAGAGTAGAGGGACTCAGTGGGAACTTCAACAAAGAGCTAGGGAACATAAAAACAGAGGTAGAAAACACAAAGAACGATCAGTCAGAAATGAAGAATATACTAACTGAAATAAAGAATACATCATATGGTCTCTTTATTCATTTGCTTGTTTGTTTCATTCATTATATTACAGATATAAGTGAAATACGGTATCTGTCTTTCTCTGACTGACTTATTTAATTTAGCATGATACCCTCTGGGTCCATCTATGTTGTCATGAAAGGTAAGATTTCCTTCTTTTTTTATGGCTGAGTAGTATTTCATTATGTAAATATACCACAGCTTTTTTATTCACTTATCTACTGAAAATTATTCAGTTAACTACTGTAATCCCAATATATTCAATTAAAAATGAAATTAAATTTTAAAAAAGAATACATTGCAGGGAATCAACGGTAGAGTAGATGAAGCAGAAAATCAAACCAGTTATTTGGAAGATAAGGAAGCAGAAAACACCCAATCAGAAAGAAAAAATAATCCAAAAAAATGAGAATAGTGTAAGAAGCCCCAGGGACAACTTCATGTGTACTAACATTCACATTACGGGGGTGCCAGAAAGAGAGGAGAGAGAGCAAAAAATTGAAAACCTACCTGAAAATATAATAATGGGAACTTCCCTAACCTGGTGAAGGAATAAACACACAGGTCCAGGAAGCAAGTCCGAGGAAGACAAATGCCAGACAATTTTACTTATATGTGGATTCTAAAACAAAACAAAATAAACAAACAAGCAGAACAGAAAGAGACTCATAGGTACAGCAAACATTTTGATGATTGCAGGTAGAAGGGTGGTTGGAGGTGGGTGAAGAAGATGAAAGGATTAAGAAGTACAAATTGGTAGCTACAGAACAGTCATGGGGATGTAAAGTACCATATATGGAATAGAGTCAGTAATATTGTAGTGACTACAGATGTTGTCTCGTTAGAACTACATTAAACAGGGTGATCAATGCAGAAGTTATATAAATGCCTGATCATGGGATTATACACCTGAAATAATATAATATTGTACATCAACTGCAACTGAAAAATAAAAAAACTATTTTTTTAAAATCCCCACTTCCCATTATGAAAGAGAAACATCATCGCAAAGTCCACTTCTTTCCTTGTGCTCACTGAGGTAGAATGGAAAGCACTGGAAGAGCAAGTAAATCAGGGAAAAAGAACGATGGGAAGTAAGGTGTTTCACTCAGCAGCACAGCCCCAGTCTTCCCGTTGGATCAAGGTATTCTTCTGTGCCCAGAAGTGAAGTTACTGTGGGAATAGGGTATACCCCTGCCTAGGATGTGTGACCCTTAGCAGAGGACGCTTAACAAAGTCCCCTGAAGGAGAGCCGATGCTACATGTCCTCTGTAGAAGACTGCACTCATGTTCCCCAACACCAATGCTATCCTCCCTATTTACTGATTGAACAGCCATTGTTAGCTACCCACCTCGCTGCTCAGAATAAAACTTATATTTCCCAGCCTCCCTTGCATCTTCACACAGCCTTAAGTTCTAGCCAATCAGATCGATGAGAAAGTATTGTGTGGGAATTCTGGGAAGCCTCCCAAAGGGGGTAAACTCAGTTTTGAGGACCCTAGTTTTAGCTCTTCTGCTTTCCTTCTCGCTCCGCCTGCAGTGTGCAAAGGATAACTGCACCTCCAGCTGGTGTTCTGAGCCACAATGTGAGGATGTGGACCTTGCACTAGGATAGTGGAATAGAAATATCTGAGCCCAGAAGTGTGATAACAGTTTAGACTCACTTTACCAGCCTTGGGATGCCTGCTTCTGAACTTATTTTATGTGTGACAGGAAAACTATCTTGTCTAAGCCACAACTTTTGCTGTCATAGACAGTAGAACCTGATCTTAACTGACACACAGCCATCGGTTTTGAGTGTCTCTAGCCCCACCCTACCACTTTCAGGCTATTTTAATAGAAATGAATAAGCAATAAATAGTTTGCAAACTGGAGCTTTGAGAAAAGCCAACAAGTCTCAGACAGTTTGAGAATGGAGTCCAGAAAAATTCCTTCATGCTATATTTAGGATGAGTAGATGGCCTAAATTCAAGTGTTTTAAAAATGAAAGTTAGCAAAAACGAAAATGAGTGGCAACTCTGGAAAGATAACACAACTCTCCTCCTGCCCAGACACACAGAACCACAGGAAGGAATGATAGTGCCAGTCCTGCAGGAAAAAAGTAACGTCCTGAGCAAGTACATTATGCTTTTGAGGATTGGAAAAAGAGTAAGAAATCAGTAAGAAAAGAAATCTAAGGCAACAGAATGTGATAATATGGAGACTACAAAGATACAGAAACAAATGGAGAACCGAAACAATACAATTGTAGAAGTATGAATACATTCACAAGATTAAGGAACTACAAGGCCAAAAACAGAAGTAGTGACTTAGAGAAAAAAGTCTAGTTAACGCCACTGAATACAATGGAAAGACAAAAGCAAAATAGAGAAAAAATAAGCTAAAAGAATCATTTTTGTCCCTGAGGTAGAGAATTCAAGAAATGGGATGGAAAATGTAACCTAATCAGAAAAACTCTTGGATAAAAGGGATAATTCAATTCAATTATTTTTAGAAATTGTGGTAAAATAACATAAAATTTGCCATCTTAACCATTTTTAAGTGTGCGGTTCAGTGGCATTAAATGCACTCACACAGCTGTGCAGCCACCGCCACCATCGTCGCCAGAACTTTTTGTTCATCTCCCCAAATCCACTCTCCCCAGGCCCTGGCAACTGCCATCTACTTTCTACCACTTGAATCTGACTGCTCTGGGAACCTTATATAAGTGGAAAATACAGTATTTATGTGTGTGTGTGTGTGTGTGTGTGTGTGTGTGTGTGTGTGTGTGACTGGCTTATTTCACTTAGCAGGCTTTCAAGGTCCATCCATATTCATTTATTTGCTGATGGACGTTTGAGCTGTTTCCACCTTGTATCTATTTGTGAAAAATGCTGCTATGAATATTGTTGTACAAAAACCTGTTCGAGTCTCTTTCAGTTTTTGCAGGTATATGAGTAGAAGTGGAATCTCTGGTTCATTGGGCAATTCTGTTTTAATTTTTTGAGGAACCATCACACTGTTCTCCACAGTGGCTGCACCACTTTACATTCCCACCAGGAACACACAGGGTTCTAGTTTCTCAATATTCTCACCAACACTTGTTATTTTATGTTTTGGAAAAAAAAAAAGACACTAGCCATCTTAACGGTTGTATGTGGTATCTCACTGTGATTTTGATTTGCATTTCTCTAATAACTAATGATGTACTTTTTGTCATGCTGTATTAGCCATTTGTATATCTTCTTTGGAGAAATGTCTATTTAAGTCCTTTGCCATTTTTTAGGTTGGTTTATTTATTTTTTTGGTTGTTGAGTTGTAGTTGTCTATATAATCTGGATATTAAATTTTTATCAGATAAATGATTTGCAAGTATTTTCTCCCATTCTGTGAGTTGTCTTTTCACTCTCTTGATATTGTCTTTCATGCACAAAAGGTTTCCATTTTGATAAAGTCCAATTTAGCTGTCTTTTTTTCCTTTTGTTGCTTGTGCTTTTGGTGTTATATCCAGGAAATGATTGCCAAATCCAATATAATGGAGCATTCCTCTTATATTTCCAGCTAGAAATTTTATAGTTTTAACACTTTTCTTAAGGGTCCAAGAGGCAAGATACGAAATGATTAGTGACGATGGAAGCACCTGCTCTGAGCCAAGCGCCAACCTGCACGTCCGACGTGCCCTGCCCGGTTGCCTCAGGGGCTTCCTGCAGCAAAGCCCCGCGAGTCAGGGCCCCAGCACAAAGGCGCCCCAGAGACCGCGGGTGAAGAGTACAGGAGGGGAGCCTGCTATCGCCTGTGGAGGGGCTGGGGGCAGCACACTGCAGGGCAATTTGAATTTCCAGACTAGGTAAGAGGGAAACAGTGTCCAAGGCAGGATCTCTGGAGCCCGGGGCAAGGGGTGGGGGACCGGAGAGGCAAAACGCAGCGGCTGGGACCCGATGGCCGGTTTCTCTCTCCCACCTCTTCCCGGCCTCCCTCCCGGAGGAGGCCCGGGCTGACCCCAGTGCAGTGAGCCCGCGAGTGGGGGCCCTCGACAAGGGCGCTCGTGCAGCAGCTTGTTTCCCTGCGGGCAGGCCCCGCGCTTCGAGAACATTCACCTCGACAACGCAGGCTGGTCTGGGAATGCGGGGTGGGGGGGGCGGTGAAGACTGGCGCCTGCCCGCTCAATTTCCATTCCGTCCTATCCTGCATGTTTGCACTTGGACTCGGATGGACACTGGGCCCTGGTTTCTGCGAGAGAACTTCTCGTGCTTCTGTGCACGAGGGAGGCCGCGGCTGCAGCTGGGGCGGGAGCTGCAGGTGGCGCGGCCAAAGGCTGCTGGCACCGTCCTGGGGGCGGGTGCGGGGCCCTGGTAGGAGCGTCTGCAGGAAGAGCAGGCACCATGCGGATGGGGCAAGTGGGTGACGGGCTGTCGGAGCGACCACCGAGACCAGGGCAGTCAGACCACTGGCGCCGTCAGGGGGGGTGGGCAAAACTGGTACTGCGAACACACTCTGTCTGGACCGGAGGCCGCACTGCGGGGGGCCAGGGCGCCGAGATATGATTTTAACTTTTAAATTTAAGCCTACAATCCATATTTGATCAGTTTTTGTGTATCATGTAAGGTAAGGATAAAACTTCATTCTTTTGCATGTTTCCCAGAACCAGTTGTTTAAAAAACTGTCCATTCCCCGTAGAATGGTCTTGGCACCATTTCTGAAAATCATTGTCTCTACACGTGAGAATTTATTTCTGGGCTCTCTACGCTGTTCAGTTGGCTTACATGCCGGTGTCACAGTTTGATTGCTGTAGCTTTCAATAAGTTTCAAAACCAGGAAGTGTGAACCCTCCATCTTCAATAATTTTGTAAAAATATATTTGTGCATCACTGGGTGTCTTTACTTGTTATCTGGTGAGTCTGATGGGGGAACGAGGATGCCTTATCTTTGCACAGATGCCACTCTTGCCCTTTCCCATTATGTTCATTTTAAGACGGTGTAGATAATATTTGCATTCCAGTATAGTGTGAGAAATCAGCAGATCAAATTTCAGGGGAAAATTATGCGGAAATAGGACTCTGGAAATAGGGTGGTTAACTATTGGACTTTAAGGAAAAAGAAGACACATGACTCCACTCCAGGAAGACCAACAACCCAATTAAAAAATAGGCAAAGAACCTGAACAGACACTTCTCCAAGGAGGACATACACAGGGCCCAGAGATATATGAAAGGATACTCAGCATCACTAGCCATCAGAGAAATGTGCATTCAAATCACAATGAGATACCCCCTCACACTGGTCAGAATGGCCATCATAAACAAATCAACAAACAACAAGTGCTGGCGAGGTTATGGAGAAAAGGGAACCCCAGTGCACTGTTGGTGGGAATGCAGACTGTTGCAGCCAATGTGTAAAACAGTTTGGAATTTCCTCAAAAAGCTAGAAATGGAAATGCCTTTTGATCTAGCAATTCCACTGCTGGGATTATACCCTAAGAATCCCAAAACACCAATTCAAATGAACTGATGCACCCCAATATTTGTAGGAGCACAATTTACAATAGCCAGGTGCTGGGAGCAACTTAAGTGCCCATCAATACATGAGGGGATCAAAAAACTCTGGTACATTTACACAATGGAATACTCCACAGCAGAAAGAAAGAGCTACTACCCTTCGCGACAGCATGGATGGAACTGGAGAGCATTATGCTAAATGAAATAATAAGCCAGGGGGTGAAAAAAGAATACCATATGATCTCACCTATAAGTAAAACTAATCAACAAAACAAACAAGGAAGAAAATTATAATCGGCAACATTTAAAGAAAAAAACTACAGTAACAAGAAGGAAGAGGGGAGGGGGGTAACGGGGAAAAGAAGGGAAAGGGTCAAATCAAGGAACACGTAAAAAGGACCCATGGATAACGCCAAAGTGGGGAAGGATTGAGGGTGGGAGGTGGGGGGTGGGTGAGGCAGGGGAAAGTGGTGGCAGGAAAATGGAGACAAATATATCTGAACAATAAAACAATAAAACAAAAAAAAATTAAAAAATTAAAAGAAAATCTTCAAGAAAAAGCCAGGTATTTATAAGGCCAAAAACCAAGGTGGCCACAAAAACATTTCAAAACAGAAGAAATATTCCTGAAGGAAAGTATGGCTCAAAGGTTATTTCCTTGAGATTTTTAAGTATAAAGGCAAAAGATAAACATGTGCTTCTTTAGTCCTTGCATCTACTAATGGACTCCGGAAACTCGGGAACAACCTGCTCTTCGAAGCCTACCCAGATACAGAGCCTTTTCTTGCACCATTAGACTCACCCTATTTGACAATAAACAAACATTTATTTAAAAAAAAATTCTTTAGCACATCGAGTCAGTGTAATGTCAATCAAAGTCCCAGCATATTTTTATGGAGTTTAGCAAGCTGGTTGTAAAATCCATATGGAAATACCAAGGGCCAAGATTAATCAAGATACTCAGGCCAAAGGAAAACAAGGTGATAAGACTGCTCTACCTGATACAAAAACTTACGAAGTTACAGTGACTAAGACAAGTGGTTCTGGTGTGAGCATAAACAGAAAGAATAATGGAACAAAATAGAGAACTCAGATCTGTGCCTAAGTCTGTAATTTATGACAAAAGTGACACTTCGGAGCAGTGAGGAAAGGAGAACATTTT
Source organism: Pteronotus mesoamericanus (assembly GCF_021234165.1). NCBI lineage: Eukaryota > Metazoa > Chordata > Mammalia > Chiroptera > Mormoopidae > Pteronotus > Pteronotus mesoamericanus. The sequence goes on from NW_026555070.1 coordinate 1,903,674, forward strand.
CAATAAATATCACTCAGACCAATCTGTGTCACTTCAGGCCCAAGGTAAGGAGGATGTTTGACTATTTTTTTTGTAGAAGCTTTGTTAAAGGATGAGCCACCTTGACCCAGCCCATAGAGCCCCAAATGTACTCTGTGCTCTCCAACGTCAATGCTAAGTTTCCCAGTTCAAAGGCCTCAACCTAAGACTGGCTTCTGACCCCAGTCTTGAGACTGGTTCTATTTATTATCCTGAGACCAGGCCCTCATCTGGACCGGACATGTGTTGTTTTTGCCAGCCCAGAACGCCAAAGGAATGTTCTAGCATTCATTTTACAAAAGAGGAAGGTGAAGCTTAAAGTGTTTTAAAAACTTGCTCATGGTCACATGCAAGGGTTGGTTCCAGAATCTGCACTCAGACTATCAACCCACGGAGTGTTCTTCTAGGATCAGAGCATCCTTAAAGGATGGAATTTATTGGACGTTTAGTATACTTTGTATAATCAGTGTTTTCTGCAAGGTCACAGTGGACCCAGTGGCAGAAATTACGCAGCTGGGCTGTCCTGAGGAGTCAGGTGTGCTGTGTGCTGGGGGCCGAAGCAGCTGGGGATGGCTAGAGTGCCCTGGGAGTCGGAGTGTCCTGGGACATCAAGACGTCCTTCCCTCTAAGGTTGAATAGTCCTAGAAGGCAGCGTGTTCATAGGCTCGAAGTAATGTAGGGTTTACATCATACAGGGGAATTTATGAGTCCTTACAGGGACCTTATTCTCTAGGACCTCAGGGAGTCCTTGCGTAATCAGAGTACTGTCCTGTGGGTTCACCTGGTCTCAGGGTGGAAAGCACACTTGTGTGGCTTCCAAGTGTTTCGCAGGATTAAGACATTCAAAACAGAATGCCCTGAAGGGGCAGGGGGTGGTGTTCAGAGGACTCCAAGAGATCCTATAGGATCAAATGCCTGGAAGGTAAAAGCCACAGAGTGGGCAACTTGGAGAGTCTTGGGAAGGCAGAGGTTATGGAGAGACAGGACGTCGTGGGCGGGAGGGTGTTCTGGCCTCAGGATTTTTATCACGTCAGAACATTCTTGAAGTGTCCTTACAACACTGACTTTGAGGTCAGAGCGTGCTGGATGATCAAACTGCTTTCACAGAATCGGGTTGTCTTGGGGGCGGGGCTGCGGTGCTTCAGAGACTCCTGGAGAGTCTGGGTGCCCCGAGCTGGTGGAGTTTCCAGGTAGGTCAGCGCATCCTGCTGGTGTCTGCATGTGCAAATCAGCTATTCTCAGGAGATCTAAGTTATCCAGAGAACTGGGGGTCCTTGCGCGTTTGAAGAGACTTGAGTGGACCTGTCATGGAGTAGAATGTGACAGGTCCTTGTACAGTCAGAGGAACCTCGGGAATGAGAGGGTCATGGAGGAGAAGAGGATGCCAGGCAGGAGGGATGGTGTCCAGGAAGTCAAGATGTTTGGGCAGTTTGGGGAACATCGTGGCATCAGTGTTTGGCAGGGAAAGGTTTCCTTGAACATCCAGGATTTCTTGAGGATCAAAATAATCACCTTATGGATTCAGGAGGTCCTGGTAGATCAAAGCTGTTCTGGGCTGTCTGTGTTGGGGGTAAGGGGAAGTGGCAGCTTAGGGGACCTGCTGAGAAGTCCAGGGCTGAGGGAGTCAGAGGGCACTGAAAGGTTCAGGTGCCCTGGCATCAGAAGTCCTGACGTGCCAGGGCACATCGGATGGTCAGGATGCCCTGGGAGAGTAGGACATGTCTGTCCCTGGTCCGAGTGTCCTGTGGGTCAGGCTGCATGAGCAGAAGGCCTCCTGGGTGGGGCTTGGGGGATGAGTGGTTTTCAGCGTCAGCACATTCTTAGTAAGATTAGAACCAGCCACGGGTTCTGAATGGACTGAAGGGCGGGATGCTCTTGAGCACCTGGATCCTTGTAGGTCAGAGAATTCCTTGTTATAGGGTCAGGGTTTCCCAAATCTCTACGGGTCTGGATGTCCTAGGGTTGTGGAGTCATTGTGAGTTCAGGCTATCATGCTGCTTATAAGGTGGTAAAGTCAACATTTGTTGGAGGGCCCATGAGTTCTAGGGAGTGAATGTGTCCTTTGCACCCTCGGGAAGCAGACTGATCCTGAGGGCTACAGGCTCCTCAGAGCTCTGGTAACAATAATAATAGTGTAAAAGTGACATCGCTCCCGTGCTTACTACCTCAGGGTGCAATCCTGAATGCTCCCTCGCATTCTCATTCATCAGGTAGGTACAGGCGATCCTCATTATTTGTGGATGCTGTATCTGCAAATTCACCTACTCACTAAAATTTATTTGTAACCCCCAGTCAATACTCTTTTGCAATGCTCTTTGGCACATCTGCGGTTATTTGGAGCCATGTACATGCACCAAGGGGTGAAAAATTTGAGTTGCCACATTCCTAGATAAGGTCAAACAAAGCACTATTCTGCCTTCATGTCTCAGCTCTCATGCTGTATACAGCCATCTTTTTGCTTTCTATTTAGTGCTATTGTTTAGCTCTGGAGATAATTTTGCTGCTTAAAATGCATAAATGCTGAAGTGCTAGGTGGTGTTCCTAAGTACAGCAAGTCCATGACGAACCTTATGGAGAAAATACAAGAGCTTTTGCTCAGGCAGGAGTTACAGAACTGTTGGTTGGTTGCAAGCCCAATGTTGACGAGCTAACGATATATTTTAACTAAGGTGTCTCTAAACAGAAACACACATGCAACAAGGTTATGTATTGCCCAGTTAACAAAAATAGTGTGTCTAGAGACTTACAGGAACCTATTTTCCCTAGGAGCAATGGGTCAACATTCACCAATTCAGTGTTTGTAGTGACTTTATGCAGCATAACTTCAAATAAAGGGAGTCCACTGTGCTAGTCCTCCCGCCTGGCAAAGTGGCAGCACAGAGGCATGAAGTTGTGAGCTCAGGGCCACACAGCCAGAAAGGGACATTGAAGCCATGGCAGCCTGTCTCCGGAACCTCTGCTCTTCCCTCCCGCACCACTCTGCTTCTTATAGGACTAGAGTGTCCTGGGTCAGGCTCCTCGGAGGTCAGTGTTGGGGTGGGAGTTAGGATGCCCTAGAAGAACAATGCCTCTAAATACCCCAGCTGCCTGAGGGATTGTGATATTCTGGGATGTCAGGTCAAAATTATGGCATCTCAGTATCCTCAGGGAGCAGGGGCAGTGGATCGAACTGTCCTGGGAAATTAGGCCTCCTGGACAGTAAGAGTCCCCTGCAGGGTTAGGGTACCTTGAGTCATTAGGGTGTGTTGGATCCCAGTGTTTTCTTGTGGCTCCAAGTTGACTATGGATTACTGGGTCTCTGGAAGTCATGGCTGTCATGGAGCTCAGGCTGCTCTTGGAGGTCACAGGATATCTTGGGGTGGGGGAGGGGTTGGCGCCTTACATCAGTGCTTCTCAACTTTAGTTATCGAGGACTGAATGTTTGTGCTGCCCCCAAGCGGGTGAGTTGAAGCCCTAACTCTGATGGGGTGGTATTTGGGGACGGGATCCTTTGGGAGGTGAGGAGGGTTAGACGAGGTCAGGAGGGTGGGGCCCCATGATGGGATTAGTGTCCTAGTGAGAGGAGGAAGAGACACCAGAGGTAGTTCCCTGTCTGCAGTGTGCAGATGGAAGACGGCTGTCTGCAACTCTGGAGAAGGAAAAGAGGTCTCTGCAGGAACTGAGCCAGCTGACACTTGACTTTGTACTTCACAGCCTCCGGCACTGTGAGAAATAAATGTCTATTGGTTAAGGCATCCAACCTTCGGTTTTGTTTGTTTGGGTTTCTCTTCATTTTCTTTCTTTTCTCTCTCTCTCTCTCTCTCTCTCTTTCTTTTTTTTAATCAGTCTGAGTTGAGAAGACAACTGTACCTTCAGTTCTCTTGGGAATCTGGTGGCCATGCAGATTCTGACTCAGTAGCACTGCAGTGAGGCAGAGGTTCTGCATCCGAAGGAGCTGTCACATGTTTGTGACGCTTTTGGTCCATGGACCACCTTGTAAGCCTAAGATCCAAGAGGAGTATGATGGCTTTCTGCCTTAACTTGTCAGGGTGCTTTTAAACGGTGTGTGGGAAGGTTAGTGTGACCTTGGGATCAGACTGTTGTGTCAGTGCAGTGTGTTCCAAGAACGTTAGGGTGTCCTCCTTGGACCAGTATGTCCTGAGAGCTCAGAATGCCATGGTGAAGGCAGGGATACCTCCCAGTAGAGGTGGAATGTTCTGGGGGTCAGTGTGTCCTGGAGAACCCCAGAGTCCTGGGGCCTAAGGATGTGCCAGGGGTGTCAGTGTGTACTTCCTGGGTGAATGGAACCCCAATAAGCAGAACAGTGTGGGTGTCAGGGTGTCCTGACTGCTCAGGGGTTCTGGGTGTCCCTGGGTTTTCTTAAACAATCAGAGTGTCCGAATGTTGGGGGATCTCAGTCTCCTGCACAGTCCCGAGGCCCAGGGGGCTCAGCGTGCACCCGGAATTCAGATGCTTTTGAGGGTCGGGGTTTTCTGAAAGCCTGGGTGACCTTGGAAGGCCATGGAGTCCTGGGGCTCTGGGTGAATGAGGAGGTGACATTTGGAAGAGGAAAGCTAGGGTGTGCTGGACACTCATCCTACGGTTCATGTTGTCCTAAGACGGTGTCTAGTGTATTCTGAAAACCAAGGTATCTCAAAGGGGCCAGAATGCACTTGTGTCTTCTAGTTTTTTAGCTTTTTGGAAACAGGCCCGTGGGTATCCCCCACAGGCTGAGATGCCAGGCAGGCCCTGCTCCTGGCCCCCATGTGCACCCCCTCCCCCCAGGGGGGGTTCTGAGGAGGGGTCGGAGGAGGAATGCATTTTCTCCTCCTTCCTCTGCCTGCTCCCAGGAGGGGATTTAACCGGACAAAAGAACTTGGTCCTCTGGGAATACGAGCTCTTGGCCCCAGGCCCTGGACCCTCCGACAGAGCGCCTTCCCTCATCCAGCGTGTGATCCTCCCCTGACGAAGGGGCTCTGGTGGTCAGGCGGCGATTGGACGGGCCCACCAGGCGAGGCGGCGGCCACTCCTTCGACTCGGGGAGGCAGTGCGGGTGTGGGGTTGCAGGCTGGGCACTGAGGCAGCTGAGAGCAGAGGGAGAGGGCACCAGGAGAGAAGGGCCGGAGAGGAAAGCAGAGACAAAACCAGAGACACAGGGCGAGGGCGAGACAGAGAGAAAGAGGTGATGCTCCAGAGAAGGAGTGGAGAATTTGAAGAAAAAATTAGAAACAAGGAAAGACAGTGAAAAAGGCAAAGGTGTCTACCTATATCTACGGAGAGACCCAGGAGAGGTATAAACAGCAGCAGAAGCAGCGAGGGAACCGGCAGAGAGGGGAGCAGCAGGACTGAGAAAGACTGGCCCAGGGTTAGAGACCCAGGGACACAGGCTGGACTGTCCTGGGTGTCCGTTCCTGGGCATGGAAGCAGAAGGGACCGAGGAGCAGGGTAAGCCAAAGAAGGGGCGCGTTGGCAGTGGCCTCCGGCCGAGAGCTGCCGGCCGCTGGGACTGGGGCCTCCGCGGCGGGTGAGTGAATTTGGGGGCAGTCCTGAGGAGGCAGCGGGTGTGGGGGCTCCATGCCGAGGCTCCTGTGGGGCAGTGGTTTGCCACAGGAAGGGGAAGAAAAGAAATAAAAAACGGAACCTAGGAATGTTCAAACCACGGGAGCCTTAGCAAGCCTGGGGCACCTCCTTCGGTGTGTGGACGGGCCCTGGGGTGGGCCCTCAGGAGTGGGGACCCGGCACCTCTCTGAGCTGCGGACAGAGGCAGAGCTGCCACTGCCTCCTCACTCCTGGCCTCGCAGTTTGCCCCCTGCCCGGCCCTCTCCGAGGGAGGGAGCGGGAGGGGCTGGGGGTTGGGATCTGGGGCAGGCAGGGGACTGACTGGTGGCTCAGCGCATCTGGGCCCCCAAGGTGGACAGCGAGCGCTGGTGGGGCCTTGCCCCTGGGTCCCCGTGGGCAGGGGGCCCCCTCCAGACAGCTCCTGTCCTCAGTGCGTGCCTTCCAGGTGTTTCTTTTTGCTCCCTGTTCTCTCTTCCCCCACTGGCTCTCAGACTAATTAGTGTGGGGGCTTAGTGAGCCTGTGGGAAGGACAGGCAATCCTTTCCCACGAGCTCAGGTTCCTGCAGCCTAGTGGCCCAGCCAGGGCCGGAAGAGGGGAGAAGGTGAGATGTCCGGCGGGGGTGGGGGGTGTTCTATCCTCCCAGGTGAGGGGTGTAGGAGGGTGGGAGTGGTATAAAGAAGAAGGTAAATGTGAACTGTGAGAGCCGGGACCAGCGGAGGGGTCTTGGACAGAGACCCGGGTAGTTCGTTAGGGTGTCAGCGCAAGTGGAGACCCACAGGCTAGGGGGGCAGCCTGTGTGCTCAGAGAGGTGAGACGCGCATGGCGGGGCAGCGCGTTCCGTGGGGACGTATCTGAGCCGTAGGACGGGGGTGGGCCTGCCCTGGCGGGGCGAGGCCGCTGCAGCAGCAGTTCCCCGGATGTGAAGTGAGTCTGAAGAGCCGGTCCTCTGTGGCCAGGGCGGCCTGGCTCAGGAGGCGCAGGTGGCGCAGGGCCTGGGCTGAGCCGGGCTCAGCTGGCTGCGGAAGCTCAAGGGCCTCTGCATGGGCCAGGCACATATGCGCAGCACGGAGGCGCTGAACAGAACCCGGGGGGACCAGCCGACGGGGCCCGGGAATGGACGGCGGGTCCAGCGGGCAGCAACCTCTCCCTTCCCGCCCGCCCCCAGATGTGAGCGCGCAGCCCTACAGGAGCCTCTCTGATGCAGGAGCGGGGAGACCAAGGCTTTCTCCGCAAGGAGGACAGCGAGGCCACCCGCACTCCCGGCGCCGGCACCGCACCACCTTCAGTCCAGCGCAGCTGGAACAGCTGGAGTCAGCCTTTGGGAGGAACCAGTACCCTGACATTTGGGCCCGAGAGGGCCTTGCCCGGGACACTGGCCTCAGTGAGGCCCGAATCCAGGTGATGCCCCAGGAAGCGCCCCCGGCCCCCGCCCCGTCCACCCCACTTCCTCTGGGAAGAAGTGCAGTTTCGGTGTAAGGAACTACGGGGACACACCTTCTCGCGGGCATTCTAACCCTGCGCCAGCAGCCCCCACGCGCAGCCTAACCGGCAGTCCGCAGAACGCCGCCCGCACTGCGGGCGCCGCGGGGGGGGGCCCACGCGCCCACCGCCTCTGACGTGAACGTCACCCCCTGTCCCCAACCTCCACAGAAATTCAGTCTTAACTTTTCACCTACATATATTTATATATGTATATATGTATTTTTACGTATATACATATATGTATATACGTATATACATATATGTATTTTTATATGTATAAAATATGTGTATATTTAACCATGGCCGCAAAACTCAACCAGTCTGATGCTCCCTCAGTTCTTGCCATGGAGTCAATAAAATTCACGTATAAACCCTATCTTAAATCCAACCCTGTCTATAACAATTAAACTCATCCATTGTCTTAATCTCTAATAACTCTAGGGGCGATTTCCTATTCTCTGGGGAGGGAAAAATGCCATTGTGTCATATTTCTCTCTCCCCCTCTCTCTCTCTCTTTTTTTTTTTGGAAGTTGAGATTTCTTACTCATCCAAAGCAATAGTAGGGCAAATTTAGATACAAGTTGGGGATAATAGTATTTGTCTTGCTTTCTCGATAGGCCTGGCTCAGACCTGCCTCTGGAGAGCCTGACTTCCCGCGATGCTGTGGGAGGGACCCGTGCCTGGCACCTGCACCTTCTGTCCTGAGGGGAAGGGGTGCATGGGACGGTGCCAACTCTTTGAGCGAGGGGCTCTGATGCGGCTCTTCTCCCCCTTCCCCAGGTCTGGTTCCAGAACCGCAGAGCTAAGAAGAGGAAGCAAGAGCGGTCCCTGCTCCAGCCGCTGGCTCATCTGTCTCCTGCCACCTCCTCTGGTTTCTTGCCCCAGGCCCCTGCTTGCCCCTACTCCTACTCAACACCGTCTGCAGCAGGGACCTGCTTTCCTCACCCCTACAACCATGCCCTTCCCGCTCAGCCCTCTACAGGTGGTTCTTTCACTCGACCCCACCAGCCTGAAGACTGGTACCCCACCTTGCACCCGAACCCCGCTGGTCATCTGCCCTGTCCCCCACCCCCACCCGTGCTTCCCCTCAGCCTTGAGCCACCAAAGTCCTGGAACTAAGGTCAAACAAGTGCTCCGGTCTTCAGAAAACACAGAGGAAACCGGGTGGTTCCCATCCCTGCTAAGAGTAAAGTAGAAATATGGTGAGGGGCGGCTCAGAGGCTGGGAATTTACGCGTGGGTGATTGAGAGAATTTAGGGAGGTGAACCGGCTGGAAGGTATACAAAAGCCTCCGTGGAGGTGACTGGAGGAAGCTAATTTTGATGGGAGCTCCTGGTGAATGGAGGTGGGGGAGGGAGATGGAGCGTGCAGGGCTTCGTTTTTTGAGATCACGACTGAAGAGCTCCTCCCGCTGCTCCGAGCTGATTTCAAGAAGCCCTCTGATTTCGTCTGCCCACGCATTTCTTTCCTATCACCTGCCCCACCACCCAAGTCAGTCATTAACTTTCGCTCATTCTGCCCTAGAAATATCTCTTGCATTTATTCTTCTCTTCTCCATTCCAGCAGACACTGCTTTTGCTGGTTCAGTATTTTCTAATTCTCCTCATTGGTTTCCTTGGCTTCAGTCTTTTCCTATTTCCAACAGAACTTGCAGATCCAGTCATCAAAGAACAGCTCTCCAATGTCTTATAAATAATAAATAAGATCAGATTAGCTTGGCCTGTAAGAGTCTTTAACATTCTTTCAACCGAAATTGAAGTTAACTGTATTTTTTTTAGAGTTTATTTATTTGTTTTTAGAGAGAGGGAAAGGCAGGGAGGGAGGGAGAGGGGAGAGAAACATCAACGTGAGAGAGAAACATTGATTGGTTGCCTCTCACATGTGCTCCAACTGGGACTGAAACCACAACCCAAGCCTGTGCCCTGACTGGGAATCAAACCGGTGCCCTTTGGTCGGCTACACGATGCCCAACCAATGGAGCGACACAGATCAGGGCATGTTTGTTTCTTAATTGGAACAAAGGAAGAAGTTTTGTGTGTGTGTGCAGATTCCATAAAGACTCTCCAGAAATGAATATGGTCTAAGCAAAGCAGTTCCATTTACAGCACTGTTTTTTTTTTAATGCAGTTACATGATATAATTATAGCTTTTTAAATTATGAAACCCCTGAGAGATTGTACCTTCTAGCTGAAGTAAAGTATTTATAATAAATTGTGGCTTCAGATGCTATTTGCTGTTTTTTGGACCTTTAAGAAACATTCTTCATGAAATTCATAGAATTCCGAGGACAGGGTTTTTTTTTCTCATTCAGGTTTTACATTGCTTCAGCATGTATAAGAGACCTGGGTACGGCTGTGGCATTTCATATGCTTTCTTAGAGAGAAATGGAGGTTTTTTGGCCACTGACGATGTTTGTCATGTAATCAAACAACAGTTTATATAACTTGACCCTATTCTTTTTTATGTGTTTCTTTGGAGTAAAATGACTATGAGAGCCTCCGGAGAAACAGTCTTCAATCCCGTCTGGGTTAGAGCTGAACATTCCACATAGCAGCACCACTCCTTTCTCTTTTGCTAGTTTCAGTCCTTGTTCCACACACATAGGTTTTTCTTTCATATCAGTCAGTCTTGCTAAAGTCTTGGGGTCATCTCAGAGATCAATCTGAGTTCCTCTTAATGAAAAGGGTACATTTGGTGCATAGCCCTTAGGTTCTGGCACCCACTCCTCTATCATTTTGAAAGGAGGTTGTACTTACCACAGAGAAGCCCCTCAGGAAGCCATCAGTCACTGGATAAGATGAAGGCCACAGATGACCACAGTCCCCCTGTCAGGCCCTGTGACAGAATCAGTCCCAGGAGGCGCTGCTTGCTCCTTCCGGGGGCCGCCGTGACTGCTAGCGGTTGAGGAAGGCAAGCAGGTACTCCTCCCAGAGGGCGTCCCCAGCACAGCTCAGGAGTACGCATGGCCAAACTCCTAATGATGAGAATCCATAGGATTTACTCCCTTCCCAACGCCCCTCCTTACCACAGAGGGGTGTTAGCTATGGTCCTCATTTCATGTTGTACGTTACATCCCTGCCCCCCGCCCTGCGCCCTCCCACCCCCCACTCCACCACCACCTCTGATAACCACAGATCTGGTCTCTTTTTCCATGAATTTGGTTTTTCTTTGGTTTTTAATTAGATTTCACATATAAGTGAGATCATACAGTATTTGTCATCCTTTGCCTGACATCTTACTTAGCATAACATGCTTTCTAAAATCTGCTGCAAGCCACAAACACAATATTTATTAGGACACATTTAGATTGTATTTGTTGGCAAGCACCACAAACTTGAGCATCAGTGCACTTGTCCTGTGAATCACGCTGCCACCGACCGGCCTCCGGTCACGGTCCCTGCCCCACTTTGGTCAGTGCTTTTTCCAGGCATGGCCCTCTGCATGTTTTAACAGATGTGGTTTCTGATAGAGAAGTTTGATTTAGGGCAAACTTTTCCAAGAGCCAATCCCGAATCATGAGGCTCGTAAGAGGTCCCTCCCAGAAAAGAAGAAACTGCTGTGAAGCGCGTCAGTCTTCTTGGACATGGCGAGGACAGCCCCTGTGTCAGACCGGTGGGGTCAGACCGGGCTGCGGCTCAGCGGCCTCTGTGCTTGCGTTCTGGACAGGAAAGAATTCAGAGGTGAGACTCAACTGTAAGAGAAAGCTTATTCAGAAAGTCACAGAGGTAGAGAAAGTGAGTGGTAGAAGAAATGGGCTCAGGAAACAAGTTACAGAGGCAAGAGAAGGGTCCTTGGGGCTCAGGCCAGAGAAAGGTAAAGGTAAGGCACTGAGAGGAAGAGGCGGGGAGGGGAAAGACGCCAGGTGCCCCAAGGAGAGCCTGCTGGGTCCTCCGTCCTACGGGCTCTGAAGGGTGGAGCCTAGGGAAGGCCCCAGGGTGTCGGTACAGCAGTCCTTGGCTTTGCAGGTGTGTCCTTTCGGGGTCCTGGTCTGCAGACTGGTTGGTGCCGGGGCAGGGGGTCTTCAGTCAATGCAGCTGAAACACAGCTGAGGCCTGGACATATTTGATGCAGGTCAGGACCTCACTGTCCTGGGGGCTCCATGCTTAAGGGCTGTTCTCTGACCTCCTTGTTTGTTTCCCCTCTAAGGGAGTCTAACCCACATGACTAGCGACATGCCAGGGGAGGAGAGGTCACCCTGGGGGACAGGCACTTGTTTTCCCAGTGCTAGGCCCCACCTTCTGCACCTGGCCTGTCGTCCTTGTTCTGCTCATGTCGGCCTAAATGCCTGCCACAGGGCGGGCCCTCTCAATGATACCGATCGCTGGGCCAGACTTCAGGAGCAGACCGAGTGCGGGGAACAGGAGGGGTCCGCTGGAGATGGGGAGCTGCCTGAGGCAGCGGGCAGGGCTTCAGTGTCCGGGTAACCCAGCTGGTGTCTTGCAGACACTCTGCCCCTGGTGCAGAATGTCCTGCTCCTGGTGGCAGATCCTCCACCCCTGGGCAAGGTAGCAGCAGGGGGAGGTACTGGACGGAAGAAACCTGTCAGTCTAGCCTGAGGAAAAGAAGGGATTGCTTGGGGGATGGACCTTTCTGGAGTGCTTGGAAGTTTTGGCTGAGAAAGCACCTTGTCTTCCCAACATCGGAAACTAATATAAACTTGGAAAGGAATGGATGGGCTCTTTACCCACCTTGCAAACATAGAGGCTGGTACATGCGCAGGACCTTCTGATCCTGGAAGCCGCAAGGCCAATGGTGGCACTGGACCCTCATGCAGTTCTAGGAGGGAGCCTGAGACCTGACAGGGGCCAGGAGAAAAGCTGAGCTGCCTGGCTGACCACTCAGAGGCCACCTGCAGTTCCCGAACGACGTACCTTAAATGGGAGAAGGAACTCGGGATGCTGCCTTTGGTTTTGGTGTGGCTCAGGATGGCTGGGTTTGCCTCTGGGTTTCTGGAGGTGATGGGCTTTGAGAGGAAAGTCGCCATTCTCTCAGATCATGCAGCATCTGAACAGAAATGTCCTCCCTTCCTCACCATCCTCTGACTCTGGAATTTGCCTGTTGGTGACAACAGGCAGCTGAAACCCATTTTTGATTCAGTAACATGAACAGAAACATGGTGTAGCCAAGTGGATGGCACAATTTATATACCATATTGCTTATAATGTACTTATTTTACTCATAACTTATTTATATGTAGGCCTACCTTACTTACTGACTTGTTCAGAGATTTCTGAGTAAACAAGCCTCTAGGGATTGATGTTCCTGTCATTTGCAGTTGGTTATATATATTATTTTTAAAAGTCTAGAGCCAGCCCTGGCTGGTGTGGCTCAGTGGATTGAGTGCCAGCCGGCAAACCAAAGGGTCTCTGGTTCGATTCCCAGTCAGGGCACATGCCTGGGTTGCAGGCCAGGTCCCCAGTAGGGGGCAAAGTGGGGAAACCTCTGGGATTGCATAAAATGTAAAAGGAACGGACACGTACTTCTTTTGCATTGGCAGGTAAAGACTAGTTAACAGTCAGCAATTCACATGACAACAATAACAGTGAGGAGCTCTGTGGTCTTCTGCTCTTGTGGTAGATTGTGTACTGAGGGGTATGGAAAAAGAAAACGACCCTGACATCCCAAAGGTTGTTATCATAGTTGTAAAAAGACAATAGACAGGCTCCATTAGGATAAAGATTGACCTTAGACAGGGAAGATACCAGTTAGAACATGACTACCTGCCATGGCTTGCTTTTAGGTGGAAACTTTTAATTTCAGACCATCCTATCAGATCTTTTGGTGTCTGAGTTTGTAGGACCACAACACAGGTGTCCCCTGAGCTTGTCAGGTTTAGTATGTAGCCCCTTTTTGTCCACATATGTGTTACAACTATTTTTCACCGTTTGTTGTTTGTGTTTTAGCCTTTCTATGCAAGGGTTACCTGAGAGAATTAAGCCGTAATGCTTAAGTACCTATTGTATATAATGAATTAACTTCTGTTTTTAGCATCTAGAATGGTACCAGTTATATAGAATTGAGGAAAAGTCACTCAATTCATTTTCTGTGTTCTGTGGTTTGGATGAAGAACCTCAGGTGAAATATCTCCCCTTGTTTTTATGGCCTTGTGGTCATCAGCACTTACACAGGCATGAGCAAAGCAAGGACTATAGGCCAGGTACAGGAGGTCACCAAGGCAGAAAGTCTTGGGTGCCTAACAGTGGACAAAACTGGGAAAACAAGGACCTCGCCCCCAGGGTGACCTTTCCTCCCCTGGCATGTCACTGGTCATACGGTTTAGACCCCCTGACCTCTCCTCCCTAGGGATAACACCTAGGCCTCGGTGGTGTTTCAGCTCCAGGACCAGAAAAGCAGCAAAACCAGACAGCTGACATTGAGACCAGCTGCACTGACCAATGACCACCCGCCCTTCACCAGTTAGTGAAGATCATCACCCTGAAAGGACACACCTGGACAGCTGATGAATAATGTATTGAGACCCTTCCCTGGGACCTTCCCTAAGAGCCCAGCCCTTAAAAGCTGTTAGGGCAGAGAACCCAGCAGGACTCTCTTAAAGGAGCAAGAAGGACCTTTCCCCACCATCCTGCTCCCAGGCAGGTTTTCCTTGTCTTTCTCTTGTCTTCTAAGGGCCCTTCTTTTGCCTCTGTTACTTGTTTCCTGAGCCCATTTCTTCTACCACTCACTTCTACCTCTGTGACTTTCTAAATAAAATTTCTCTTATAGTTTGAGTCTTGCCTATGAATTCTTTCCTGGCCAGAACTCAAGTACCGACGTTGGTGAACCAAGGTCGGGTCTGACCCCACCAACATAATACCTGGTGCCGTTCTTGCCCCTGCCAACAGGTCTACCTGACCTACTCTGTTCTCCATTTTAGGATTTTTGATAAATTATTAAATTATTGGAATAATAAAGCCATCATCTTCAAAAAAGCAGATCATTGCACATGGAAAAGCAACTCAGAGAGGAAATTAAATGTCTCCTATGAGGTAACACAGTTTGACATAGACAAATTAATTTGTTAAAGAATGATCAGTTTGTCACGATAAGATCAATTTTCCTTTCTTTTTTCTAAGGTTCTTTCAGATGAAGATTTTCAATGACTTCCTTCCAATGCCCAAAGGACCTTTGGGAAATGTGGGTTTTGATATGTGACCTCTGCCTAAAGAAGGCAGAGACTACCTATCAGAGGCTTGAGATCTAGGATTTTAATACTGTGTCATTTCTTTTTATCCCCCCAAATTTGCCCCTCATCCATTTGTCCTATCTCAGTAAATGCCATCATTATTTGCCCAATGGTTTAAGCCAGAAACCTAGAAGTCATTCTTGAATCTTCATGGTCTATCAATTCTCACACCCACTTTTCAACAAGTTTTAACAGTTCAACTTCTTCAGTGTCCCTAGAAGACACTGGGGTTTTCCCATTCCTATGACCTCGACTGGATTATGAGCTGATCTCTGCGTCTTCATTCTTGTACACTTCCTCTAATTCATCAGGACAACTGTATTTTAAAAAAATAAAGAAACTTAGTGGGTTCTTGAGTAACCATGGTAATGCATTAGTATTTTCAACTTTGATTTAATCTCCAGACTAGTGTTTGGGACATTTAGGGGCACTGATGCTACTTCCTGATACAGGCAAAAGACCCTGGTAACTTAGGTCTGAGCCTCAGACTAAGCACAAGGAAAAGTGACAGTGAGGCCAACATTTACACAGACAGGTGATTCCATTTTTAAAGTAAATGATCTTTTCTTTTTAAGATTTTATTTCTGTGTTTTAGAAATGGGGGAAGGGAGGGAGAAAGAGAGGGAGAGAAACATCAATTGGTTGCGTATTTCATGTGCCCCCACCGGGAACCTGGCCCGCGACCCAGGCATGTGCCCTGACCAGGAAACGAACCCACAACCTTTTGGTTTATCGGATGATGCTCCAAACAACTGTGCCACACCAGTCAGGGCAACAAATGGTCTTTTAATGACAAAAAGTGATTGGAAATTGATGTTTAGAGATCTGCATCAGGGAAGGAAGGTGGATGGGATCTGGCAGATGTGGAGGTGGCAATAGGAGACACAGTCACTTCATGATTTGTACTCCACTGAATTAATTCTATACATTTCATCACATTAGTTAAGAGAAGGGGAAAAGGAGGAATTTGGGGGGAAGTTCAGGGAAAATTTGTTCATATATGACATGCCCTTTAAAATCACAAGTGTTGCATGGAAGGCAATGATTTAAAAATAAAAAGTAAAAATGAGACAGCAGAAACCAGGTACTATGGCCATACTGCTTGGGTTTAAATCTAGGATCACTGTTTTTTCAATGTGTGACCTTGGAAAAGAAACTTAGACTCTGTTCCTTTATTGTCTGATTTTAATAATTGGGAAATCAGTGGTACACACTTCATAGAGTTTTTTGTGAGGATTTATTTAATGGATATATTTAATGTGCTGGCTCATACTAATCACTATACAAATGTGAACCTTCTTTCCTTAATCAAAATTCAGTCAGAAAGTCTTTATTACTTCCTATGTGCCAGACTCTGTTTTAGTTGCTGCAGATACAGCTCTGAGCAAAAAAACCCCTGCCTTTGAGAATTAACAATGAAGATAGACAATATAAAAGCATGCGTGTGAACAAATAAGACAATTCACACAGTGATAAATGCTATAAAGGAAACAAAGCAGGACAATGTCATAGGGAATGGCATGGTTAGGGGTCACAGTGGATATGGAAAGAAAGTGACAGATTTGAGGAACTGACAGGACTGGCTGATGTATTAGAGCAGTGAAGAGAGATCAAGGGGAACTCCTGGAGAGAAATAAGTGGGCATGGTAGGAAAAGTAATGCCCCCCAAACACATCTGTGCCCTATAAGATAGATATCATACAAGTATCTACTTTGACAACAATGAGATGAAGTTAGAAATCAATAACAGAATAAAAACTGGGAAATTCACAAATTTGTGGAAAATGAAACAACATACTCAACCAACCAATGGATCAAAGAAGAAATCATAGGGACTTTAGAAAATATCTTGAAACAAATGAAAATGAAAACACAGCATCCCGAAATGGATGGGCCACAGAGAAAGTGGTGCTATGGAGGAAATTAATAGCTATAAACACATTAACAAGGAAGAAAGATCTACAATTAACAACCTAACTTAAGGAACTTATAAAACCTATCAGGAGGAAGAAAATAATAAAGATTCTAGCAGGGATAAATGAAATAAAGAATAGAAAAATAATTGAGAAAATCAACAAAACCAGAAGTTGATTCTTTGCAAAGATCAATGAAATCAACAAACCTTTAAGCTAGATGGGTTAAGGGGAAATAAAAAGAGACAACTGAAAAATCAGAAATGAACATGGGAACATTACAACTGATGCTACAGAAATAAAGAGGACTATATAAACCTATTGTGAACAACTATATGCTAACAAATTGGATATGAAATGAACAAACTCCTAGAAATATAAAACCTACCAAGACCGAATCACAAAGAAACAGGTATCCTAAATACACCTAATAAATAGTAAAGCAGACTGAATTAGTAATCAAAATATCCCAAGCAAGAAAAGCCCTGGACTTTCTGGCTTCATTTGTAAATTCTACCAAACATCTGAAGAAGAGCTAACACCAGTTCTCAAATTTCCAAAAGCACTGAAGTGGAGGAAAGACTTCCTAACTTTCCATGAGGCCTGCATTTTCCTAAGACCAAAGTCAGACAAAAACTCTACCAAAAAAACAAAAAACAAACAAAAAAAACTCCCACACACAATAAACGAAAAACTACAGACCAATTTCCTTTTTGAACATTGATGTAAAAATCCTTATCAAAATACTAGAAAATCAAGTTTAGGAGCACAAAAAGCATTCAAATCAGAAAGAAACAAGTGAAATCATCTGTGTTCACAGATTATATATCTTATATGTAGAAAAATCTAAAGATTTTTACAAAAAAAACTTACAACTAATTAATTAATAAATCCAGCAAAGTAGCAGGGTATAAAGTCAAAACATAAAAAGCAGTTGCAATGAACAGTCAGAAAATGAAATAAAAAAAGCAATTCTATTTACAATAGCATCAAAAGGAGAAAAAATATGTGGTAATTAACCAAGAGGTGAAAGACTTATACAATAAAAACTAAAAACATCGTTGAAAGAAATTGAAGAAGACATAAATGACAACACATTCCAGGTTCATAGATTGTAAGGCAATATGGTTAAGATGTTAATATTGCCAAAATAACCTAAAAATTCAACCTTATCAAATTCTCAATGGCTTTTTTTTGCAGAAATTTAAAAAAACTACCCTAAAATTCATATGGAATCTTAAATGACTCTAAATCTTGAAAAAGAGGAACAAAATTTATTTCAAAACTTACTAGAAAGCTACACTAATCAAAACAATGTGCTACAGGCATAAAAACAGACATAGACCAATGGAATAGAACACAGACCCCAGAAATAAAGCCTCACCAAATGAATTTTGAAGAAGGCACCAAGATCCTTCAGTGGAGAAAGGACAATCTTTCAGCCAGTGGTGCTACAAAAACAGAGCAACTAACTACCTACAGAAAGATGAAGTGGGACCTTTAGCTAACACTATACACAAAAATTAACTCAAAATGGATCAAAGATCTAAATGTAAGACCTAAAATTATAAAACCCTTAGAAGAAAACAGAAGGCAAAAGCTTCATGACACTAAATTTGGCCGTGATTTCTTGGATATGGCACCAAAAAGACAGATATTTAAAGAAAAGTAGATGAATTGAACTTCATGAAAATTAAAAATAATTGCATATACATAAACTTTTGTGCATCAAAAGACTCTATTAACAGAATAAGAACCCAGAGAAGGAGAGAAAATATATACATGACACTATATGATAAGGGGTTAATATCCAGGACATATACAGAACCCTTAAAACTTATCAACAAAATCAACCTACTTCAAAAATGGGAAAAGGACTAAAATATACAATTTTTACAAAGAATATATGCAAATGGCCAATGAAGACACACAAAGAGATGTTCAACATCTGTAATTATTAGAGAAACACAAATCAAAACCACACTGAGATACCACTTCACACCCACTGAAATGGCTACCACTACGATAAACCGAAAGCAGCAAGCGACGGTGAGGATGCAAAGAACCTGGGCCCCGTGCGCACTGCTGGTGCGGGGGACGACGGTGTCCGGCAGTTTCTCAAAACAATTAAAAATAGAATTGCCATATGTCTCTGCAATTCTCCTCTGGGCACATGCTCAAAGGAATGAAACGCAGGGTCTTGAAGAAAAACTTGTGCGCCCATGTGCACGGCAGCGTTATTCACCACGGCTGAAAAGGGGAGGCAACCCAAGTGTCCACAGATGAAGGGATAGATTAGCAAAACGTGATATATACAAACAATGGAGTATTATTGAGCCTTAAAAATGATGTGAATTCTGACACATGCTATGGCGTGAGTACATTTTGAGGACACCCCTCTAAGGGATCTGAGTGAGTCACAAAAAGGCAGTTATGTATGCTCCCACACACAGAAGTATGCAGAGTGGTAAAATCACAGAGACAGAAAGCACAATGGCGGTTAGCAGGGGATGGGAGGAGGGGAGAATGGGAAGGTATCACTTAATGGGCATAGAGTTTCAGTTTTGCAAGGGAAGAAGGCTTCTGGAGATGGACGGCGTGGTGGTTGCACAACAGAGTGCGTGTGCTCACTGCCAACGAACTGAATACTTGACACAGCTAAGGTGGTAAATTTTATGTGTTTTTACCACAACTGAAAAAAAAATGTTAGTGAAGGGAAAAAAGACATCCATGCCTGAATCCCTGGAACCTAGCACGCTACCTCATATGACTGGCAAACAAACACACACACTTTGCAGCTCTGATTAGGTGAAGGATCTTGAGATGGGGAGATTATCCTGGCCTGTCCAAGCGGGCCTGAAATCAACATGTTGTCTTGTAACAGGTAGGAAGAGAGAGATCTGAACACAGAGATGAGAAGACAGGGACACTAGAGAGGCAGACACGGGAATGCTGTGGTCACAAGCAAAAGAATGCTGGCAGCCACCAGGCGCTAGCAGAGGCAAAGCCCGCATGCTCCCTAGTCTCCCGAGAGAGAAAGACATTGCAGCTGCCTTGAATTTTGGTCCACTGATCAAGCTGATCATGGCCCCCAGAACTGGGAGAGAATATGTTTCCTCTTTGAAACCTATAAGTTTGTGGTAATTTTTACAGAAGTCTTAAACCAGGAATAGGGTGACATTTACCATAGTGGGGAAAACCACAGGAGAAAGAACTTTCGGCACAGAATGGAAATAAAAATGTTGATTCAAACTCATTATTTCTGAGGTGCTTTTTTCTGAGGTGCACAGGAAACACTTGACAATTTGCATCAAATAAACATGGAAAGCCATGCAGGTAGATGCAATTCCCTAGGGAGACAGAACAGCGGGGAGGAGAGCAGGGCCCTGGCCTGAGTCCCCAGTATGAAAACTTTGGGGAACCATGTAGAAGTCAAGAATCCTACAAAAGAGACCAGTAAGGGGCACCCAATGGGGTAGGGGCCTCAGGTCTTAGAAGCCAAAAGAAGAAAGTAGTTAATGAACTGAGGAAAGGTCAACAGTTTTTGATGCTGTTTATAGGTCAAATATCACATGACCATGGGGGTGTCACTACGGAGGGTGTATGCTGACCTCGATCAAGGTGGTTCCTGCAGAGAGGAGGCAGAAACAAGGCTGGGTTGGCTGAAGAGCCTGGGAAGTCAGGAATTAGAGAGCATGAAGATTCCTCTTTTGTAAAACTGGCTTGGATATTTAGTCACATTTTTCAGGTTCTTTAAAACCATAACATGATGTACAGTTTTGTAGAATTTGAGATGACTCCATTTGAAACATCTATATTCCTTTCCAGCTTGGGAAAAAAAACATATTCCCCAGAGTAAGAGCCAAATGTCTACTGTTGAATGAGTATTTTGATAATGTCTGGAGTTTGCAGAGTGACTCCAAAAACTGGGTATTCGAGTTTAATCTGAATTTTGGCACGTGGGATGATTTACTTGCACTTAAAATGCATTTTAAAACCATAAAATGTAAAAACCAATGAAATTTAAATATTAGTAATAACAAACTAATGGATAGGTCATATGACAAAGGATTTATTTTACTGTCCCCTTTCTCAAATCTTCCTACACATAGAAAGTAAACCCTAATTAGAAAAATAACTCAATCCAGGTGTAGACTGTTTTAAATATTGTAGAGTACAAACAATCACATATATTGGATTTTTTGGTCATGTACAACTGTTTCTCTATTGGGATATTACTTCTTATTTGAGAAAGAATAATGAGGACTTTTTTGTTAAGAAAAAAAGGGACATGAAAGCTTTCTTTAAAGATATTATAAATACAATGTTTAAATTTGGGGGGAACATTACGTTTTTTGTCAGACCTAATCACTTTAGGTCTGCCTACCTGTGGTGCCATGACTATAAAATATCACTTCATATGACTTAGTTTCACATTTGAATATACAAAGCAACATGTACTTTGACAATTTAGTGTTTTCTTTCATATATTTAAAAATCATTAATGGCCCTATTTAGCTGATACAATTCTTTCCACAAGCAATAATTAAAAATTTTAAATACTCTCTACATAGGTAGGCAAGAGAGCATTATTTACTATTGAAAGATTAAGGCCTTTTAGCAGGTAGAAATTTTTAAAAGAACCCCACAAGATTTCCTAATTCAAAAATAATCATTACACACACACACACACACACACACACACGCATTTACATATGCAATAAATATAGAAAGAAATGCCAAAGTGTCGATTACTTTGCTATGGTTTTCCCGAAAGAAAAATAAAACAAAGTAATTTATAAGAAACAGTTAAAAATGAACTGCATATTTGAAAACAGAAAATCAATACAAGACGTGCACAGTGGTCTAAGCCCTTGAATCCCAACGGGGTCCCTATCGTGGGACGTTTCATACACGACCAGGCTACAGGCCTCTCCTGTAAGACATTCTGATCTACTGGGTCAGAGATGGGCTTCGGCAGCAGATTTTTCAAAGTTTCCCCGGGGATTCCATGGTGCAGTCCCGGTAGAAAACCTCTAAATCAGCACCTTCCCCCTACAGCAGAGCCTATCTTTCAAAAAGCAACTGCAATAAACTCTTTCTAATCAACATCTTTCTTTCCCATGAAGGGGAAAAAGAGAATATGAACACTGTTCACTAGGAAATACTAATAACACTGAACGGGTATATCAGAATTATTGTGTGTCAAGCATTATTCTAAGAGCTTCTAACACACTGACCTTCTTATTCCTCACCATGGCTCTGGACAGTGGCACGATTTTATGCTGCTCTACAAGGGCAAAAATAGCTACAGTTGCAGAGTGCTTAACACTGCCCGATACCATTCCGATGCTGCCCTGTGCGTTGACTCACTGATCTTCACAAGAATTCTCTGAGGTAAGTACTGTCATTATGTCCATTCGATAGATGAGGGCACTAAGGCACAGAGAAAAGGAACTTGTCTAAGGCCACACAGTTAGTGAATGGCAGAGCTGGGACTTGAAGCCAGGTGGTCCAGCTCCAGGCTTAATTAAAAAACAAAATCCTAGTGCTCTGTGCTGTACAATAGCCACAAAATACATAAATATGCGGTTACGTTACTAAATACGGCTTTCTCCTTCTCCTCTTCAGAAGAGGGAAGATGCCCATTTACAAAAACTGAAGTAAGAATCATTTGATTCTCTTTCCAAGGCAGGTGTCGCTCACTGCTGGATCCAATTGGAGCTTTCATGACTTAAAATGAAAAAATTAAAGATGACAAAGGCAAGAAACCCAATTCTCTATCCGTCATGAAAGCAGGAGACTGGTTAGGAGCCAGACCCCTCCTCCCCTGAGCCCCGTGAGGACAAGCAAGGCCCCTGCGCCTTCGCCTCTGTGAGAAAGTCCTGGGTGAACAGCTGTGAGCAAAGGCAATCAGCTGGCTACATAAGACGTAAGACGGCTGCATCCTAAGGCACACTATTCTCAATGTATTTTATCACTATTTTTTATATTTCAAGTTATTTATGGATATTAAATGTCCTCATTTCATAGAAAATGTATTTCTGTATAATAGAATACTGGATTATTAAAATGTATCACTACGTCAAAATGTTGATCTTTCAATATTTTAATACATACATGCAATTTTACCTTAAATATGTGTATAAAATAAATTTAATAAGTATGTACTTTTTATATAATTTATAGATGCTTATATAATTATTAAGTTTATGAAAACGACATTTCTAATAATCAGCTCAGTAGCTAGGTAACTATATTCCTAACTTGAGACCAACATGTATTTAAAAATTTCTTTTCTTATTTTCCTGCCCTGGCTGGTGTGGCTCCATGGACTGAGTGCTGGCCTGCAAACCGAAAGGTCAGGGGTTCAATTCCCAGTCAGGGCACATGCATGGGTTGCAGGCCAGGTCCCCAGTTGGGGGCATGTGAGAGGCAACCGATCAATGTATCTCTCACACACATCCATGTTTCTCTCCCTCTCTCTCTCTCCCCTCCCATCTCTCTAAAATAAATAAATAAAATCTTTAAAAAAATTTCAATATTTTCATCGATACATCCCCCTAGTGCAAGGGATAAAAGGGAAAGAATAAACAAATGGGACTACATCGAACTAAAAAGCTTCTGCACAGCTAAAAAAAAAATCAGCAAAATGGAAAGGCAACCAACTATATGGGAAAACATATTTTCCAATGATACCTCGGACAAAAGTTTGATCTCCAAAATATATCAAGACTCACATGACTCCACTCAGGAAGACAAACAACCCAGTTGAAAAATGGGCAAAGGACCTGAACAGATAATTCTCCAAGAAGGACATATATGGGGCTCATAGACACATTAAAAATGCTCAACATCACAGGCCATTAGAGAGATGCAAATTAAAACCACAGTGGGATACCACTTCACACCAGACAGAATGACCATCATTAACAAATCAACAAACAAGAGGTACTGGTGAGGCTGTGGAGAAAAGGGAACCCTAGTGCACCGTGGGTAGGAATGCAGACTGGGGCAGCCACTGTGGAAAACAGCATGGAATTTCCTCAAAACACTAAAGACAGAACTTCTTTTCAATCCAGTGATCCTAGTGCTGGCATTACACCCTAAGAATCCTGAAACACCAGTTCAAAAGAACCTATGCACCCCAATGCTCATAGCAGCTATTTACAATACCCAAGTGCTGGAAACAGCCTAAATGCCCATCAATAAATGAATGGATCAAAAACTGTGGCACACTTACACAATGGAATACTATGCAGCAGAAACAAAGAAGGCGCTCCTACTCTTCATGACAGCATGGATGGAACTAGAGAGCATTATGCTTAGTGAAATAAACCAGGAGGTGAAAGACAAATACCATATGATTTCATCTATAAGTGGAACCTAATCAACAAAACAAAAAAAAAGGTGGGAAAACTGTAACTGAAAAACAGTAAAAAAATTTAAAAATCAGAAATAAAAAAATTTCTTATTTTCCTATACATTTTCCCCTTATTTCTTCACATTTTAACTTTATTTTATTGTACATTACTTTTATTAATATGTATATTTATTTAAACATCTCTTTTTGAGGTACTAGTACTCTATAAATAAATACTTCTACAAAAAAATAAATAAATCTGAAAGGGATTATGAAAAGTTTATATACCATTGACTAAAGAACAAGGGGTATAACTTTCAAAATTATAAATGGTAAGATTTTACAAGCTCAAAAAAATTAAGACATCCATTTCATTTATTAATTAGTCCAATAGTGCCTGCTGAATTGTTTTTAAATGTATTTTTGATTTAGTTAATTTAGAAACTTGGAACATACTTACTGTACTATAAATGCCCAACACCTTTGAGAGAAAGGGTCGCGTTAAGTGTTATGTCATGGCCCCACCTGATTTACGTGCGGTTACCTAGACAATTGTTTAGTAGGGCACTAAGTGAAGAGGACATAAGAACCTGAGAAAATGCAATCCCTCAGTATTTGTTTCCTTAGGTTGTCCTATGGTTCGTTGATGTCAAATAATGACTCCTATGACTCAGGACACTAATTTTTTTTCATTTCAATGAAGTTTATGTTTAGCTCAAATACCTAACTAAAAGTTGTACCTTTGTGCAAAAGAATATGGTATAATCAAAGTAAAATGTAGTATAGTTATATGATAAAATACATTTGTTTGAATGTTGAGCACTAATTCACTAGCTAGAAAAGAGACCGAAATAAATGTTTCTCAAAGCAGCTTTTTGGAGACCAAGACAAGGAAAGTGGAAGTGGAAAATGGACTTGGAATCTTTTCAGAAAATTAGAATCCTTACGCTCAATTAAAGAGGGAGAGTATCCAAGGTTTTTAAACTAATATGAATCTTTAAATTATCAGGGAGCTTATTCCATATTGCATAAAAGCATCATCCAGACTTAGCATTTTTCACAGGTGTTGGAAACCATTCCACACATGGTCACTACCCAGGGGACAGGCCACCAGTGAACAACGGAAATGAACCAGTAGAGACTACAATGTAGGGAAGACCATGCCATGTTCCTCCTTCAACTTGGAATGCAGTTTCACTTTGTGCAGTGAAGGAAACAGTGTGGCAGGAAAGAAATTTCATAAAAGTGATGCCTGATGGTTTCAGCTGACACGTGGAATGGGGATGGGGAAATAAGTGTGAGAAGCTCACTTCCTTTAATCAACTTAAAAACTAAATACACTGAATCAGAACCAAGAAAGGAGTTTTGAAAGACTGAATTTTAGATCAAAATTCCAGAGTGATACTTTCCCGTAGATGTTAATATATCTCTTCTGCATAAACTGTGTTCACAATAAAGTAAAATTAGCATATAGAAGAGGGAAGCACATAAGTAGGAAGATGGAGCTAAAAGGATATGCAATAGCCTCATAAGAATGGCACACGTATTTTAACTTTAATGGTTATGTTTTGAAGAACTTACATGTACTTAAATTTTTTATGATGTAACTCTCTGGTATTACAAGCCCAGGGAAACACTTCCAGGACATATCCTTTTTTTAAATAATGGATTTTTCTAGGGTGTTTATACCTTCAGGGGCCAAGATTAGACATAAGACATTTTGAACTTAACTCTTTCAGGAATCTAGTAAAAATCTGTTTAGTCATAAGAAAAGGGTTTCTTCAACCCACAGAGAAATAGTTTTTTGATCAACATAGAGTTAAGTTTCCTGTGAAACAACATTTAGTAGATGAAATAAAGATACATATTCTGTGGCTCAATTTAACTGCAAACATTAAAAAGATAAATTCATACAATTCTGAAAATGACTTAGTTGAAATGCAAAACTCCCTAATATGCTAAAAAGAATGAGTGAAGTTAAAATGGTTTTAATGCTTGAATATAAGTGATTCTCCAAAAAAAAAAACACCAAAAAAAAAACACCCAGAAATTCCAATTCTGCTAAGACACAGGCTGAAAATGAATTATATAAACATTTTTTTAATTTTTTTAATTTTTAAATCGTGTTTATTCTATTATAGTCATCTCAATTATTCCCCCTTTGCCTCCTCCACCCATCCCACCCCCACCCTCCCTGCTCCCACACTCAGTTCCCACTCTGTTGTCCATGTCCATGGGTCATTCATACATGCTCTTTGTCTAGTCTCATCCCCTTCTTTCCACCATTTTCCTCCTTCCCCATCCCCTCTGGTCACTTTCAGTCTGCTCCATGTTTTCATGCCTGTGGTTTATTTTGTTCATTAGTTTATTTTTGTTGAATAGATTCCACTTATAGGTGAGAGCATATGGTATTTGTCTTTCACCAACTGGCTTATTTCACTTAGCATAATGTTCTCCAGTTCCATCCATGGTGTCTCAAAAGGTACGAGTTCCTTCTTTCTTTTTTTAAAGGCAGATTGATTTTACTTATTTTTTTAATATCAAAATCCATTAAAAAATATTAAAAAATTTAAATCCATTATAAAGTCTCAGCAATTAAAACATGACACCAGCACAGAAATAATCAAGTAGATCAATGAAATAAAATGGGCATTCTAGAAACAAATGTATATATCTGTCTAACAATGTAAAATATATGATTAAATTGATATTTCAAATCAATGGGGAAAATAAGGCTTATTCAACAAATAAGGTGTATGGACCACTGTTACTTGAAATAAAACAAATATAGGGCCCTATTTCACACATTATTCAACAAATACTCAGGTGAGTTAAAAATCAATATGTAAAATCTAAGGAGTTTTTGGATAAAATACAAAATGTTTCTTATTCTGAAGTAAAATATTCAAACCCAGAAGCTATAAAGTCTTGACAATATGACTACATTAAACATTTAAGACTATATAGTAATATACATATAAAAAAAGTCAAAGGACAAGTAATAGAATAGGAAAGTATTTGCCACACATGTAAAAAAGAGTTACTAGGGTTTTTTTTAAGGAAAAAATTCTGCAAACCTTTAATCACAAAATGGATAAAGAATACCAAAAAGTCATTTAAAGCCTTTTAAAAATAATAGAAATAGGCAAGAAATATACAAAAACAAAAACAGGTTTAGTTTCAACAAATAATAAAGGAACAATTAAAATAGCACATCATTGTCAAAATCAGATTAGTAAGTATTAAAAATATTGGTAATATCAAGTATTGGCAACTGTGAAAGGAACTGGGTATTCATAGACTCTTCTTTTTCATCTTAAAGCAGTCCCTTTAGCATATTTTGCAGTGCTGGTTTGGTGGAAGGGTATTCTTCTAGCCTTCTTTTGTCTGGGAAACTCTCTGTTTCACCTTCCATTTTAATTGAGAGCCTTGTTTGGTAGAGCAGTCTTGGTTGTAGGTCTTTGATTTTCATTACTTGGAATATTTCTTGCCATTCCCTTGTGGCTTGCAATGTTTCTGTTGAGAAGTCAGCTGCTAGCCATATTGGGGCTCCCTTATATGTTTCTGCCTCTTTCTCTTTTGTTGCCTTCAGGATTCTCTCTATGTCTCTATTTGCCACTTTAATTATGATGTGTCTTGGAGTGGGCCTCACTGGGTTCCTCTTGAATGGTTCCTCTGTGCTTCCTGGACTTGTGTGACTTTTTCTCTCCTCAAATGAAGGAAGTTTTCCATCATTACTTTTTCAAACAGGTTCTCTATTCCTTCCTCATCCTCTTCTCCGTCTAGTATCCCTATTATATGGATATTATTACATTTCAGGTTGTCCTGCATTTCTCCAAATGCCTCTTCCTTCTTTTAGAGTCTTTTTTCGTTTTCTTGCTCTTTCTGGGAGCTTTTTTCTACCTTGTCCTCCAGCTTGCTGATTCGGTCCTCTGCTTCATCTAGCCTGCTTTTGATTCCTTGTACGATGTTCTTCAATTCAGAAACTGTATTCTTCATTTCCTCTTGTCTCTTATTGATAGTTTCTATGTCCTTTTTCATGCTGATATAGTTTGCAGTAAGTTCCTCATAATGTTCCTTTAGTTTTTTGTAATTCTCTCTGAGCTCACTGAGCTCATTGAGCTTCCTTAGAACCATTGTTTGGAACACAGTATCTGATAGTTTACTTGCCTCTATTTCATTTATTTCTCTTTGTGGGGATTCCTCCTTTCCCTTCGACTGGGGGGTGTTTCTTTGTGTTCCCATTATTTGTGAGGCTCTTTTTTTTGACTCTGCTTCTTAAATTGATCTGTTTTGATTTCCTGACTTTGTGGTGTGATCTTCTATAGGAGGAGACCACTGCTTTTTCTTTCTGGGTCTGCCTCTGATGATGTCAAATGTTGACCCTCTCTGACCATAGGCAGTCTGTTTGAGACTTTGAGGAATCCACTGTCTGTGGCTGTCTCCTTCAGCTGTTAATCTAGTCATTCTGTACTCAGCAGGCCAGCTTAGAGATACCACAGGGCAGGACAGAGTCCCTCCTGGGGCAAGGTTGTTGGGTCCTCTCATGCTGCTGCCACCCAGGGCAGTGGTCTGCTTGAGCAAGCTGGCTGCTGCCATATGGGGAAAGAGTCAGCACCGGGATCCTGCTGGCTACTCCTTCTTTTCTCTCCCCAAAGCCTCCATCTCCAGTCTTTCCTCAAGTGTCTCTAGACCACTCTACGCCCCCTTTAGACAGGGATCTACTATCTGTAGCTGCCACTCTGCACTCAGCAGTCAGGCTTTAGCACTACCAGGCCAGGGCCAGTCCCTCCTGGGGGCAGAGCTATTGGGTCCTCTGATACTGTTGTCATTCAAGGGAATGGTCTGCTAAGCAAGATGGCTGCTGCCATCTGGGGGATGAGTCAGCAGCAGGAACCTGCCAGCTACACTCTCAGTTCTCTCCCCAAAGCTTCCTTTACCAATTTCTGAAGTAAAAAATCTAGAGAATTTTGAAAATTAATTTCTGTAATTAAACAAGTGTTCATAATTTGAATGATTTAAATAATAGTTGCTGTTCTAGAATAAACAGCCTCTAGGAAACCAATCAAAATATCAAGCAGTTACTTAACATCTTCAGAACTACTTTTGTTTTCCTAGATAATTCATTTCTTTTAAAATTTTGTGAATAAATTTATTATAAGTGATATGAGTTAACTTTTCTTATGCTTTAAAAAATACATATTGTATTTCCACATGAAAATAGTCAAAGCAACTTCAGATTTAACTATTTGAAAAAAAAGATGCAATTACATACCTAACTAGAACAACCACAAACATCTAAGCATCAAATGCTAAAAGCTACAGCCCCACAGAATTAGTCCTCCTGTTAGAGACAGGAAATGGATACACAGGCCTCTAAACACCCATAAAGCAAATAACAGGGGAGAGCATCTGTCAGGGATGTGATGATCCGTTTAGGCTGATGATTAAGGTTAGGGTGAATGGTCACGCTAATGAGAAGACCTCAGACAGGCCTTAGCTCTATAACAAAGGTATGTCCCACAATCACCGCGTGTCCATAACCAGCTGTGCTCTCATTTTCAAGCAAATGCAAAGATACAGAGAAATAAGCAGAATTGCTGCCCAGACTGTAAGGTGGCATGCACCTGCCATACGCCAACATTTTCATTTAGCTCAAGTCTTCCCTCGTAAGACCAGACACACTGAGTCCCACCAAATTGTCAAACACATGTTCCTACTTCCATGTCCTCGTGCCTCGTGTCCATTTCTCGCAGGCATTCGCCAATGCGTGGCGCCATCCTCCTGAGAACCTCCCGGCCAAAGACCACGCCGGGTCCTCCCGTACAGAAGTCCTCCCTGGGCTCCAGGCCCAGCTTCCCCAGTTCCTCAACACTGCTGCTGAGACAGTGGCTTGCTGCAGGTCAGTGATCCAAGAAACTCTTCCCGCTTGTTGCCTGCAAAGACAAAGGCAACGATCACTCCTCTCCTAATTTCATCATCATTTAAAGTGCAAAGGGACAGGACTTCCTGTATGGTGTGTGAACTCCCCTTAAGTCTTAAACAACTGCAAAGAAGAAAAACTTCTTTGAATATTTCATTATTTAAAAAATACTATTTTATAGTTAATAATTAAATCATGATAAATTGTATCGATCTTGTAGCGAAGGTCACTGAAGGAACCTTAGTAAGTCTTACAACCATCAGATTTTTTCAGCTGAAATAATAATAATGAAAATAAAGAGGTTTCTTGGCATATTAGAAATGATAAAATTCACATATATTAAATATTGACATTTAGCATTGACTGACAGAGTGTTAATATCCAATAATTATTTTTCTACTGACGATTGACTTAGTTTAGTGCTTTGTCCTTAACTTGCCTTGAAATTTAATTTTGGAACTTTGGAAAGCACCCTTTAGGAAACAAACAAACAAACATTTGAACAATTTAAATAATAAAATTGGCTTCCTTACAGTCTGTGAGTTCACCAGGTAAAACAATTTAAAATTCGGGAACACCGGTCCAAAGCACCTGACGTTCTAGCAAACGCTGCGCTGGGAGAGGCAGCGCCTTCCGTGTTCCCGGTCAGCGCCCTGGCCCGCGCTGTGGAGAAGCAGACACCGCGGTCACCAGCTGCATCCCGTGCCACGCCCCTCGGATCTCAGTGAGTTTCCGCTGACTGTGACCCGGTTCTTAACCCAGAATGCCTTTCATCCTTAACAGGAATGGGAAGAAAATGGCATTTCAATGCACTAACGACAACCTTTCACAGCACTAAGAGAAGTGCTAGCTTTTCCCTTGCGCCCCGGGGAAGGGGCCACCGTCCGGGCCAGGGCACCGCGGCGAGGCTCCCGGCCCAGAGGCAGGGCCTCAGCAGGGGCTGCCCGGTTTGGGCAGGAAGCTGGGAAACGCGCTGTGCGCGGGGAGGCCGCCCTTCCGCACAGCCCGCGGCTTCCCTTGCGCCCCTCTCCATCCCGCAACAGGCCGGACGCGAAAGATTCGCTCCAGCTCTCGGGAACTGCTCCCCGCGGAGTTTACAAATCTCTGGCCAGGGCCACCCACACTCACGGTGAAGGGCCGCGCCTCCTTAAAAAGGTGACACAGTTTTCTCCCGCGGTGGCAGCGCCTGGTGCGGGGGACTTCCAGCCTCTGCTCACAGCCGCAGCCGCCAAGATGCGCCAAGGATCCAACAGGGTCGGGCCCGCACAGCCCGAGCTCCGAGGGTCTGGACGATTCGAGGACGGCGCCTGGTTCTTTCCGCCTCCAAACCTGACAAGACGCCCATCATCGCCTGGGGGGTTTCACCGAGGGGTGACGCCGGGGGCGGCGCGGCGCCGCACCGTAGGCGCTGGAAGGGGCTGCGCCGGGGGCGACCGGGATGCTCAGGACTCGCAGTGCGGGGCGGGTCGTGCGAAGGGAAGGAAACTCTCAGGGGAGGGCCCTGGGCAGGGGAGACGATTCCTCCGTCTGCCCAGTTCCGAAACCGCGCCAGATCCACCTAAAACAGAAAAGACGGGAACAAAGCCAAACCCAGACTGGGCAGCAAAGCAAGAACAGCGATTTCCAGACAGGCCCTCGCCGGCGCCCGCCGTCTTCCCGTCCTCCTCGAGGACACGCCCCTCTGGACCGACCTGGGGACCTGCCACCCCCCGGGCTTTCGGAGCAGGGCAGGGTGGGAGCAGCCCTCCGCTGTCCCGCAGGTCCGGGCCCGCACCTCTCCCGCGCCGTAGAGAGCAGCGCTAAGCGGAAACGAGAAAGCAAGCGCGAGGAAGGCGGATCACACGCGCAGGCGTGAGGAGCCCGCAGCGCAGCGAAGGGGGAGGAGCGGCGCGGACCAGGGCGGCGGGGACGCGAGGGCGGGGGCGGCGGGCTGGGCGCTGCAGGAGCCCGGAGCGCGTGCTGGCGCAGCAACACCGGGGCTGGGCCGGGGCTGGGGTTGGAGGCAGGGAAAGGAGGCGGGCAGGCGGGGCGCCAGCCGCTGGCAGGTCGCCTTTGAGGGAGACACGGTCGTCGGCGCGCATGAACCACTCAGCCTTGTCCAGGTAGTGGTCGTGCATGTACCCGATCTCGTGAAGGGCTTTTTCTGGGGAGGGTGAGAGTCGTCGGTCCCGGGCAGCTCGATGACAGGCAGGGGTGGCGAGGGCAGGCCAGGCCCGGCGTTGGGCGGCTGCTGGCTGGAGAAGAACGCCCCGCGGCCGGGGAGGAAGCGCGGCTGCGCCGGGACTTCTGCGCGGTCATCGCCCCCGCGGACAGGAAACCTCAGGGTGGGGAGCTCAGGGCAGTGGCGCCCCCGCCCCAGCTGCCGTTAGGACTACTCGGCCAACAGCCTTACACAGCCCAGCGCGCCCGGTCCTCCTTCTCAGGCTCCCTGTTCGGTACGCGCCGGGGAGCCCTGTTGCGCCTTCGGGCTCGCGTCCTCGCCGCCGCTGCTGCAGCAGAGGTGGCTGCTGCCAGGCGCTGCTCTGATAATTAGTTACCCCAGCTACTGGCTCAAGCACCGGCGGCCCCTGGAGCTCTGGGCGCGCGCGTGGACGGTGACTGCTCAGGCAGCTGACGGGACTGAGGTTGGGGTAGCGGCTGTTGCGCACCGGGGCCGTTGGCCGAGCGGCCGAAGTAGCATCAGAGGCTGGAGCTGCGTCTCTTCCTCTCTCTCAGCTCGGCCACTCTGGGGGCGATGAGCCAGGACGCGGGGGTGAAACCCAGCACCGGCCCGTGCCGCACTCACCCACGGGCGGCGGGAGCGCAGGCCGTCACGGCTCCCGGGCGCCGACGCCAACGGAGCGGCTACGGCGCTGCGCGCGAGTCGTCTGGCTCACACCCGCCCCGCCTGCACCCCCGCGCCCCAGTCCCGGCCGGTGCCGCTGCCCCGACGCCCGCGCTGGCTCGGGCTCGGAGCGATCCTGGCGCCTAGACCGCTGCGGGTCGCAGCCGCCGGCCGCGGCGCCCGCTCCGCTCTGGGCCGGGGCTTCCGAGCGAGGGTCGGCAGTGAAACTTCTCCGTGCGGCGGCGACAGCGAGATGCCCTGCAGGGGGAGGAGGTGGAGTGGCGCCAACGCGTCCGCTCCAAGGCTGCCGCCCACTCGTGGCGCGCCTGGTCCCTCCCTCCGCCAGCGTTCCCGAGACCCCGTCCTCCCCTCCCGCCTCCCGCCTCCCGCTGCCCCCGCGACGGGGCTCGGAACCGGCCCGGAGGAAGAGCCGCAAACACCGTCTCTGCCAGACGCGGGAAGCGCTGCCGCGGTCTCCCCCCGTCCTGCGCCCTCGGACGACCCCTCCGCGCCTGGGTCCGGAGCCGACCTCCCTTCTGGGAGAAAACGATCCCGGTCCGGCCGCCTCCCGCTTCCAGAGCCTACACCCCTCGTCCTTCCTCCCGCGGCCCGTGCTCTCCGTCCCTCCTGCCCCTCCGCCAGCCTCAGGACACCGCGTTCGGGACCTCCGCTGCCCACCTCCCGGCGCGCCGGCTCCGCTGACCTCATCGGCGGAGCTCGGGTCCCTGAGCCCTGGATGAGTGCCCGCGTGTCACGGGGCTCGTCTCCCTGGGTCCACTGCCCGTTAAGCAGCGGCGTGTGTCCTCCGATTCTGCCCCGCCCGCGTCCGCCCGCGCTCCTCACCGCGCTTTGGGTCCTCCTCTGCAGGTTTCCCTCTGGACCCCTTGCCTGGCTCACAGCTCAGGAAGCCAACGGTCCCACCGCAGCACCCCCTCCTGGCCTTACTGCACCCCCAGTCCCTACCTGCTTCCTTGACCACCTCTCCACAGGAGCACCGCTGTCACCCGGTGTCCTCCTAAGAAATCCCAGAGGGACAGGAAAGACCTAACCCTAAAAGGCTGGGGGTCATCATGGGGCGTGGGGGCTGCACCCCATAAAGAACAAAAAAATCCCATGGCCCCACCTGCTGAGTTAGGAAATGGGGGCCTGCCCAGCGCCCCCCTCCCCTCCTCCCCTCCTGGCGCCTTGTCAGAGGTGAGAACCATGAACTCTTTTCAGTCTTGGTCAGTAAGACTGGAGAAATGTGAACAAATTATAGGACCAATTCCGGAATATTGTTTATCCGCCCCACTCCCTTGGGTGAACTTAATAAGAGAATATAATTTTTACACTTGTCTATAAACCATTTTATTTTCGAAGACAATGACAGGAAATTTACCTCTCCAATTCGGGAGGTAAAATCTCCAGCAACACACACTCAAAGAAAAAAAAGTTAAACTATTGGCCAAAAATCATTGAAAGTGACATTATGAAGGAATTCCCGAAATGAAGACACATGACATTTTGAAGAAGGGAGCATTGAACAAGTTTCTCTCTAGATGTTGTGAATCTGACTGTAGCCTGAGGTGCATTTGGCGGCCCAAACCTTTTCCTCTTCCCCACAGGTCAGCCTTCTGTCTGTACATCAAACGCACAGGGCGGTAGGGACGGGCACTAGACGCGGGCTCCATCCCGCAAGGGGCTGGCGGGCCCCCGGAGCAGCAGGCCTGCCTGGAGCCCGGGGGAGCCGCTTTCCACACCGGCCGCGGGCTGTGCCCCCGCCTCTCACCAAGTGTCCGTCACTGGACCACGCAGCTCCTTACCCACGTCTAGGTCTTGCCCGGGAACACTCGGGGATGCTGATTATTGGACTCTTTCTCCAAGTTTAATTTTCGTTAGACTACAAAACTAATCAAGTAGATCCCCTCCGATTTAAAAATCTATCTTCCCAAGGACATTTTAAACTTCCCAGAAGAGTGCTGCTCAGTGAAACTCTTCCTTAATGGCAATTTTCCTTATCTGTGCTGCCCTATGAGGCAGTCTCTAGCCATGCCTGGTTATTGAGCACTTGGAATGTGGCTGGTGAGATTGAAGAATGGATTGTTAAATTATATTTAATTTTCATTAACTTTAAGTAACCTTGGTGGCTAGGATGTTGGACAGCCCATTGTCAGAGGAAACCCATACCATCTGGCCCCATGACCTCCGGGAAACTGTCAAGAACAACTAGTCCCCCCACCCACCAGCATCCTCTCCCCTGCAACGTCCTGCCAGGCTTTGTTCCAATGGGTGCCACTCGCGTAGTTGCTCTACAAAATCACTCGTTCTCATTGGGCACACTTAACTCACTCATCCACTGTTATAGTATTTTGGGAGGAAATTAACTTCATTCTTTTGTTCAACAGATTAGTGTTGGAGATTAAGCATTTGACAAGGTGGAAGGCTCTGGACACAGAAACGTCAACAAGATCTCCACCGTCAGCTATTGGTGACGTTCACCGTGCAGTGGAGACGTCAGGCTCCGACGGCCACCTGACCGCATGGACCGCTGTGGTGACCAAGGGGGCGAAGGGACAGTGCGGGGCAGGTTCTCTGAGGGAGTTTGCGGGAGCATCCGACTGAGTCTGGGCGTCGGGGGAGGCCCTCGGGGACAAGGAGATAAATGAAAAGCACTGAAATGCTGTCCTAGACCAGCTACGTGACCGTGGGGAAGTTATCTTATATCTGAGCTTTCGATTTTTCATCTGTAAGGATCTTTTTGTGGGGATTTATTAGGATTTACATAAGTGCTTTGCACAGTGTCTAGTTTATTGTAGGCACTCAGGAAATGTTAGTTCCTCTCATTTTCCCATCTCTTCCTTTATAATAAAATCTCTTAGATATCACCTCACTTATTTTTGTGACATTTCTTCCTTTCATTCATTTAGTATCTATCATGAGCCAGACACTATTCTAGAAAAACAGCAGTAAATGAAACACACAAGGACCTTAACTTCATGGGGGTTGTATTCTCCTAAAGAGAGATTATTCCCCTATATAGTCTGGGTTGCAAGTGCTTTTGAAAATTAATTGGTGGGTATGTACATGCCCTAGAGGCCAAGTTAAATTGATTGTTCAGAGAAGTTCTTTCTGATAATTTTAGCAGAAAACAGGAGTGAGGAAACTGTGAGGCTATCCGAGGAAAGGCTTTTAGGAAGAGAGAGTAGCAATGCCAAGGCTTGAGAGAGGCCTGTTGGACCAAGAGCAGCCAAGAGGCCAGTGCGGGTTGGACACGGGAGGGAGCTGGTGACTAGTGGTCATTCAGCCAGAGCTGCCCCACAGGCTTACAATGTGAGCCGTAAATGGAGGACAGGAAGCTTAATTTTTCCTTGTAGCTACAGTTTGTGAAGGTGAAATTAATTTTAATAATATATTTAACTTAATTCAACATATCCAAATATTATCATTCCAACAGGTAGTCAAAATGAAATCACTGGTAGAGAATTTACATTCTTTTCATTGGTACAAAGTTTTTAAAATCCAATGTGTATTTTTGCTCACAGTACAGCTCAATTCAGAGTAGCCACTTTAGAACTTTTTAAAAAGATTCTATTGATATATTTCTAGAGAGAGGGGAAGGGAGGGGAAAAGAGAGGGAGAGAAACATCGATGTGCAAGTTGGGGATCTGACCAGGTATTGAACCAGCAACCTTTCAGTCCACACGTCAGAGCTCAATCCACTGAGCCACCCCAGCTAGAGTGGGTAACCTACTTCTCAAATGTTGTGTGGACACATGGAACTAGTGTCTCCCACGTTGCACAGTGCATATTTTGAGATTTAAAGACAATTGTAAAGATTTCAGTTTTTATTCTGAGCAGCAATGAAGGTGCTGAGCACACGGATGGTAGGGCTTTTATTTGTTCTACAAGGACCACTCCAGCGCCTGCAGGGGAAAAACTGGATGGAGGCAGGAGTGGGAGCAGAAGTAGCATTTCAAACATTATTCAAGAGGCCCTTTTGGAATAGAAGAAAAAGGCCAAGATTGTTTTCACCTTCCTATACAGCGTCTTTCCTCATTTGTCGTAAATAGAGCATTGGGAAAGTTTTGTTTCAATGAGTTTAATTTTATATTTATTGAGATTCCTCTACTATTTATTTGGTATTTACAAAAGTCAGTGAAGTGATTTTCTCATATTTTAATTTTGAATACTCCATGAGTTTTAGGGTAGGTAATTTTTCTGGGAAATTTTGACCAGGCACTGTTTTTTATTAAAACAAAGACTAAAGTAATATATTCTAGGAATAATTTAAGAAACCTTTTTATGTAGAAAAGGGGTGTAAGGAGATAAATTTATACAGAAACTATTGTTGAAGAAAATGAACATACTAAATGCACATTGAAATACAGCTAGGTCTGTGTACTATGTGGGAAGGGAGAATATAGAAATGTAGGTAATTCCTGTATCACTGGCTAAAAATGTCTGATAGGATCGCTGCTCTTGTCTAAACTAGGAAGTTTCACTAGTTATACTTTTGAACCATCTGATAAAATCTCTGTGAAGCACTTCAGTAGGTTTTGAGAAAAACAATAAAACAAAAACCTCTGAAAGTTGCAATAGTCTCCAGAGAAAAGTGTATCCCTGGCTCCCTGCCCCTCCCTCCCCGGCCCCCCACCGCCGAGTCCTTGAACAGTCTCGGACGTGCCCGCGCGTGGCGCCTGCTGCACAGGGGTCGGCAGCGCCCACTCTGAGGTGGGGCTGTGAGGGCGGCGGGATCATCTGACTCAGGGGGACGCAGGGCTCTCTAGGGGCTGCGTCCTTGGCCTCGGGATGACATTAATGTCACACACCTGAAACCGAGTCTGACACGCTTAGGGCCATTGGCCGGACGGCTCTGAAGGTCCTACACTGAGTGTTGGAATGGACTGGGAAGAATTAGCAATAACTTGGAAATTACAGAAAAAGGTACAAGTTGAATTTAAAAGGAAGGATATCATGGTTGGACCAGTTATGGGAACCAATGGTAAATATTTAAATATGTGGCTCAGCACATGCTGCTGTTACAAGGTATAAGCAAGTTTAGCCTAGTACTGACACTTTGACTTAGTATTTTACTGTCATATTTAGAATGTTATTTTTTCTGGACAGATCAAGACTGTGTTGATTTCATCTGAGTGTAGCAATTGTGGCATCTAGTGGTTAATAATCATTATGTAATATGGTTTGTTTCTAAGGGATAAGTTGTGTTATAAAATATTTTAGATGTACAAGATGATAATCATAGAGACATAATAACATAACCACTTATATTTTTATTTCCTCAGAAATAAACACATGAGATGATAGAATTTAATATACTGAAATATAAACAGATAATTACTTAGAACATAAGACTATGGATGTTATAGAGTCTAATACTAATCTACCTTTATTTAATCCAAAAGAAGATGTTGAGTTAATTTTTTTATACCAACTGGATTTTGATGCTTCTAAGCAATTATTTCTTTTTGAGGTATGATAATGTTATTGTATTATGTTTTTTAAAAGTCCTATAAAGGTCATTATTATTCAGAAAAATACAGTGAAATGTTCGGAGATTAGCTGGGATGATGTTGGAATTCACGTAACATGAAATTGAGGGTGGTGGTAGGTGGATGTGATGCAGGCCAGGCCTCTGGACCGGGTACTGGTGGCCGTTGTGTTTGGGAGATTATACTTGGCAGACCTGATGTTCTCCATAATAAGAAGTTTAAAGAAAATATTGTATTTAAGATCAATGCACATTCAGTGTTTATTGCCTACAGATTTATCACTGTGAGATGGCCCACATGTTCACAGCGCCATGTGCTTCGAGAAGAAGACAATGAGACTCCCGCTGTTGCTTACAAAAGCGTCAAGAGGTGACTGTATCAGAATTAAAACTCTCAGTTCTTGCACCCCCAGGCTCCAATGACAGTCCCCCAGATACAACCAACCACCCAATCAAGTTTAGTTGTTACAGTCTATGAATAGGCTGGAAGCCGCGAAATTCAGAGAGTGCCTAATCACCCACCTGAATTTATTCTAACAAGGTTCTTTATTTTAATTTTCTCCTTTCATTACTCTCCTAAAATATTAGTAAGGTCCAATTCATTATTTTCTTTTAGAAAAGTTAAAATGCACGTGTTACCTCTCTTTCTTTTCTTTAATTTTCAACCCGTTAACTCTTTTTCTGTCTTATAGATCACTATGGTTGAAAAGAAATATAATAATCACATTTTATAATTAAAGTGTTTCTAATGGCCACATGAAAGAGAAAAAAACTGGGAATATCAATCTGAATAATGTACTTTATTTTATTTTTACACAATATACCCAGTTCTGACTGTTACCTGTAGTTCCAACTGCATGATGGTACAGAAATTTAGGGAAGCATTTAGGGCCCATGATTCCTCACAGCCTAAAATATGCGTATTCCACCCAGTAGTACAATAAAGAACCAACTCCTCCCTAGATATTGGGTAATGGCTGTACATAGCCCAGTCCATGAAAATTCTATCTAGTGAGCTCCCTCCAGGAGCAAACGCAGAACAGCCCCTTTTGGTCCAGACAAAGGGGCCTAAAACTATGACCGAACGAATGCAGGCCACCTGGGAACACGTAAGCAAAACCTGACCCACAACTCTCTCACCAGCAGGTTTCCATGTCCTATTTTCTGCCAAACAGTATTGCAAAGTGTGGTCCCCAAACCATGGCCCCCCAAACTCTGGTGATCCTCACCCAATCTGGGCCACATGGCCTTCCTTCCATTTTCTTTCACCTCCCTGCTGTTCCTAGGCAGCAGACACCTGGAGTGCAAGTGCAGAGAAACTCTTGGAGACTAGGGAACCCCGCAGTCCCACTCTTGGGGTTGACCGCCACCGGCAGCTAGGGTCCCACCAGAGTCACCATTGTTGTTACGGAACAGCAAGTGGGGTCCAGCTGCCTGCCACCAAATTCTCAGTAAAATTCCAGAGGTAGAGGTTTGGTGAGAAAGGAAAGGAGTCTTTATTCAAATGCTACACAATTTTGGAATAACAGCTTTCCGCATGCATTAGTCACTTCAGCTTATCAAGTCAGGCTACAATCTTTAACTCTTGAGTTCCCCTATCATTTCCCTGGCTAGTTTTTAATTACCTTTTTTCTATAAGATTAGTTTATGAACTAAAACAACATAAGATACACAAAGGGGATACACCCAACTGGAATGCAGTGCTACTACTCTTCAAGCGCACGTGGACACGAGGATCACCGCTCCCACTTCCTTCTTGGAAGCAAGGAAGAGCACTCTCTTACCAGCACGGAAATGAGGGTGACCACTCCCCCAGCCAGTGGGGAGGAGAGGATGGCCAGTCCCCAAACCTGCAAGTATTTAAGGACCGCCGAGCCCCCAGCCATCATGAAATAAAGGAACATTATTGCCCCAGCCAGCCTGAATTCAAGGAATCATCACACCGTACCTTGGTCCAGAGTCCAGGACCGCCACCACTTCTAAACAAGTTTGGAAGAATGGCAGGCTTCTGCCTCAGAACCTGTCCCCTCCAGAACATCCAGAGAATAACAACCCTGCCTCCTCTGCCAGGCCAGCCTGATCCTAGGATGTGCCTGCTCTTCCTTCTCCCATTTAAAATACCATCCTTTGGGAAGCACAGGTGGCTACAGCACAATCATCCAAGCATCTCCCAGGAAGAGTGAAAGAGAGGCAGCGGGGAGTCTGCCCTCCCTCTGTTTAAATCTTCTGGCCCATAATTCCATGCAACCCAGAAGCGTCCAGCTTCTCAGCCAATCCATTCCTGGACTGGCAGATCTGCACCTACCCTGTCGTATCTCTCACTGAGGGTAGAAAGATCTGCCACATGCCCTGCTAGCTTGTTTACCATTTCCTTGGGTAACCTCCTACTATGGCCCATTCCCTCTCCTCCCCAGTGATCTGATCAGATCTCTGTATCAGGAAGATAGGAATTCTAATGCAAAGAGAGAGACACGGAGCACCATACTGGCAATTACGAACTTCTGAAAACCATTGGCAAGGGATCCTTTGCTGAGGTGAGAGAGGCCCGGCACATTCAGACTAAGACAGAAGTGGCTGTGAAAGCCATTAGTCAGTGGGGTTTCTCTAAACAGTTTCAAGAAGTCCAATGTCTTAAGGGCTTACAGTACCCCGAAACAGTGCAGTGCTATTTGGGTGACTGACAGCTGGGACAAACATTTTCTCATCTGGGAGCACGTAAGCACAGGAGACTGATATGACCACCTAGAGAAGTACGGCCGCAGAACCAAGGAGGAAGCCTGAGCCATGTTTCAGCAACTGATATCAGCCATGCAGTATTGCTACCAGAAGGGGATTGTGCATCTGGACCTGAAGCCAGAGAACATACTGATATATGGTGAGCTTAATATCAAGCTAGCAGGCTTTGTCTTCAGCAGGGAATTCACCAATTACAAACTCACCACCTTCTGGGCCACCGTCCCCCATGTTGGCCCCAGAGATCTTACATCGTCAGGGTTATGACAGCCCGAACGCCGATGTCTGGAATCTGGGCTAATTTTGTACAGGACGGCGATGAGAAAAGCCCCATGCAAGGGGAACAAGGTTGATAAACTGAAGGAGAAAATACTTAGTGGAAAGTTCCACATACCACACATTGTGTCAAGAGAAGGTCAAGAAGTTTTTAAAAAATTTTATGATAGCTGACACCAGCAAAAGACCAACCATAGAAAATACAATGAAAGGCCCGCGAGTTAACACGGGCCAGGAGATGCCCTGGAGTGACATAAATCCCCAAGTGACATAAATAATGAAGAACAAGAGATTTAAGGAACGTGGGATACATGAAGCCTAAAGAAAGAAAGAAAGAAAACAATATTATGGGCACCCATCTGGTCATAAACACCACAAAAAACAAGACGGAGGGCCGCATAGTCTGCGGGGAGGGCCCTGCCAATCACCCTGCCCCAAAGCAGGGCTTCCTCGGGCCATGAGGTTTGGACATCAGAGAAGAGGACAAAAAGCCCTGGATTTAACCAGCACTAAACACAAGAGTGCTTAACTGAAAAAAGTGCAACAATATAATAGAAGGCATGTGAATTCACACCACAAAAATCAAGACAAAGGGCCACAGAGTCAGGGTAAGGCCCCGTCGCTCTTCTGCCCCAACAGCAGTGTTTCCTCAAACCAGAGGCTCAGCCCCCAGACCAGAGGACAACAGAGCCTGCTATTCTGTCACCCACAACCCCACCCAACTGGAATGCAGCGCCATTACTCCTCAAGCCCATGTGGACGTGAGGATCACTGCTCCCACTTCCTTCTTGGAAGCGAGGAAGAGCACTCTCTTACCAGCACGGAAATGAGGGTGACCACTCCCCCAGCCAGTGGGGAGGAGAGGTTGGCCAGTCCCCAAACCTGCAAGTATTTAAGGACCGCCGAGCCCCCAGCCATCACGAAATAGAGGAACATTATTGCCCCAGCCAACCTGAATTCAAGGATCATCACACCGTACTTCGGTCCAGAGTCCAGGACCGCCACCCCTAGCCTCACTCCCAGCGTTGCCCTGGGGACCCCACCCACAGCAGAAGCAGCACCAGCACTGGTAGTGGATCCCCAAAAGATCACCCATGAAAAATGCCTCCAAGCTGCACAGCCTGAGAGTGGGACCCCAGGCTCTTCCTCTGGCTCAAGCCACAGCCAGTGGGGGCTACTAAGAGGGTCCTCAGGTTTTCCTAAATTGTATGTGTTGTAGGCCGTCCACTAACAAGCACTATCAGAGGCAAACTAGTGACACCCATA
The DNA here is from genome assembly GCF_021234165.1 of Pteronotus mesoamericanus. Taxonomy (NCBI): domain Eukaryota; kingdom Metazoa; phylum Chordata; class Mammalia; order Chiroptera; family Mormoopidae; genus Pteronotus; species Pteronotus mesoamericanus. The sequence goes on from NW_026555070.1 coordinate 1,945,682, forward strand.
TAGTTTTTAAAAAATTGTGGAGGGCTGAGGCAGGGCCACAGTCAGACACTAGGGCCCAACCAGGGGCCTGGCCAGGCCTGTGCTGTGACCAGGAATCAAACTAGGGAGCCTGTGGCTTATGGGATGACACCCAACCCACTGAGCCACACCAGAAGGGCTGCACTCCCTGCATTTTCAATGCTGACCCTGAAAGTGCTGAGCTCCAGGGAAACCAGTCACTGGTGCGGGAGGTGAGCCAGAGGCGGTGCACTGACATCTGCGGGTGAGGGTGGCGCCAGAATCGCAGGCTGTGCGCGCAGGTGGCAAGGCTCGGCCCGGCGGACGAAGGGCGGATGCGAAGCACTGTGTTGTTCCCGCATGGGATTCACATCAGGAAGGTATCGGGCATCTGCGTGGCCTTCAGAATATCTTATCCAGAATCTCTGCTGATCTTGGAGGATGGCCCGGAGCCACCTGGGGGGTCAGGAAGACAGGCCGCCCTCACTGCGGGTCCACCCCCCTCAGCCCCCACCTAGGGAAACCTCAGAGGCTGGACTCCTTCCTGGGACCCTTCTTCCCTCCCCTGCTCTCCTGTGCTACCATGTTTGTGGGGGTTCTTCTTAAATTACTTGGTATTCCCAAATTTGGTAATAAACTTGATTGATGTTCCAGAAAGAGGTACTGGATGGATACTCTGCTTTTATCCTCTCTGCACAGAATCGGGGCTGGGCGTCCTGCAGTTTGAGAGGCGTGTAGTGGTGTAGCACTTGGGCTTTATCAGGGGAACCCCTCGGGGTCACAGATGTGGTTTTGCGGGGCAGAGGCCAGCACCCAGCATGCATGGCCTGTTCCAGATACCAGGGCACAGCAGGGATGACGCAGGCAGAGTCTCTATTGCCAAGCAGCCCCACAGCCTGGCTGCTCTGTGACAGCAGCAGGAACCCCCTGTCCTGACCTCTCGGCTTGGCTTGCTTCCCTCTCGGCTGCTGTCAGGCTCAGGCGGGCTCTCCCTTTGTACAGGTCAGACGTGGAAAGCTCCGGAGGGAGAGCGCTCCAGGCAGAAGGGAGAGCCGAGCTGCAGGCAGCCAGGGACCAAGCTCAGGGAGCTAGAGTGAGGGCGGCAGGAGATGGGGCTGTGGACCAAGGGCCAAGCTACCGGCCGCGGGACGGGGTGTGGCTTTTACCCTGAGAACAATGATACCCCGGGAAGGGTTTTAAGCAACCAAGTCATATGATCCGATTTAAGATTTAAAACTAGTAAATTGTGGAGAATACATTTCCGCTGCAACCATTTTTATCTAGCTCTACATCTTACAAGATTCACCAGGCAGGCCAGGTTTTCTTATAACTACTGAGGAATGAGAGTTGGAAAGTGCAACTCTCACTTCAATCCTTTTCATCTCAGTCCCTTGAACCAGCAGAAATGCAAGTTAATACATTGTTTAGAAATGAAAAGACCTACCTGCCTCTGGGGAGCTGATTCATTGTTCTTACATCACTGAGTAGCTGCTGGGCTTGCCCTTTGCACTGAGGAACCTGTCCAGGGCCACAGTTAGTGGGCAAGTGGTGGAACCAAAAATACAGCTCAGACATTGTTATTCAAGACCCATGCCCCTTCCACCTCCAGAAAATACCAAGTTGGATCAATTAAACTCAGCTTCCAAAATGCCAGTCTTTGTTATCAAGTAGGAGCGCAGCTCTATGGACATCCACAGACATGAAGCCAAAAATTCCTCCCCCTGACTTCTTCCTTTAATTAACATCTAATAACATACCCCAGGCAGCAGCATGTCCCTCAAGGGACACAAACTGTTCTCTCTACATCTGACAGATGCCAGGGGTCTCGGGCCCCAAGGAGGATCCAGTAATCTTCCTCTCACACTTGCTCAGCCAGCTCGGGGAGAGAGGGGCACCCCCCACTGCCCACCAGCGGCCCACCTCCGTCCGTCTGTCCACTGGCTGCGCAGAACAGTCCCGTCACGTTCCTGTGCGTCCAGCTGTTCCTGCCTGCTGCTGCGGCTCGTGCTTGGTACCTGCACGGTTAAGATGGGAACGGGAAGAAGAGGGCTGTTCCCCATGTGAAAACCTGCCAGGCTTTCTTGGGACCCACTTTTGTACCAGGCCCATTTGGAGACATTCCAGGCCAAGTGCAGAGCCCTCCCTGGCCGTGAGAGAAGGGCCCTGCCCTAGGCAGCTATGCACTCACCTCTGACTAAGATCAACGCTGACCTTCACAGCCAGCCCTGGTCAGATTCGAACTGTACCCACGGGGTGAACTTAGAACAGAGTGGCAGGAGTCACGGCCCCTCAGGCAGAGGTTAGGGTGCTGCTTGACTCACATCCTCTGTAGATAAGGGGGTCACAGGATTTAGCTTCCTAACAAGACAGCCTGGAGGGTAAAACAGGGCGCTGTTAACGCTCATCGCAGGATGTCAGGCACGAACGAGCACTGTCCAGGCCAGGCCAGGCGTACGTCTCCCCAACTAAGGCAACCAGCCTGCCGGTACCCCGCGGCCCTGAGCACGTCTCTGGGCTTGGGCCACCTGCCGAGAGACTCGCCCAAATGCACGTCCTCCACTGCCTTTCATTTGTGAAAGAAGTTCCCAAGCATTTTCACATCCATGTAGTAATCTCGTAAACTGTGAAAAAAAGTATCATCCCCTCTTTAGAAATGAAGACACATGCAGGGTTAGGTGAGGACACGGCCCAAGGTCCCACCGAAGAAAGTGGCAGAGATGGGACTGGAACGCAATCTCCTGACTGGTTCAATTAATAGACCAATTCCTCCTCGTTCCTCCACTGTTGGCCACGGGTGATTTACACAACTGTCAAAGGAAGAAAGGGCCCCTCTGAAAGTCATAAATGGGCTTCTACTGGGAACCAATCACTGTTCAGTAAGAAAGACTGAACTAGAGAAACCGCTCTCTCCTTGCCTCATCCAGTTTCCAGTGGGTTTAATTTGTTTCCTATGGAAAAGGGGAAAGCACAGACACTCCAAGACGCAGTCACTCCTCTGCCAAAGGCAATCGCCCCCAGGATGTGTGGCCTGCACTCCTCTGATCAGAGCAGTCTTGCGCTGTCCTGTGGGTTTGAAGGGTTTCTTCCTAGCGCTGAGAGTCAGGGCTGCATTGTCGCTGTTAAACTCCACCTCTTAACACAGGGCCTGGCGCAGCAGGTGCTCTAACTTCATAAACGAGTGGATCCTGGGCAGACAGGCTCAGGGGTGAAGGATGCATGTGTGGGTAGATGCACGCAAGGACTGAGCAAATGAGTTGGTCTCTTTTGACAGGGGATCAGCTATAGTCACAGATCCATTTAGAACTTGATAAGTAGGTCACATTAAGGTTGACGTTGGATGTCCACTTTCCCCCGACTGATAATTCAAGTGCTACCATGCAAGAAAACAGAGGGAGGAAGCGGGCTGGAGAACACCCTAACCCAAGTCCGTAAGCATGGTGAACGCAGAGCCTGAGCTTCTGGGCAGCAGCAGCTTGGAAGGCTGCCACAGGCCATGAGAAAGAGAAGGAGGCGGGCTGACTCGTGGGCCCTTGGAGGTCCTGGGGCCTGGGCAAGTCCAGGAGTGGTCAAGGCAGGACCCGCAGTTAATGGCGGGGGGGGGGCGAAACACAGGGGAACAGAAGAAAATTAGGGGCTTCGCCAGCAAAGAATTGTAATTCACTCAGTCACAAGGGAAGATGGTGAAATCCTAGATGTTTTGGAATCAAAGAGCTGGGTTCTAGTTCAGGGTCTGCCACTTTGCAGACAGGGACTCTCAGCCAAGCTCCTTGATCCCTCCAGGCCTCATTTTGCTCCCCGTGAGGCAAAGCGGACGGTGCTTCTGGCCCACGGGCTGCGGCAAGGATGGAGGGAACCTGCCACCGAGCACAGAGGGCGGTGTGCTGGCCTGGAAGGGCTCCGCAGATGGACGGCGCTTTCCTTTGTCTAGGCGGCAGATGAAGTCAGATATGCGTTGCCTGCACAGAAACGCTTCTCAAATGTTTTAAATGAAAAGTGGAAAAACAAAGTTGGATCTAGCAAACTATTATCATTTCTGGGGTCTCGCATTAGCTTCGGGTTTAACTCAAATTAACATATTCCTACACTTTGTCAAGATAGGCCTACAACTCAGACCACCATCTTTAGTCCTGAAGATCTGGACATTTGATGTGGAAGGAAATGTAAGGCTGGTAGAGTAAGAGCCAGTACAAACAACTGAGTTTCTGTCCTACACAGGCCTGGGTTGAGTTACTTGCATGTTAATAGAATTCCAGAATAGAAAAAGCTTAATCTATAAAATAGTAACAGAATTCAATTTAGGGTAACTAAGTAATCCCATTTTGCTTACTGAAAAAAAAGTTTACCCAAGTCTTCCACAGATTGCTATTAATTCTCAGATATATAAAATTACAGGATTTCAGACTCAGGACTGACAAAATGTGTACATTTAGGGCAAGAATGGAAATCTTAAAAAATGACGGATAAAGGCCTGAGGTCCTCTCTGATCATCTGTGGACCTCACAGCCCAGCCTATGAGAGCACGTGGGGGCTCATGAGCAAGCGCAGGCAGAGGTCAGAGGCCAGCTCGGACGCACCCATAATGGCCCCAGAACCGGGAGGCCAGAGCCGCTGCAGTGAAGCAGAGGGCCTTCCTGCAGCCACCCCCTCCTTGTTCCGGAGGAAGCATGAGCAAGGGGGACAAAGGAAAATGTTAGCTCTGGAACCACCCTGTTCTGGACTCAATCCAAGAAACTCAATAGTCTTGATTTTGACGTTAAACATATTTCTTCAATATCCACCCAAGCACGAGCTCTCTCATGCCACTATTCACGTGGTCACCCTCTGGCCAAGAGGGCTTGTCAGTGGAGCAAAAGGGGACAGAGAAGGAAACAAGCCAATGCAGCCATCTGTTTGAGAAACTGTTATAAAGCGGGGTTAGGTTGTTGTGGGGCCAAGTGGTGCTGTCACTGTGAAAAACGGTACGAAGGCCCCTCTGAAACTTACAAACAGAGTAACCATATGACCCAGCAACCCCTCTTTTTGGGTATCTACTGACAACATTTGAAAACATATATTCACAAAGACGTGCGTACCTCTATGTTCACTGCAGTGCTGCCCATGTGGGCCAAGACACAGAAACCATCAAAGTGTCCTTCAGTAGGTGACTGGGTAAAAAAGATGTGGTGCATAAATACAACAGAACACTACTCAGCCATAAGAAGAGGTGAAATACTACAACATGGATGGATCTTGAGACTATGGTGCTAAACGAAGTTAAGTCAGATGCACAATGTCAAGAACCATACGATTTCATTCATAGGTGGGATTTACAATTGAAAGCAGCACATGAACAAATTAGAAAAGCAAAGAGAAACCTCCAAAACTCATAGATACAGACAATAGCATGGTGGTTCCCAGAGGAAAGGGGGTGGGGAGGATAAAGGGGAAAGAGGGTCTAACATATGCTGACAGAAGAATGTTGGATTTTAGGTGGAGGGCTCAATGAAATATAGAAATGATGTATCATAGAATTATACATTGGAAACTGATATAATCTTATTAACTAATGTCACCCAAAAAAATTCAACTTAAAAAAACTCAAAAATTCCACCAGGGCAGCTCAGAGGATCAGGAAAGGGTTCAAAGAGGAGGTTGCTCCAAAACAAAGGTGTAAGAAGTGATGATGGTTGCTATGGAGCTGGGGTTGGGTGAGAGGATATGTGAATGAGGAGGCACCACGGAGCAAGGTGGCCTCTCGGGGAGAGAACGGTTGGGGGACTTCCAACAGTTGATGGGCTAAGAGCACTGAGGAGGTGGGGCCGGTAGGAGGCCGGGTGGCTAGAGGGGCTTCACTATTAACGCTTTGATGGACCACACTGGGTAGTCTGGGCTCTAGCCTATGGAAGAAGGGAGCCCCTTAGAAGGATCAGAAAGGCTGAGAGGGCCCAGAAATGAGGCCATTTCCTCATTCCTCTAATTCACACGTTGGGACAGGAGAGCTGCCAAGAAGAGATGAGACCAGAGCAAGCTGCCATCGGTGGATGCAGCCAACCTGACGCCTTCCTTCTTTGCAGCTGACTTTACACTTTATTTCAGCCCTATTCTTCAACATGGTTCAAACTAAGCAGTTGAACATTTTAGTCAGTCCTCCATTCGGCACATTCCCAATTCAATGTAAACAGTGCCAGACTGCTTTTATACTCATCTTTCACAGGTGTTTCCCTTGTGCAATTTCACTGGAAATCTTCCCCCATGCAATTTCTATTAGAGATTTAAGTTCAGAACCCACCCAAGGACTGTAGGAAACAAGCAGGATTGACTGAATTCTGAGATGTGAGGTTTTGTATGTGTGTCTAGGATGAGGCATATATTTACTTTTGGTACCTGGAATCATCACCGAGAGCAAATTGTCCTTATGCCAAAGGGTGCCAAAATAAAACACAACTTGGAACAAAGTGTTTGAACTCTATGAGCTACAGCTGCCTAATCTGTAAACTGAAACCGACCAACATTAGAAAATGCTTGTGGCCATTCAATGAAATAGTGCAGCGCCAGACGTCCTCTCACTGCAGGAGCGTCGTCAGGACCCTGAGAGGACACACGGCCTCCTCAGGCCCCAGAGCCAGCAGGCGCCACCTCTGCAGTTAGTGCCGGGTCCTCCCCACGCTGTGTCCACTTGCCATCTTGTCACACCTCCCAGTTTTACACAGGACTTAGAGAGTACCATGTGCCACATCCTGGCCATTTTCAGTCTAAATGCCAATTTAGTGTTTTTAAAAAGAAAGAATATACAAATTTCATTTAAAATTATTTAGTTCTTTACTCTCAGGATGTTGAGATAGTTCGTCTCCCACTTGCATCAGTTTGTCAGTCAGAACATGAGCCTGGAGTATAATTATTATTTGTGTTGTTCATGGAACAGTAACTTATCCTTAATTAAAAAGTAGGTGTGTTGAACATTTTAATTTTCCTACAGAAAACAGAAAAGCTATGGTTTTAAAAAATTCAAATAATGATTTCTAAACATATTCCTGTATTAGGGCAAATTTGCACCACCAGATATTTTAGTCATTTTTTAGGTTTGATCAAAATATTTTTCTAAGGGGCTCACAAGACATGCCTAACAATAACATAAAGAATCCATTGTTCAGTGGTGTCAATGAATTCCCAAATGAAGTGTGACATTACTTTGCATTTGAAATCCTCAGGGAAATTCAAGGACCACAGGGACACGACCAGCATGTTGAGGCCAAGCACCCACGGGGCCCTTGGCACTGCCTGGACCTCATGGCCGGCGCCACAGCCTGGAGCCCTCGCAGCTGAAGGGCGGCCGGTTTACCCATGTGGCACACAGCGAGGGCTCTGGAGTCAGGCCTGAATTCAAGTCCCGGCCGTGCCACTTACTAGCCCTGGGACCCTGAGCAAGTAAACAGTTAGATGTCAGCTCCTGCACTTGTAATGGGGAGGATAATTGTGGTCTTACAGGGTTTACTATGAGGATTGGATGAGATAATAAAATAAAATTTAGGGACCTGCTTAGCACATGGCAAGCACTGAAGAAATGTCCTATGTTTATTTATTTGATATCTGTTCATTTGTCTAAATAGCTGCTTAATACCAGATGGATTACATACCCTGCTGGCACGCTCGTGAACACTGATGACAGACTCCAAACATCTTGTCCTGGTGGTGAGGCCAGACGGGCTTCCTGCTGCAGGGCCCTACCAGTGTTCCCTGACCTGGCGGAGGGCCTCCTCCAGCATCTGAAAGGCACTGTGGCACCAGTGAGGTTCAGTTTCATTTTTTGCTGGTAACTTATTACCTCTAGGCCTGGGGCAAATTATTTAAACATTCTGAACTTCCGGTTTCCTTATCTGCACAATGAGGAAAGTCTCTGAGAGACGTCATGAAGATTGATCAAAAGAATATGGTAGAGAGCCCCGAACAGTGATAGTGTGATTAACCTGCCAAGCCCTCTTGCAAACTTTTGTTAGAATTGTGATGAGATGCACCTGTGTTATTGTTTCATGCTTTCAACCATTGTACAGCATGTCTGTCGTACAGAAGAGGCAATGGGAGCTCAGAAACATTAATTCTCACGTACAAGGTCTCACAGCTAACAGGCGCCAGAGCCAGAAACTAAGCCCACTCGGCCTCACTCCGAAGGCTGGTGAGCATTACCACCGCCTTATACTGCCTGCCCTGGCCCCTTTACTAATGCGGGTCACTGTTCAGTTCAGTGTCTGAACAGTAGATTCACTAGGCATTTCACTGAGTCTCTGAATTGTGTCCTCTATGAAATCTCTTCATCCTGATGCCAATATCAGTCTTTGAACCTGCGGCATGTGTGCATCAGGACTTTGCCACACTCGTCTGCTGGGGCTCTGGAAATCAGTTAAGTTTCCTCTAAAAACCTGTCAGTATTTAGGAGAAGTAACAAGTTGGAGGAAAAGGAAACGGCAAGCATTCTACAGTGGGAAAATGTTATTACATCTCACTGCTGGGGAACGGGAAGGGCTTGCAGAAAGCTGCGCCGTGTTCTCAGCTTGCTTCAGTTTGGAGCCCAGCAGCACCTGTCTGGACCAGAGCATTTCCCCCCTCCCCTCATCCTTGCTGGTAGGAAGGAGATGAAATTCTTGGAGAAATATTGTGCTGAGATTTTCTTGATACTTTAGGCTGAAATGTCTTCTTGAATTTTGCAGCTCCATGACAACTGAATTAAAGTGTGAGTACTACCTGCTTGCCACCTGATCCACCTTCCAGCAGAGGTACAACATTTTTCCTAGTCATTTCAAAAGTCTGCTCTTTTGCCTGCAATCCGATTTGGAAGCAGTGATGGCAAACAATCAGTGGGAACTGGGCCTTAGAGGCTCTGGGTCCAGCCACACAGCCACTGCTCACTCTGGCAGCTCGGCATCCATCCAGTGGAAGACTGTGGAAGGATGGCCACTAATCCGCCATGGGACTTCCTTTCCCATACATTTCTGTGCTGGCACTAATGCCTTGGTTCAGGACTGGTAGGCAGCCAGCTGGAACCAGACAGATCCCTGAAGGGCGGGCGCCCCTCATGTCCATTTGTGAAATGCCACGCCCCTAAAGGTGGAGTACAGTATTACCAAGAAGCTGTAAGTTTTAAGTAATTTCACAAATATCTGATGATTACCTACTAGCTCTACTCTGCTAACTATTAGATGGGTGAGCACTTGAGAAAGCTACCCAACTGCCCTAAGCCTCAGTTTTCCCATCTCTAAAAATGGAGACACTAATAACAGAGCCTGTCATACAGTTCTTGTGTGGCTTCAATGCAATAGTCCATGCGCATGAATTAATCTTTGTATGTGTTTAGAATAATATTTGGCACATGGCAGATGCCATATAAATGACTGTTCATTAAATAAATGCTTCGTCTAGTGCCTGGCAGATGGGAAGCACTCAATCAATACTTGATGCTATTGTTAATACCGTTGCCATTCTTCATTGCTGTGTCAGGCAGTGTGCTAGGCATGGTCATGGGAAACAGGACTGAAAACACAGAGCCCTTCCTCTGAAAGAGCTTCCCATCAGTGGGGAGGAAAACATGCTGCCTGTGGGAGTGCATCTTGCTGGTCACTGACCTTGGACTCGAACCAGAAACTCTGACAGCCCCTACCAGACCTGACAGCCCAGGAGAGAGCAGGAGTCATCTGGGATACAACAAGGACACTCCTCAGATAACCAGACCTAGAAGGCGATACACCTTTTATGTTTCATAGTGAAACAGGGGTGCAGAAAGCAACGGGTGCGTAAGGGAGAATGAGATTATGACGACGGACGTAATCAGGAGACACTCTCAGTAAGAGCTGGCATTTAAGAAGGTCCTTGAAAGATGAGAAGAGTAAAAAATATGGGTTTTTTCCCCTAGCAATGATGGAGTCATTGGCCCTGGATTTCAGTGGGCCCTCCTATTGAACCCGGATGGGTTTTAAATGGATGTTGCTACATGAAAGGAGCCAGCCTGAAAAGAATTCCAATGATGTGACATTTTGGATAAGGCAAAACTACAGATATGCTAAACATGCCAATGGTTGCAGGGGTTCGAGAGGAGGGGACAGGGTTAAACAGGTGAAGTAAGAGGGATTCCTTAGGGTGGGGAAACCCATTCTGAGTGATACTGTTATGGCAGATAAATGACATTATTCATTTGTCAGAACATTACAGTACAAAGACTGAATCTTAACATATGCAAAGTTTAAAAATAATTTAGGAAACTGGGGGATTCCCAAGATGAAATGCATGATACGAAAAAATTTAACTGTATTACAAGTCTATAGAACAACCTTGCTGAAGGGGTGGGGGTGAAAGGTACTAACCTAAGCAGTTCTGAAATGAGTGACATCTGTAAGACTAAAGGCAGAAGAAACTATACATAAATACTGTGCTCAAAGTGACAAAGTTGTTCCCCATGGGAATACAGGTCGACAGTTCTGATACCACTATTCATACACATGGAACTGAACAAGTAAGTAAATGGCTGGCGGATGGCAGGATCCGGGTTTCTTACTGTTGGAGTAGGAAATTACAGACACGTGAGGAAAAGAGGCTAGAATGACCCATGGCGCAATGAATCAGAGTTGGAGACATCACTGTGGACTCATGTTTACCTTAACACAGGTACAGACGACACGTAGAATACCCCCAGGTTAGTATCCACAGTCTATTTTCTTGCTCTGTCTGCTGAGGGGACCTAGAAACAACAGCACCCAGTGGTACAAGCACACCTGGCATCCACATCTCAGTTTTCAATGCCATTGTTTTCAATGGAAACAAGCCTATATTCTTTGGAGAAATGACTGATTCTAGGTCCGAGGTGGAAAATATACAAAATGAGCCTTAATCACCTTGTAGTATCAAAAAGTAAGCAAGTGCTTAAAAAGATACACAATGATGGGGGAGTATCAAAGGGACACAGGAGCCGAATAAAACAGGTCCCAATGCTGAAGGCTGAACAAATTTGAGCAACAAAATAAATGAAATAGTATTGGATTATAACCCAAAGCTTAAAATAAATATTCATAATCCCAAATAAATGAATGATTAACTAAATAAATGTGACAAGAGACAAGTCTTCTGAGCAGCAGAATCCCAAGCGATGCATGAGGATACTTCATTCTTCAGCAGCAGGAGCAGAGATCCCCACTCCATAACTGTGGGTTGCATGTAGTGACATCATCCCAAAGACCGCAGCATGCAAATGGGAAAGAAAGAGCCACTTTGTGAGAGAAACCTGGCACACCCTACCTCAGCCAGGCGACTTGAGTCAACATCAACGGTGATGACTATGTCAGTCATATGTGTGCTTGATAAGATGCGATGAATATAGCAATTTACCTTGTGGTCTCCCTTCCAAGAACACATACAATCTAATAATGAGGAAAACATGAGAGAAACCCTAACTGAGGAATAGTCTATAAACTCCTTGACCTATGCTGATCAAAACTACCAAAGTTGATAAAAATGAAGTAAGGCTGAGAAATGGTCACAGGTGAGGGTAGTTAAGAGACATGACTTCTAAATGTAATGTGGTATCCTGCATTGGATCCTGGGACAGGAAAAAACATTAGGTAAAACTAAGGAAATCTGAATAAAATACGCAATTTAGTTAATAACGATGAATCCATTCTTTTAATTGTAGCAAATGTACCCTACTAATGTAAGATGTTAATGATAGAGGAAACTGCATATTAGGTATATGGAAATTCTAGTCTATCTTTGCTATATCTTTTAAATGTAAATTTGTTCAAAAATGAAACATTATTAAAAATATAGTACAGCTTACAATAGCATCAAAACCATAAAATTCTTCAGAATAAACTCAACAAAAATGCTGTAAGGCCTCTAAAAACTACCACTCATTTCTGACGGAAATTGACCTATAAAATCAATATAATCCCAATCAGAGTCTTAGAAACCTTTTTAAAATAGAAACAGTCAAGCTGTTTCTAAAATTTATATGCAAATTTAAAGAACCTAGGATTAAAAAAATTCCTTTTGAAAAGGAAGAACAAAATTTACCACCAGAGTTAGACAGGTTATGAAGTTGCAATGGTCAAGAGGATGTGTTATTGCTGTGAAGACAGACAAGCAGATCAGTGCATCCAAACAGAAGGTCCAGAAAAAGACCTGCACATATATGACAAATTGCTGTTTCTTCACAGGTGACAAGGTAATTCAATAGGGAAAGGATAACCTTCTTCTAAAATGGTATGGGAACAAGACATTCATATGGGAAAAATGAACTGCAACCCCTAGCTTATGCTAGAGACAGAAACGAATTCAAAATGAGCCACTTAGCGAACTGCAGGAGCTCCTGCATGCCGAGTGCTGCTGCCACCCACAGGCCCAGCGACTCTCAGTGATTCCCAGCCCTTCGGAATCCTGCCTTTCCTTACCCCTGCAGTGAGGAATTAGACTGCCTCCTTCCATCCACCTCTGAAACTCACAGACAAGACTTCATTTCTATGGGAGGAGGGCCCTGACCATGGGGTTATAGTTACAGTACCTGCTCCATGCATCTCAGCCAAGTCCACCGGAAACAGAGTTACAGAGCTCCTGCTGGTGCCCCAGTCTTAACGCTAATTCTCACAGCAATGCTCCTCGGGAGCTGCTGTGATCCCATTTTGTTGATGTGAAAACCAAAGTTCCTGAGTGAGTGGGTGAGAGTTGCAGAAATGGGACTTGGGTGTCCCTGCTCCTGTCTTATCAGTAACTGCCCCTGCTTCAGGGGACTGGGAATATCAGAAGGGGAGTCACTGCACGATGTCCTGGAAGAAGACTCAGTGTTGGCTCTGCGGCCTTGGGCAAGCCTCACTTTCTTCATCTGGAAAACAGGAGGATAAGGTCTTTATTAACAGTTATCAATTGCTTGTAACAAACCATTCCAAAGTGTGCTGGCTTAGAACACCACCATTGGCCAGTCCATACTACCAGGTGCTGGGTTTGACTGGGTTTCCTTTCTGTCTGTGGTCAGCTGGAAGGCCAGCTCCTGTGCTAGGACTGGCCTCCCTCACATGCCTAGGGGTTGGCAGCTGCTGGCTGAGTGGTGGGGTATGGCTGGGCCACAGGGCTTCATCCTCCAGAAGGCCAACCTGGGCTTGTTCACGTGGCAGCTGGGGTCTGAGTGCAGCACAGCAGAGAAAGCTCCATGAGCGGGTGCTTTTCATACAGGTATCCTTTTCTATACGCTTCATGTTGGGTTGGCCAAACAGTTTGTTCTCTTTTAGAGTAAAAAAAAAAAAGACACATTTTTCATTTTCACCGATAACTTTACTGAACAACACAGTCACAGTTTTTGCTCCACTACCTTCTGCTTCTTTCAGGCATCTTCCCAAAACTTTTTATCTTCTTGAGCAGAGAACTGTTCCAGGTACCTTTGCAGTCTTCCAGGGAATTGAAATTTTTTCCATGAAGAGAATTTCATCAAGACTGAAATCAATGGAGAGCTGAAGGTGCAATGTCTGGGAATATGTAGGATGAATCAGAACTTCCCAGCCAGGCTGTCACAGTTTTTTCCTGGTCATCAAAAAACATGGGTCTTGCGTTATCTGGATGGAAGATTATGCATCCTCTGTTGACTAATTCTGGATGCCTTTCATTGAGTGCTGCTTTCAGTTGGGCTAATTAGGAGCAGTACTGTTGGAATTAATCATTTGGTTTTCCAGAAGGAGCTCATAATAGAGGATTCCCTTCCCATCCCACCATATATACACAACATCGCTTTCTTTGGGTGAAGACCTGCCTTTGGTGTGGTTGGTGGTGCTTTATTTCACTTGCCCCTTGGTGGTGCTTTATTTCACTTGCCCCAGGATCTCCTCTCTTCCACATTATTGTAAAGTGTCCACTTTTCATCACTCATCACAATTGGCTTTAAAAACAAAACATTTTCTTTGCATTTCAGTAGAGAATTGCATGCAGAAACATGGTTAGGAAGGTTTATTTGGCTTAACTTATATGGAATGCAAACATCAAAGCAATGGACATAACCAAGCTGGTGCAAATTTCCATATGATGGCTCTAGTAGTGCTTAGTTGTCTATAACTTCATTCAAAACAATTTTGTTAGATTGTATTGTGACAGCTGTCATATCAGCATGTATGTAAAAAAACTTATCAAAATTGGTGAATTTTTGTGTGGCCATTTTATTATTGAAGATGGAAGAAAATACGCCACATTTTCAGCATATTATGCTTTATTGTTTCAAGAAAGGTAAAAATGCAACTGAAATGCAAAATAAGATTTGTGCAGTGTGTGGAGAAGTTGCCGAGCTGATCGAACACGTCAAAAGTGGTTTGTGAAGTTTTGTGCTGGAAATTTCTCGATGGATAATGTTCCATGGTCAAGTGGACCAGTTGAAGTTGATAGTGATCAAATCGAGACATTGAGAACAACCAACATTATACCATGTGGGAGATAGCCAACATACTCAAAATATCCAAATCAATAAAGTTATTGGTGAAAATGAAAAAATGTCCTTTATTTTATGGAAAAAACAATATGCACTTTTTGGCCAACCCAGTAGTTTTCTTTTCAAGGAATGCGTATTGCTTTTCAGAATAATGGGTGGTTCCCTGGAGAGACAGAGGATGGTCAGAGGGCCCGAAGCTGAGGGTCTATGACCCCAGAAGAGGACCTTGTCAATGCTGTGAAAAGTAGGAGCAAGTTGGTAGGGGGCGAGGAGGTGAGAACTCACCAACCTCTGCCTGTCACCAGGCCAGGCTCAGGTTGGAGAGACAACATTAGAAGACTCTCATCTTCTACTCACCCAACATGTTCACTTTGAGAGGTCATCGAAGCCACTGGCCCCAATGTGGAACAATCTACTACCATGCCCTGGGCAGGAGCCAAGACAAGAACCTGGAGGATCACTAATGTGTCATGAGCATGAGAGAAATGAACTCCAGGGGGATGGGAGAGGAGTAGCAAATGGAAGAAGAGAGGATACTTGACTAAACCTCAAAGGGCCTGTGGAAGTGAGTCAGGTAAGCAGGTTCTGAAACATTCCAGAAAGAGAGGAAGCAGCATATGCAATCATGTGGTATGTGAATGGTTCATACTGCAAACTACAAGTCACTCTGTTTGGCTGCAACAGTGGGGCCTTGAGGAACGCAAGGGACAAAAGGGCCCGATGGTAGCTGGTAATCACTATGTTTAACTTTCACAAGCAAAACCCAGCAGTCCACTCTGGAGCCCTTCTGTATGAGCCTGGGCCAGTTACTTTATCTTTTTGAACTTAATTTCCTCATCTGTGCAATGGGATAATAGCAGCCCCTAGCTCCTAGACTCATGGATGAAATCGTAATAGTCACTACACTTACACTTACTCAACGACTTTATATCCCAGTAAATAACACATTCAATGTGCTTGGCCCAATGACTAGCATAGTATATACAAGTCCTGAAAATACTATAACTGTATTACCATTGTCACTATTAGTACTCTTTGGCTTTTCTCAAGAAAGAATGTTCTTACTACCAATCTGCATTTTGGGGGCACTTAAACGATAACCTGTGTAAAAGCCAATCAGATTATTCTAGCTTTCGTAACACATGGCCCAGTGTGAAGTTACTGCCTTATGGGACTACTTGGTGGTCACTAGAAAGCATACTTATTTCCCTTTAATTGATAAATTAAAGATGGCCCATGGGAAGAGACATGAACGATATAGAGAGTAAAAGTATTTATACAAAGACACAGACCCCTTTATTTAAAAGAAAATTAAATGCACTGGGAAGAACTCCCTGTGTTCCCCTGAGTTTTAAGGAAAGAGTCCGTCCAACTGATATTAATAAAAGACATAAATAAAGTATTAGCAAATTGAATCCAGCACTAAGTTTAAAGAATGAAAGCCAGTGTCAGGGCCAGATTAGTTCCCAATTAGAAAATGCAGCAATATATTTGACCACATCCATCCAGGGAGAGATGAGGAAATAACTCAATAATATGGGGGCTGTGTCCATGGAGCCGTTGAGACAGAAGCTCTGACTGCACTAGGGACAAGTGTAAATTACATGAGGAAGTGAAGACAGCAGTTGCACGAGAATCTTTCAAGGCCTGGTGTGAATGAACACAGGGAAAACAAGGATGGGGCCGGGCCTGGATACAAGGGCACAAGGGCAAAGGAGTATGTGTGTGCGTGGCGTGTCTTTTAAGGTGTCCAATATTAGATGAGTTTATAGTCTACAAAGGAAGAACTAATGTATGTGAATATGTAAATATTAGGAAAGGAAAGGAAAACAGGTTAATTATCCAACAATGAATGAGTTGCATGAGCAGTAAAGAGTTTAGACTCTGGAGCCAGACTGATGGGTCTGAATCCTGTCTCCATCATTTACTAGCTGAGTGCTGCTGTACCTCAGGAGAATTCCGGAGCTCAGGGAGCCCCTCTCTCTGCAGCTGCTCACAGTTCACACCATGTTTAGTTCAATCGCCCCTGCTCCACCCCCACCCCCAGCCCTACAAATATACACATCTGGACCGCAGGTACCAGGCAAAGAGAATGAAGCTTTCGAAGGGCTCTGTACCCTTTTTCTCAGGCAAGCTGCAGCCCAGGGCACTCAAGTGGCCCTGGGAGGTCTGCCCCAGCCCCCGCCCCGCACCCCACTTCAGAGACCCAGGCTCACAGACGTTCCCGCCCGCCAGTCCGCAGTACCACCATGGAGCCACTCACGTCTCCAAAGCGGCTCCAGTACTCGTCGCGATGGTACTGGGAGACAGTGCTCCGCAACCGCCGTTGTCCAGGATGTTGCCGTTGGGCCCGCGCCTACCGCGAGCGCTCCCAGGAGCCGGCCCTACACGTGAACGCACCGTGCTCGGGGCCGCCTCCTGCTGGGAGGGACGTTGGCGGGGGTGGCAGTTGGTGTGGCCACGAGCCCCTCGCCGCCTTGCGCGGCCTGTACGGTCTTTCAGCCCAGCTACAGCATGGCCCCTCGCACACGTGGGGCGCCTGTTGCGGATGTGAAAATAGTTTGACTGCTAAAAATCTTGAGAATTATATAATGTTAAGCAAACATTCAAATAACTGAAGTTAAGCCAGGATAAAAAGGTAGTGAGAATTTACTTCAACAAGCAATTAGTTTCCCTTAATTATCACATATTGGAGATACTACAAGCACCTAAAGCAGATAATAAAATACAAAGACCTTATGCAAACATGATTTGAATTCAAGATTGACTACCTTCTAGATGAGCGTCCTTTGGAAAATTCATTCATCCGCGTTTCAGTTTTAGTCATCTGTAAAACAAATATTTGCAGGGTTCTTGTATTGAAAATAATGTTAATAATTTCTTAGGAAACAAGTATTAGGATATTAATAATTAAGTTAATGTAAAATAATACTAATAATAGTAATCCACAAGATCGTGTCCTGAATGAGAGTCTCTATTACTACTAGAGGGAGTGGGGATGGTGCTGCTTGCAGTTTTGAGACTCTTTCCCATGTGGCCCAGATGGCGTTAATTCACACAAACACCACCTATGTCTCCATTAGCTCAGGGCCTTGGTTGCAGACCGCCTGACAAATGTGAGCCTTTGCGAGGGAGGGGGCAGGGGGGGAGTAGGGTGGGGGGCAGGGTGGGGCGGGGGCGGGTGGGGAGACCAGGCATATCGATGTAAACGCAGGCTTTCCTGTCTGTTAAGACCCCTTGGCTGCTCATCCGTTTCCCTGTCCAGCTCTCTGGGAATCAGCAGATACAAACAACTGACCAAAGAACAAAGAAAACGAATTTTAGGATGAAGTACTTCAAATGATGTTAACGTATTACGAGATAAAAAGCTTTACCTTCATTTTCTGAAACTTCCTAAAAGAATGCACAAGACAAGTTTTTCTGAAATATCAAACTTTCAGTATCTCTGACCCAAAAGACTCCTTCAAGGAGAAACTGAGTATTTCCTAGGAAAGCTATGAACAGTAATGATTCTCAAGGAAAGCTCATATTCATGGTTCACATTTCTTACATGCTATGAGCATTAAATTTTATTATTCATGCATAGAACTGAAGAATTGACAAGAGTTTTATTTTAGACATGTCTATGGCCAAAATCTATAGTTCAAGATTTTTAAAAAATTTAGTATCACTTAAAATATACCTTATTAGAGCCTGGCTGGTGTGGCTCAGTGGACTGAGTGCTGCCCTGAGAACCAAAGGGTCATCAGTTTGATTCCTGGGTTGCTGGCCAGGCCGCAAGTGGGGGCGCCCCAGAGGCAACCACACATTGATGTTTCTCTCCTTCTCTTTGTCCCTCCCTTCCCCTTGCTCTAAAAATAAATAAATAAATAAATAAAATCTTAAAAAAATATATCCCTTAGTAAAAAATTGAATTTACTTTTGGACTGCAACCTTATTTTTAATGAATCTGTGAATCACCTTATATAGTTTTCATGATAATGAAGTTATAACCAGCAAATCCTAAACCACTAAAGTAATCTAGACCTCCAACAAAAATAACAAACAAGCCAAAACATATAGAAATAAACCATCATAGACTTAGATGACATCAAAAATAAATAAATTGCAGATAGTACTTTTAAAATTTAGGATATACTCTCAAGTATTTTAAAATCATTTTTTAATCTCCTAAAAGTAAATGGGAAAAAAGCAAAACTGTGGAATGAATCCACGTGATTTCATCCACTCTCATCCGGCCCTCTTTTTGGTGCAGCCCCCAACGTGCACCTGAGTGACTGCTGACGAGGAGATGTGAGCACGCGGAAGAGAGACAGTGAGAAACACACTTAGGTTAAAAGGTGAGACAATATTGTGGAAGGCAGACTAGACCGAAGCAATGGAGAACTGCTCTAATAGCACTAAAACACTGAGTATATTCCAGAAATTTCTCTTTGAATTATCAAATAACCTAGATTTCTCATTACAACAAACATTCAGCCTTCTCGATTTCAGCTTATGATTTAGATTTCCTCTGTTTCATAAGAAACATTTACATATGACACCAAGAAATACTTTGTATTTTTATCATTCCAGAGAAATTTCAGTATTTAGGTTTTGGATATTAGCAGCTTGACTGTTTTGTGAGTTTCTTTTCTGAATAACAAGGGTGCCTTGCACCTGTTTTTCTTTTTTAGAATTTTCATCAACGTTTAGAGACTTTAGCAAAAGGTAAAACATATACACACTCAAATACTTTTTTTAAGTTATAGAACCAAAAATATTTTTCTTCAATTTTCATCCAAACATTATAGTAACAGAAACATGCACAAATTTTTCTTGAGGGCAAAATGCATTTTAACATTCTTTTTATGGATGAAAGTGAATAACTTCCACTTTCCTGTGAGTGAATAACTGTCCACATCCTCCAAACTTTTAGCCTGACATTTTTTAAATGGGGAAAATCTAGAGATCTATAAAAATTAAAAAGAAAACTACTGAAAATGACCTTACGACCATTTCAAGAAACTGTAAAATTGTCATTAGTTAATTACATTTGATGTAGGAATGTCAGGAAAGTAGCAGATGTCTTTCTTCAAAGTCGCTAATTTCAAATTTGAGATCAGGCTCTGTCTGCAAGACCAATCTGCCCTGACAAGAAGGAAAACTCGGCTCCCTGGTGAGAAGTGTTAACAGAGGCCCTGAGCCTGGAAGCTGCCAGCCTCAGGGGGACCCTGCCTTGATGGAAAATGGAGGATGTGTGAGAGTGGGGACCAGAGAAAAGAGTTTGCTCTTTGGAATCAGGAAGAACTGGTTTTGAACTCTGCCACTGTTTGACTTGATGACCTTAGAGAACTGAACTCTTCAATCCTCAGCTTTCCTAATATGCATGAAAGATAGGACAGCATGTAATGTGCAGGGCGTGGTCAGGGTGGTTCTTGTCTATTCAGGCAGATGACAGTTAGCCTAGGAACACTCTGAGAGCCTTTAAGGAAACTGTCTCACTTGCAGACATTGAACTAATGCCCTTGGATTCAGAGGTGACAGTGAAGTGCAAACCCCGCTCTGTCCTCCATACCTTACACCATTTTCAGTGCACAGTTATGTGCAGGGGGTACCCTTTCAACTCTAACCCCCACCTCTCGAAAGAAGACATTCAGTTTTGCTTAAAGAACTGTTGCTTGACATCATGAAGACAATGGGATGACAAAGGACAGAGTCAGAATCCCCATTCCAGGCATTCCTGAAACTGCACAACGCTGTAGAGAAAGGGAGGGGTGAACATCCCTGACAACATTGCTAACGCAGGGTCCACGCAACAGCCTGTGGAGGACACGGGCCGGAGGTCTGCCGACAGGGACCCGGTCCTTCCTTCCTCTGCACTAGGAGAGCTGGGCCAGAACCCCCTCTTTTGTATCCCGAGGGAGTGGACTATGAGGCCCCACAGGACTGCACACGAGTGTTCCCAGAGACTTCTATTCTATGCTAAGTCATCGTAGATTCTAACTGATGCATTTTAATGGCATAAATATTGTCATTGTTTCTTTATCTCATGATACTATAACTTTTTTCCCCAAAGTAAAATCAGGGGGGATAAACATTATTTCTCCATATTCCACCATCAAGCCCAGCATCTGGAGTCCTACATACATTCCTAGTGAGGTGTGAAATGCATTCTTCATCCAATGCTGGGAGCAAAGCCCAGTGCACAGGCACATGTCCCTACACCCCTGGAAGAAGCAAATCATAACCAACTGCTATACATACACCTGGGCGAAAAAGCAAAGAGTAAAGTTTGAGTAATTACCAAAATAATTAAGAGCCACCAGAGCATATGCTGGGGCTTGAACCAATAAGATCCCTCATCCAACTTTATGACTTACTTTGTGTGTCTTCATTTGCACAGGATTGCTGGTTACAAACAAGAAGTTTGCGTCTCTGCTCAGAGCACCAGCGGCACAATTTGGGGACAGGAAACAAGAGTTGTGTCCACATGTATAATTCTCCACCACCTGCTGCTCAGGAGGATCCCTGCCGGTTGGTCTCCAGAGTGTGGCGAGGCTCCTTTCAGGACTGTTTGATGCTGCTCCACCCTCCTGTCTCATTAGCTGCTTACTGCTGATTTCTCAGAGAACTTTAATCAGAGCTCTTTCCCTGAGCGCGCCCCCTCGGGCTGTTTCAGCCAAGGGCACCGCTTTAGAAACACAGCAAATAAGGCAAATTTGGCCATCTAATAAATTTCGTGCAAAATGATGAATAACTCAGCGAATAACAGCCTGTGTTGAACAAGAACAAAAACGTCTGCTGAGGGACAGGACACAGGAAGAGGTCCATGCTGAAGCTGACCTCTCTCCTGGGTATCCAGGTGCCTGAGCGCCGGGGCTCTGCAGACCACTGGAGGGAAAAGCTAGCTCTTGGTACTACTTGCTCTTTAAAATGACTAGAAACCAAGAGGCAACCCATGTCTCAGAAACAAGGGGTGAGTGCATGTGTTTGAATGAATGGCAGTGATGTGTGATTTGATCCACTGGGCACCTGCTGGAATCAAATCAAAGCAGATTTTAAGAACACGATTTCTAATGGTGTGCTTACTTGGTCTCGGCATCTCTTCTGCTGCCCGGGGCTGTGTGAGCAGAGGGTCTCTGTGCCCTTTGGGTGCAGTGGGGGTGGGACAGGCCCGTGAGCATGGGTGGGGCCGCGTGCTCCAGGCAGGGCATTTGGGATCCCAGTTGGGACAGGCCACAACCAGGGTCCCTGATCAGGCCGCAGAAGAGCCTAGAACCTGGGGAAGAGCTGGTGTCCAGGCTGGACCAGCGCACAGCCAAGGCTACGGTCGGCCCGTCTTCCTTATCGGGCACCCCCAGCGCCATGTGGACACTTCCCTGGAAGGACTACACGCTGACCGCCCCCCTTCCCCAGCCTCCAACGTGCAAACTTGGGATTGAAGTGTAATTAAATTGTCCGTTCCTCCCTGTCTCAGCCCTGGCAGGGCTCGTCTGACTCGTGGATGTAATAGACCAGCCTCCACAGCGTGTTGAGATAGTCACTGACTTAGGGGTTTTTTTAGGGTCACAAGCTTGATTTAACATTATAAAGTCCATTGATTAAGAGATTAAAAGGAAGAAAAGGAGCCTGTGATCACAGCAGAAGGCATTTGATAAAGCGCACTGCCATTCATAGTGAAATGCTGGAAAACCGGGAGGAGAAGAAAACGTCCTTAACATTTTAAAAAAACATCCTGTTTTCTAAAAGCCAACGTGGGACCTACCACTCTAAAATTCCCATTCATGTCAGGATCCAAACAACACCCCTCCCACCGCTCCTGGGCAGCGTTGCTCTGGAGGTTCTGACTGGGACAATAAGGTGAAACACACACAGAATGGGTAAGTAGACAAAATAAGTATAACAAATAATAGAAAGAGTCAAAACGATCATTACTAGCAGGTGGTATTGCAATTGTGCCTCCAAAAAATCCAGGAGAATCCATCGGAAAACTATCATAACTGTATGGGGATTCAGTCAGATGGAGCAGAATAAGATAAATTCATATACAGAGAAAGATTTTAATAGCTTTCAAAAGCATAAGTCACAACTAACTAGAAAATGTGATGAATACAGTTTACTATTCCCAATAATTATGATGCATGAGAAATATCTAGAAATTCAGGTCACATGGAGGGCATAGAAACTTTGCTCTAGGACAGATATAAAGGAAGATAAAATAATAGAGGCATGTGTCATGTCCCTAGAAAACTCAATGTTTTAAATGTATTAATTGATAAATTCAGTGCAATTTGAATCAAAATTCATTTGTGTATGTGTGGGATTGGCAAGATAATTCTAAGTATTAAATGAAAGAGTAAATATGGGTAAAGAAACAAAAATTGGATTGAAAGAATAATAAAGTGAGATCTACCTTTTAGGCATCAAGGTATGTGATAACACTGAAGCAATTAAGAGTATGTTGGAGCTAGTAAAAGACAGGTATATGAGTGGAACAAAAGAGAGTTCATAGTATGTGATGAAGGAAACATCTTAATTCAGAGGGTAAAGAGTAGCCTATTCATAAATCATGTTGGAGCCACTTATTATCCATACAAAAAATATGGTTGTAACCCTTTATAATGTATACTTCTCCATATTATAAAATGAATTTCAACTTGGCTCAAGATCTATGTTTCAATTTTTGCAATGTGTTTCATAAATTATTCATATACTTAACTCAAAAAAGGGCTGGTAGACAATATAGGTAAATAATTCTACAGTAAATATCTTTTTATCAAGATAAATGCTTTAAATATGTTTTTCTGTCACAAACAGATTTTAAAAATCTCAGAGAAATATACTTAAAACTATTGATAGTTGTTTTTGCTGGAGGTTATATACTGGAACATTTACTCTGCTAGGTTATGTGTTTTAATCTTATATGGGTAAATTTGTATTGCACTTGAAACTAGAAAAATGAAGATAAGAAAATGGAAAACAAAGACAGGAAGAAAAGGATAAACAGTGCTTCTTACAGAACATAAATGCCTTACAGTGACATCCTTCCACGTATCTATACCAGTGTTGCCATACATTTACTCCTACACAAGGTAGGAACTCCATAATAAATTGTTCCTATTTTTGCTTTTAAATAGTCTCGTAAATAATTTAAGAAATAAGATAACATATTTTAGATATACTTATTATATATGCTGCTAGTGTTTGTTTAGAACTAAGTTTCCATCGGATACCATTTCTCTTTAGCCTTAAGAACTTCCTTTCACATTTCCAGCAGTGTAGGTCCACTGACGATGAACTCTCTCAGATTTTAAATTTTTAAGCTGAAAATATCTTTCTCATTCTCTTTTGAAAAATCATTTCTCTGGATAGAGAATACTACAAGGTTGATTTTTTTTCCAAAGCATATTTAATATGTCATTCCATGTTTCCATGATCTCTGGCTTGCATTATTACTTTTTTAAATCTTCACCCAAGGACATGTTTATTGATTTTAGAGAGAAAGGTAGAGAGACAGGATCATTGATTGTTTGCCTTGCATAGCACCTGACCAGGGATCAAACCTGCAACCTAGGTATGTGCCCAGACTGGGATCGGACCTGCAAACTTTTGATGTGTGGGACAACGTTACAGCCAATTGAGCCACCTGACAGAGATGGCTTGCATTACGTCTGAGAGGTAAATGGTACTTCTTATCATTGTTCCTCTTAATGTAGTGTGTGTGTGTTCTTTCATTTTTAATAAGCTCTCTTTAGTTTCAAGATATTTGACTAAGATATGCCTGGGTGTGGTTTCCTTTGCATTATTCTGTTTATAATATATATAAAAATAATCCTAAGTTTCTTGGGGAGGTGAGTTAACTTTTAAAATCAAATTTACAAAATCATTTTTTAAAAATAATTGACCTCAGCCTGGGCTCGTGTGACTCAGTGGACTAAGCACCAACCTGCGAACCAAATGGTCACTGGTTCGATTCCCAGTCAGGGGATATATCTGAATTGGCAGGCCAGGTCCACAGTAGGTGGTGCACAAGAGGCAACCACACATTGTTTTCCCCCTCTCTTTCTCCCTCCCTTGCCCTCTGTCTAAAAATAAATAAATAAATACATAAACAAAATAATTTACCTCAATCTCCTTCTTCACTATCTTTCTGGGACTCAAATTTTAGGTATATTAGATTGCTTGATATTGTTTCAAGATCATTTCACTGAGGCTTTGTCATTTTTTTCCAGTTATGTTTCTTTCTGTATGTTCATTCAGATAGTTTCTATTGACTTGAGTTCAAGCTCACTGATCTTTCCTTTTGCAGTATCCAGTCTGCTCTTAAGTCCATATTTTCATTTTGTAAAATTTTCATTTTATATATTATATTTTCCAGTTCTATAATTTCCACTTATTCTTCCTTTTATAGTTTTCATTTCTCTGCCAAGATGGCTTATCTATTTATTACATCCATGTTACCATTTAAAATTCTTGCACATATTTATGATAGCTTTTCAAAGTCCTCATCTGCTAATTCCAATGCCTATAGTCTGTATCTCTGGATCTGCTTCTATTCATTATTTTTGCTTCTGACTGTGGGTCATACTTCCCTGCTTCCTAATATGTCCAGGGACATTCTATTGCATGCTGGAAAGAGTATGTTGTTGAGAGCCTAGACTGTGTTGTCTTGTGTACAGAGCGCTCAGCTTGTTTCCTTCGGTAGCATATGTACTCGGTGTTTAATTTGGTTCTGTTGAGCTTGACTGTAGGCTTTATTAGGGTAGGTGTAAAGCATCACATACTGTATGGTTGCAGTGGCTCTGTTCCTAAGATGTGGACTCAATGAGTCTGTAATGAAATGCTCTGGGTTTTCAGCAAGGTCTTCCCATGCTGGCTGGCCAGATGGGGACTCAGCACTGCATGGTCTCTGGAGTCCTACCAGTTCACAGACCCAGAGTTTTTAATCTCCCCCGGCCTTGTGTTTCCTTGACTTGCACATGGGCAACTTACACGAAGTCTCAAGGGGACCCTAAGGCAGAGTCCCGGAGCTCCTCCTCCACGCAGCTGCCTCATCAGTGATACCCTGCCCCCCAGACTCAGCCTCCTCTCTCATGTTCTCTGCCGCTGATCTCTATTTCCTCCACCCAGTGGGTCCAGTGCTCAGTTTGCATCCACTTCCCTCTGCCATAATTTGGCAAGTGCACCAGACAAAGAACTTACTGAATGTGGAATTCACCTCGTGCATTTCCTTTCTGCCAAGGAAAAAGGCTGTTTTATGTCCAATGTCTATAATGGGTTGCTATACATCTTTTATCTAGTTTTACAATTGTTCATGGTGGGGAGGTAAGTTTATGACCAATTACTCAGTCATGATTGGAATACAATAAAAGTTTCAAAGAGAAAAGGACAGGAAAGGAAAACAGGGAGCCCTGACTCAGGATGTGGATCCAGTGCTACACGTCTCTGAGAATCTCAGCTGTAGCTGAAAGTAGCTGGCCCAGTGGGGCTGTGCCTCTGCAGTTCTTTCTAACCTGCCATTAGAATTGGACTGAAAAACATCTTCTAGTTCTGGTTATGATGTTAGGTTTGTCAGACTAATCTTACTAAAAATAAATAAATAAACAAATGATAAAAATTGGACATAATATATAAAACAACTATTTGAGGGCATCAGAGAACATCTGATATAACTAAGAATTAAAAAATTATAATCCTTGAGAGAAGGGAATAATCTTCAGTGAGTTCCACATATACCCTGATTTTTTCCCTGGAGTCCTCTCCCACATTGTTTGGGGGCGGGGATGATTAAGGACCAGGAAGAAAGCGTGCATCTGACCAGACAGAGGCTGGAGGCTTGGAGTTCAGGGATGCAGAAGAGGCTGGAACTTTGGGAGGAAGGTGATTACAGAGAGAGAAAACCACAGAGAGGGAGCCCAGTGATTGCTTAAACATTCCTCTGCATTTATTGGCCTCATTATAAACAGCAGCTTGGAGACTAAAGAACTGAGCAGAGATGTTAGCAGTTACAAAGTGCATGAGAGACAAATTGCAATTCAAGTTCTGCCAAGACTCTCCAGGCCTCGGTAAACACCCAGGTTTTCAGCTGAGTCCTAGAAGAGTCACACCCTAGGAGAGAGGGCCATGCCTTGGCAATGAGTTATACACGAAGACAAAAAGAGTGAACTGCACCAGCTAAAACAGCATGAAACCAAGCCTTGGTAGGGGTGAAGAGGTCTGTCGGTCAGTGTCCTGCCTGCCAAAAGGCACCTTAATCCTCTTTTTCTGGACGAAGATGACATCCCCCAGAGCCTTTCCAATTTCCACCAAAATCTGTTTCATTCAATATAAAATTATGAGACATGCTAAAATGTAGAACCAAATGACTGACAATCAAGAAAAAAAGACAAATGATGAAAATATACTCACATGTGTTTCAGAAGTGAGGGGCTTCAAATGATTAGAATTAAAATATTTAAGAAAATAGAAGGAAAGGACTAGTAAGGTGAAAAGCTGGAGAACTAAAAAATAAAATTGCAATATATAAAAGAGAATGAAATTAACATATATGACTGAAAAATATAATGTCTGAAATGAGAACTCATAATACAGGTTTAATAGCAGAAGGGACATAGCAGAAGGTAGAATAAGTTAACTATAAACTGTCCAAATTACAACACACAGGTGAAATAAAAAGAAAAGAACAAAAATAGAAGAGAATAAGAGACATGTGAGGCATTGTCAGACATACTAATGTATGTATAATTGGCATCCCAGAAAGAGATAATTAAAAAAAAAACAACAGGGCAATATTAGGTTATGGCAAAGAATTTTCTGAAACCAATGAAAGATATCAACACAGAGATTCAAAAGCTAAAAAGAAAAAAAAAACACCTAAGTAGGATAAGTACAAAGAGAGCTACATGGAGGCACATCATGGTCAAACTTCAGAAAAACAAAGAAAAAAATCTTAAAAGTAGACAGAGGGAGGATTAACAGGCTTACTGCCTTTAATGGAGCCATTGTAAGACAGTCAACGCTTTTTTCAAAAGAAATGATGGACTTTGTGGCCAATGGAATGACATCTCTAAATTATAGAAAGAAGAAACCTACCAACATAGAATGTCTTACTCGGTAAAAATTCCCTTCAAAAAAAAAATTTCTTTCAAAGAAGGCAAAATAAAGACATTCTTGACAAACCAAGGCTGAATTTGTTACCAGTAGAGCTTCCCTATAAAATATACTAAAGGAAAATGATCCCATATAAAAACAGGGAATTACAAGAATTGAATAACATTAAAAAGGGTAAATATGTGGGTAAAAAAAATATTGACTGCATAGAATGACAATGTATCATTTGTATACATTGTAGAAATTATAACATAAGTACAATTTAAAATATACAATGACAATAGCATAAAGGGTGGAAAGGATTTAATGGAGTTCATCTGTTGTAAATTTCTTGCATTGTTCAGGCAATTATGAAAGTTCTAATTTAATCTAGAGACTAACTGAGTTTACATATTGAGATCCCTAGGGAAACTTCTAAACAAATAAAAAAGAATGCTTAAATAAAAGTTGATGGAGGAGAAAAATGTAGAACAAACACACATATATCCAGTCTCCTGATTTAAAGCAAAGGCACTACCACATTTCAGTGAGGTGAGGATGGTCTTTTCAATAAGTGGTTCTGGGTCAATGGGATATCCATTTGAACCTGGACTGCTCATTTCATCACACACAAAAGTTAGTGCGAGGTGGATGATGGGCCTAAGTATGAAAGCTAAAACAATAAAACTTCTCAAGAAACCATGGGAGAGTATTTTTATGACCTTTGGAGGAGAAAAGCTTTCCTAAATATGACATAGAAAGCACTAACCAAAAAATAACATATTGGATTTATAAAAATTTAGAACCTTTGTTCATCAAGAGACACTACTGAGACAATGAAAACTCCAGTCACAGACTGAGAGGGAAATAGACATATTTATGTTGAATATATATAAAATCTTCAACAAAAGATTTATATCCACAATCTATGTAGACTACAAGTCAGTAAGGAAAATGCAGAAAATGCCATAGAAAAATGGACAAACACTTGAGCAGACATGTCATGAGACATAGCCAATAAACATATGAAAGGCGCTCAAAATAGTCACTAGGGAAATATTATTTAAAATACAATGAGCCATTCCACTCCCATCAGAATGACTAAAATTGAAAAGGGTAATGATACCAAATATTGGCAAAGATATGGAGCAACTGGAACTCTCATACATTGCTGCTGGGATTGTGTTTTTGTGCAACCATCTAGAAAAATGGTTGGAAGTAACTACTCTAGCTAAATATATGTATCCCATAACCTGCATTTCTAAATGAATGCTTATTTCCACTAAAAGACATGCACAAACATGTGCAAAGCAGTTTAATTTAAAATAACTGGAAACTGGAGACAATTCAAATGTCCACCAACAATAAAATGGATAAATTGTGGTACAGTCACACTATGGAATTCTAACAGCGATGAAATAGAATGATGTACTATCACCAACGGTATCACAACCACAGCGTTGAGTATAAGGAGCAGACACAAAAGTATATATTGTCAGCAGGAAACAAACAAACAAACAAACGTATGCATAGAAAGCACTAACCAAAAAATAACATATTGGATTTATAAAAATTTAGAACCTTTGTTCATCAAGAGACACTAATTTCACTCCTATAAAGTCCAAAACTTGACAAAAATAACCAAAGGTGAAAGAAGAAAGAAGAGTGGTCGGCTTAGGAGGGTCTGCAGACAATGGTGGGCACAAGGGGGCCTTCTGGTGTGGATGAGCCTCACTCTAGATCTGGGTGTTGGTGACGTGAATTTGCTTGTGTTGCAGAACACACTCAGCTGTATATTGACATGCGCAGTTTACCGAATGCCAATTGCCTCTTAATAAGGAAACGTGGAGCAGAAAGTTCACGATGGAGGGCACCGGCGCTCCCGCCATCCCGCCCCTGCTGGCGGGGACTGGAAGTTCACGCGGGAGGAGGTCATGGCTTCCGCCGGCAGCGAAGCCCGGCCTCTGGCTGCCCAGGCCTCCCTGTGAAGTAGCCATTTGCGCCCCCAGGCTCTGCTCCTCCCGCCTCCCAGGCCCCTCAGGGTCCCCCTGGTCGACCCCTGCGGGAGACCCGCACCCGGCCCCCCTCACTGACCACTCAGCAAGGGGGAAGCCCTCCCGCAGCCTCCTTCCCTCAGCCCGTTTCCTCACCTGGGCCCCTGCTCCCCTTGCTCACCCCGCCCTCCAAGTGTCCCCCACGCCCGGTGGGGGCGAGTCCTGGCCGGATCCTCCCGGTCCCTGTCCCAGGCCCCCAGGCCCGAGCAGAGGCGGTGTGGCCAGGGTTCCCGGACCGACCGACTGACTGACAGGAACCCGCGAGGGCTCAGAGGCTCCCGAACCCGAGCTGAGCGACCCAGAGGGGAAGCGCCTCCAGGGCAGCGGGCCCCGCAGCCCCCAGAGTGGCTGGGCCGTCCTAGCCACCCCGAGGTCGGACAGGCCGCGCAGCCGGGCTCCCCGGGGCGCGGGCGGGCAGCGTCCCCGCGCAGGCCCCTCCCTCGGCTGACCTTTTCTCGGGGATGCCCCTCGCTCAGCCCTAACCCGAGGGTGTGGGGCAGGGGACCGTTCACGTCGGCCGTTCAGGTCCAAGGCCAAGGGGACCCGAGGGGCGAGCAGAAGCCATGCCACACCGAGGACGTCGTTTGAGGGACAGGTCCCACTCGGGACAGGGCGAGGGCTCCGCGCTCCGCTGCCGATCCCAGGAGCAGCTCCGAGCATCAGAGAGACGCCAGGAGGGCCGCGCGCTCCTCCCCCTCAGCCTCCCTCCTGAAGGGGGCGCACCTCAACAGGCACCGGGGAGCCTGTGGTACCGAGCCGGTCGGTGCCTCTCCCACCCCTGTACCTCACCTCGCTGCGTGTAGCCTGTGGCGAGCGGTCCTCCCTCAAGGCTGCAAGACACCTCGGGCTGAGTGAGGGGCCGGGACCCTCCCAGCCTCCTCGCTGCCTTCCCCATCACTGGTCCCCGCATGGCCCCATTCCCTGTTGCTCTTAAACACCGGCACCTGACTCAGTCTTACGCTTAGAAACTCCAGGCAAAGGCCTCGGCCGCACCTTGGCAGGTTGGAGAGCCGGGCACAGCATCAGCCCAGGGCCCTGCCAGCGAGACTGGGACTGCTCCTCGAAGGCGCCCCACGCTGGGCTCCGTGCGCCCTCTGCTGGCCACCCTCGTCTTTGCAGACGCTGCCTGGCAGGACCCAGGCAGCGGATGAATTCCCCCCACGGGTCAGCCTTTCGCTGGGACACACATACCTGCGGTGTCCCGGGCTGGAGTACAGAAAAACACCCCGAGTCTTGATGAGGGCAGGTCAGGCTGGCCTGGAGCTGTTGGGTGACTGATGGGGCCAGAAGGCACTTCTTACCAGCAAGGTGACTGGCGCACAGTAGAGTCTGATCACTGAGTCATTGCGGGAAAGTGGAGATGCCTTGGAGTTTAGGAGACACATGCCTGTGAAGAAAGGAGTTGGGGAGCAGAAGGGAAAGGGAATGGTGCTGGCTGCTTTCCACAGGGAGAGTGCACACTGGGTCTTTTGTCTTGAGCCTTTCACCTCTCTGTTGCAGGCCGAAATCTTAGGGGAGGTCTCAGGGAAGGGTTCAGTAGAATGCTCATCATTTCTCCAGGTGCGCCCTTTCGGGGTCCTGGTCTCCACTGATTGGTCAGCGGCAGGTCAGGGGGTCTTTAATCATTGCAGTTGATCCTGGCGTTTGCTGCTTTTCTGGCCCGGAGGCCTAGATGTTATCTCTGAGGAGGGAAAGCCAAGGGAGGTGAGGTCCCTGTTTTCGCAGTGTTACCCCCTGCCAGGCACTGGGGGCCTTCCGCCCTAGTGAACATCTGCACCAGGCTGTAAATTGCTCGGCTGCTGTGTTTAGCTCTCTGTCTCAGTTTCCCTTTTCCACTCTCCAAAGACGTTTCCTAGCTTCTCAGTATCCCGTCTCATGTGCTCACTAAGAACAGGGGACATCTGCTGACAGCGTGTGAATTCCTGGGAACTCCTGGATTGTTTTAAAAATGGAAAGTGGTGAAATTGAGCTTCAGTGAAGCAGAATTAAAGCTGGCAGGTAGTGTAGCAGCTGCTGGCAAACAGTAAACAAGATGCAAAGGGCAAGTGAACAAAGAAGGTGGAGTCAGATGTGGGAGGGCATTGGCCCTGGGTCTTCAGGGCAGGACAGCAAAACATGGGCCTCAGAGCAGAGGAAGCCTAAGCAACAGCAGCCACCTACCTGTGGCTGCAACCTGCCTGCAGGGACTTCGATTACATGAGAACGGAGGGCCTGTGAGGGCAGCGGCCTGTGCTAGGCACTGAGGGCGGGCAGTGACCACGACGCACGGGTGCTGAGCTCAGGGGGCTGGGGCTCTGGTGGGACAAGGGGACGGGGAGAGAAAATAAATAAGATTTGCTAATGGTGATAGCTGTGGGGTGGTAAACCAAGATGATGTGTGTGAGTGTGTGCACATGTGAGCTCAGGAATGGGCAGTCCGGACGCTTGTAGGAAGGTGGGAACATGGGGGGTGGTCCCCTACATCCCCCTCTGGCTGTAAAAACCTGTGGGGCTTGCGGCAGTGGGAGAAACTCCCAGCCTCACAGGACCGTTTGTTGGAGAGACCCTTGGGATCTTAGAATGTACACAAGCCCACCGACTCCCTATTTGCTTGTGGGTAATGGGGGAAGTGATTGAAAGTGGGGTGAGAGTGGCACAAGCAACATTGTTCCCTTTTGGACCCTTCCCCCACTTACAGCAGCACAATGCAGAGAAGAGGGTTTCCCTGCCCTGGGGAATGCGTAAGCCTTCACCCCTTACAATGTAACAGGTGCACTGAGACAAAGAAATATGGCCCAAATGAAAGAACAGATCAAGACTCCAAAAAATAAAAATAAAAAAAGAACTAAGCAATGAAGAGATAGCCAACCTACCAGATGCACAGTTCAAAACATTAGTAAATAGGATGCTCTCAGAAATGACTGAGTATGGATGAAAAATAGAGGAAAAAGTGAAGGCTATGCAAAATGAAATAAAGAAAATATACAGGGAACCAACAGTGAAGGGAAGGAAACTGGGAATCAAATCAACAATCTGGAACAGAAGGAAGAAATAAACATTCAACCAGAACACAATAAAGAAACAAGAATTCAAAAAAAAAAAAAATGAGGAGAGTCTTAGAACTCTCTGGGACAATGTTAAACATTCCAACATCCATATCATAGGGGTGTCAGAAGGAGAAGAGGAAGAATGAGATATTGAAAACTTACTTGGAAAAATAATGAAGGAGAACTTCCCCAATCAGGCAAAGGAAATAGACTTCCAGGAAGTCTAGAAAGCTCATAGAGTCCCAAAGAGGTTGGACCCAATGAAGCACACACCAAGACACATTGTAATTACATTACCCAAGATTAAAGATAAGGAGAGAATAGTAAAAGCAGCAAGAGAAAAGGAGAGTTACCTACAAAGGAGTTCCCATAAGACTATCAGCTGATTTCTCAGAAGAAACCTTTCAGGCAAGAAGGGGCTGGAAACAAGTATTCAAAGTCATGAAAGGCAAGGACCTACATCCAAGATTACTACATCTAGCAAAGATAGCATTTAGAATGGAAGGACAGATAAAGCGCTTCTTAGACAGGGTAAAATTAAAGGAATTCATCATCACTAAGTGCTTAGTATATGAAATGTTAGAGAGATTTATCTTTCGGGGACCACTTTGTATGGTATCAGGAATTGTAGCCCCAAGGCAGCTAGGGCCCCTGCCTGTAAGCTTTGACTGGGAAGCCAGGAATGCTGGGAGGCGCATGGTCAATACTAACACCTAGGATCCCCTGGGAAATCTGGCCTAAAAAATATAACATAGTTACTGAAGCTTGCTTTGCTCTCCACTGCCCTGATAAGGAAACAACCAGCTATTTTACTTTACCATAAGGAGATAATTTCTGAGCCACAAAATCTGTCTTAATGAGCACCTGGCGCCAACTTGCCTGACAGACCTTAATTTAGGACAAACCCCTGTATTTCTTCAATTTATTATCTATAGCCCTCTGACGTGGATTGATAGGCTTTGTGTGCATGCTGTATACCCCTTCATGCATTTTGCTCTCAATAAAAGCCACTTCAAGAGGAGGGCTTGGGGAAATTCTCCACTGGAGGGAATCGCCAACCCCCTTTCCTGACAGGCAAATTGTGTCTGGGACAGTTTATTTCCTCATCCACAGCAACCCAGAGAGGCTTTGAGGGACAGAACCTTCCCTCACTTATCTAAGAAAAAGAAGATCTAAACTATGAACAGTAAAATGTCAACAAACTTCACAACTATCAACAACTCAACCTAAAAAACAAACTAAGGAAACAACTAGAACAGGAACAGAATAAAAAAAATGGAGATCATGTGGAGGGTTATCAGCAGGGAGCGGGTGGCAGGTTAATGGGGGGAAAAGTACAGGGAATAAGAAGCGTAATTGGTAGGCACAAAATAGACAGGGGGAGGTTAAGAATAGGAGAGGAAATGGAGAAGCCAAAGAACTTGTATGTCCGACCCATGGACATGAACTAAGAGAAGGGGGACTGCTGATAGGAGGAGGATCCAGGGTGGAGGGGGAGAAAGGGGAGAAAAAATGGGACAACTGTAATAACATAATCAATAAAATATACTTAAAATATAAAATATTTTCTAAGTAAAAAAAAATGAGGAGAAGAAAGTGTAGGTAAGGGGTTTGGAATTCAGGGAAACGGTTAATCAGATCAAAGCTGCCGCATTCTTTCATCTGGGTCCTGGGCGGTGGTCTTTCTGTCCGGGGCAAGGCGGGGAAGTCTCCCCCTGGAGAACGATGGCTCAGATACCATCTCGATCGCTCGCCGTCCTCCTGAGGCACAAAGGTGCAGCTGCTTGTGATCTCCTGGAGTCGGGGTGGGTCACACCTTCAGTGCCCTGGACAATGGCTTTTTACATGCATTGATTACGAAGCTTATTAGCTGTCACCTACACTAAAATTTTCCAACTCTTCAATTCCTCATCAGTTTCCCTTTGAGGATTTGTTTTCATCTGGGGAAACAAACAAAAAAAAGTTGCTGGGGCAGGATCAGGTGAGTAAGGAGGGTGGGGCACGGGGGTCATTCCAGTTTTGGTCAAAAACTGCTGAGCAGTAAACACTGTGTGGGCAGGTGCGCTCCTAAAACACCCATCATGAAATGGGCAAATGTGTCGAAAGAGTCTCCAAAAAAATTCACTGAAGCTGAATGCAGCCTCTTGAAACACTAGCTGGTTACCCTGATACAGCTGGGTTGCTGGAACACCCAGCTAGTGGCGGAAGCCTGTACTACAAGGGGCCCATGATGACAATTCTGGGTTTTTTGGGTCCCTCCTCATATTTTGAGGAGAGGCAAGACTGATGACTTACTTGAAAGCATGTCGTGTGAAGACCTGCTGGAGCAAAGGGGGATATTTATCTTCTGGGGCATGATTATAGTCTTCATATTTAAAGGGCTAAGCCGGCAAGGCGGGTAGTGGGTCTGTTCCGTGAATCCCCAGGAACGAAAACTAGGACCAGTGAAAATGCGAGGGTGGGAGTAGGCAAGGGAGACAACAGGGAGGCCCGATTCAGCTCCACCGAGGCCAACTTTGGAGCATCATAACTGCTTCAAGAAGCAGCAGGTAACCTCCGGAAGAGGCGAGCCCCTGGCACAGAACGAGGAGGGGGCCGTGGTTAGGCTGAGCCTGGGCAGGGCTTCATCACAGGCATTTAGAGGAAGCCCGAGCGCTGCGTGGGCAGCTGCACTGCGTGCCCTTTGCAGTTCCTCCCAGCCTCCAGGGCCGGAATCTGCGCCCAGACTGGGTGTCAGGTGTTAGGTAGGCGAGGTGGCTAAGAAAGGACCCTGAGGCAGAAAAGTCCAATTGAGGGCTCTTATTTGGGGCGAAACACTGCAGTCTGGTGGGCTGGGTCCGAACAGAGGGCATCCCCAAGGGAAGGGATAGAAGGGCTTTTCGGTGTGTAGCAGACCCACGGGGGTGGGGCGGGGGTGAGTCACCC
Organism: Pteronotus mesoamericanus; assembly: GCF_021234165.1. Classification (NCBI taxonomy): domain Eukaryota; kingdom Metazoa; phylum Chordata; class Mammalia; order Chiroptera; family Mormoopidae; genus Pteronotus; species Pteronotus mesoamericanus. The sequence goes on from NW_026555070.1 coordinate 1,981,174, forward strand.
TGATGATCTGCTCCAGGAAGCTGATTCTGTAGAAAATCTGAGGGAGAGGGGAGGGGGCAGTGAAGATGCAACTGGGGTCCAGCTGGATGCCTGTGGCTATGCCTCAGTTGCTTCTGACATGGGGAACCTCGTGGTTAGGTATTTAGCCGGTGACTATACCTTCTTTGTTCCAGCCAAGGGGGTGGTTTGGGTCCATGTCCCAGTGCGTCTAACACCAGGGTGAAGAAGACAGAAGAGCTCAAACCGGCCCCTGCGCTGCCAGGCGGGCTGCCGAAGGACCGCTCACGCTGCTCGCGGTAGGAAGCAGAAACGTGGGAGGACGCAGGGCAGGAGGGGCAGGATAGTACAGTATTTTGTGCTACAGCAAAAGAAGCAAGGGTTTTAGGTCAGAAAGTTTGGGTCTTTTTACCCTTCTGTGTCTGTGTCTCAGTGGGGTGCGGGGGAGTTAGGTGACCCCGCCGGAGAACCGCTGTCCAGAACTTGGTCGGTAGAAGCCCCTGCGGAAAGGCGAGCGCCCCGGCCCCGCGCCCCGGCCCAGAGGTTCACCGGTTCTTTGACGGCACCGGCGGAAGGCCTGGGTTCCGGTCGGGCTTGCGGGGCCAGAAGCCCGACAGCCGGTTTCCTCTGTCAGAGGGACGGGCTCGTTGGATGAACGCTAGGGGCCCCGCGCGCGCCGGACGCCTGGTGCCCTGACGGGAGCCTGGACGCCTGAGCTGTCTGAGCGGGACGGCGGAGCCAGAGCAGTGGGGGTGGGCGCTGCTGGAGGCTGCGGCTCCGAGGGTCGTCCGAGATGGGGAAGGGAGCTGTGGTGCTGGGATTTATCGTAAGAAACATATACTTGATCTTCCTTCTTGTTCCTGGCACAGAGCTCCAAGTACCCTTGGCATTTCCTAGGTGGTAAGAGCAATCAGTGTGTCTTTTTGTTGTGTTAATAAAGTGAGTTTAGATCCCACCGACCCCCCCCCCACGCCCACCAAAGATAGGGGGCTGGTTGCCAGGAGAACAAACGCTGTGAAAGTTGCAACTTTCAGCCCCACCCTGACCTCCCTCTGGGGAGGAAGGACTGAAGGTTTGACTGTAACAGTGAAACACGGGGCCTCTCGGACCCCATCTTGCTCAAGCCCGCTGTGCCCTTCCGTAGACGTGCTAATCCTCAGAGGAATTCTGCTTGGGCCCTCAGATTTTTTTTGCTCGGGTTCCGCCCCCCCCCCCCGCCCCTGCCCGCTTTAAGAACAGTCCCTTTGCCAGAAGGTGTGTCTCTTGAGGAGGTGGGGAACTATGTACAAAGATAATAATTATTTATCAAAGAGTTGCGGGAGCCTCGAGACTGGACTTCGATCAGCAGGGGTCAACAGGCTGCAGACAGGGAACAAAGAGATTTAGAGATTTTGTTGCCCTTGGAAGTGGGGCTCTTTCATGGGACCGAGAGAAAAGCATTTCACGGACCCACGCACAGGAGTCTGTTGTGTGGCAAGATTTATCCTGCGTCCCGCCATGAAAATAGCCCAGTTTTGTCTCTATCCAGGGCCTTACAAAGGTCAGCGCCCAGAGTTCCTGTTTCACAGTAAAGCTTAGTCCTGTGGAGCCCAGGCAGCTGCTAAGTGGTCTCAGTCCCTCTACAGGTGGCGCAGTGCTGTTTCCAGCTGCACCGCTCTACCCAGGCTCCTGTGTGGAGCCTGCTTTTGGGGTCTGTGTGGCTGCGAGACCCGCGTGGTCGCTACGGAGAGAATTACAAATGAACAGGGCGAGTGCGTATTCCTGAGCAAGAGCGAGTGAGAATGAGAGGTTCTTTGTTAAACTGGGTTATATGATCTTGGGTTTGGGATGGACCAGGTGCTTTTTCAAAATCACCAATCAATTCCCAAGCTTTTGTGGGCTTCTGATGGGTCCACCCCCTAGGCAACTGATTTCTTTCGCAGGTTAGACTGACAGGCCTCTATGGTTAAGCACCGCCCCCTATGCGGTTTTGACTTCCACTGTGCATGTGCTCACCTCCCCCGTCTCCCCGAGCCGGTACCACAGTCCCTACTGGAGGGCGGGCTGACCCCTACATGGGGGAAGGAAGGGGTGTTGTCCCCTTGGCGGGACGATGCTGCCAGCCCCGGGGGATTGTGTGAAGGTGTCGTTCCCTAGTAAAACAAGCTTATGCTTCCCGGTTGATTATGCTTAATAATGCCTGATTCCCTTTGCTTCCTTCCTTAATGACTAGCTAACTGCCCATGGTAACAACTTCACACTCTTCCTTGGATCCCTGCTGGAGCCCAGATGTCTGTGGTGGTCAATGAACCCCCCCGCCCCTCCCAGTTTCCCTTCCTTCTGTTGTCAGTGGAAGGGGGTTCTTGCGGTGTCACAAGGTGTCAAGGAAACATTCCAGGAGACACACATCTGGGAGACTGTTGCATGGTAAGATTTATTTGTGCAAAATCAAAGGAGTGCCCCTGTTTCCCAGGGTCCTATCTCTGTCCCACCCTAGAGAAAGGCCAATTTTGTCTTCATCAGGGCCAGAAATAGGGTCAATGTTCGGAGATTCTGTGCCATATTAAAGCTTAGTTCTTTGGAACCGCATGATCTGCTGTGGGCCCCAGGCAGCTGCTAAAGCCGCATGACCACTACGAAATGTGCAAGTGCAGAGGGTGAGGACATGTTACTGTGCGGAGGGGAGAGAGAGTTCTTTCTCAGTTGGGGTTACATTATCTCAGGCTTGGGAAGGACCACCAGCCTCTTCACACTAACAAATCAACTTCGCAAGCTTTCAGGGGCCTCTGATGCATCCACTCCCTAACCGATTTATTCCCTGCATCTTTCAGGATTGTGTTTCTTATCCAATCTGATCCTTCTCACAGGCTAGACTGACAGGCCTCTACGGTCATGATTTTGGCTCCTGTGAGCATGTGCTTGCCTGTCACTTTATTGTTCCATCCTTCCCGCAGTGATCTGTGGGAAGGGACCGGTGGGTCCTGGGGAATGTGTGAAGCTGCAGTTTCCTGGCTGAGCATACTTATACTCTCTAGTTGCTTATGCTGAATCATGTACTCCCTTTGCTCCCTGCTTTTATTAATATGTAACCACGTATGCTTTGACATCAAAGATGTGTGAATTTTGGACTCTCTTAAGATGGATCTAAGGAACCCCTAAATCTCCCATCTTCTTGATTTGGTGACTTCTCACTCAAAAAGCCTTTCCTTACTCCAAACTCTCATACTGGGAATTATGAATTGTTCATTTCTGGAACTTTTTTTTTATTTTTAAAATATTTTCATTTTTAGAGGGGGGGGGAAGGAGGGAGAAAGAGAGGGAGAGATACGATGTGAGAGAGGAACATGAAATCAGCGGCTTCTCACACACCCCCAACCAGAGACCCAGCCTGCCACCCACGTATGTGCCCCAACCGGGAACTGAACCAGCAACTCTTCAGTCTGCACTTAGGTGAGCACTCAGTCCACTGAGCCATACCAGCCAGGGCCCAATGACTCTCCAAAGGCTCCACCTCCTAATACTATTCATTACCTGGGGTGTTGAGATTTCAACATACAAATTGAGGGGAGGCACAAATACCTGGGGGATGAGTCTGAAGCAGGGTCCCTGACTCCCTGTGGTTTGGGGGAGGTATACAGGGATCCAGAGAATCGGGAGGGGCTGAGGGGGTCAGGGGACCAGCGGAGGTTGGGGGTGAGGACAGATGGCTGCAAGATGCACAGCCTTTCTGCTCACAGGCAAATGTCTGGACCCAAAGACTTCAGGAGTGGCCGAAAGGTCAGAGAGCAGTCACTTGTTCACAGCCAGACCAAGCCAGATTGGCCCTCCACTGAAAAGGCCAGCCTGGACCCAGGACCTCCAGGGGGTCCCCTGGCCTTTCTCCCACCCTCACATATACCCAGGTGCTCTTTTGGAGAGGCACACAAGGATGGGACACAATGCCATTTCCACTGAATGACAGAAAATTAATCTGAAAGGTACCATTGTTCAAAAGAATGTTAAATATTCCTGATTCAAAGTTGTACATCGAAAGGAACTGTGGGAAAAAGAAAAAAGGGCCACACACTACCCCTGACAAGGTCAGGGGAGGCCTTTCTGGCAGCCCTAAAAACTCAGAGACCTAATCACATAGGACCATCTGCAGTTAAAACCCCCTAACTAAAGGCGAGTCATGGCATATAGTCATGTCCTATGCTGGTATTTTTTTTTCATTAGTTTGGATATCATTAGTTTATTTTAAAAGAGACATGCAAATTATTTACATACTGAAAGATTTCAGAACTTCAGTGGAATGGGCAGCTTCAAGTAATGCCATTTTAAAGATTTTAGTTATTTTGAGAGAGAGGGGAAGGGAGAGAAAGAGAAGGGGAGAGAAACATCAATGTGTGGTTGCCTCTTGAGCGGCCTCTACTCAGGACCTGGCCCACAACCCAGGCATGCGCCCTGACTAGGAACCAAACCAGTGACCCTGTAGTTTGCAGGCTGGCACTCTATCCATTGAGCCACACCATCCAAGGCCCATTTTAATAGTAATTTATAGCAGTCTACATACTTTCCAAGAATGTCACATCTCTAAATAAGGAATAATCCTTGTCATCTAAAAGTAGTTTCATGGCTCCATATTCTGGAAGAAGAACTTGATCTCCAACTGTCACACTAGCCAGTAGAATCTCTCCACCCTTTCCTTTGAAGCCCAACAGGTACTATAGTTGCTTGCTATAATTTTCCTTGAGATTTTTCTGGAAGCATAACACCTCCTTAGTTTACAGTTTCTGTAGCACTCCTTTAAACTAATACTTGGTCAAAGAGGGGGCGAAACTTTATTTATTTTTTAATCCTTATCCAAGGATATGTTTGGATTTTAGAGAGAGAGAGAGAAGGTGGGGGAGAGAGAAAGAAGGAAACATTGATTGGTTGCCTCCCATACACGCCCTGACTGGGGATCAAACCCACAACCTTTTGGTGTATGGGACAGTGCTCCAATCAACTGAACCACCAGCCAGGGTGGGGAAGAGACTTTTTAAAGGCCTGCCCTGCCATGACTCAGGCCGGCCTCTGCAGCTAGTATTCAGCTCTTGCGCCATGGACCCAAGGAGAGACCTCCTAGGCTGGTATCTTCCTTGAGAAAGGTTAATCTTTACCTTAACTGATCCTTTTTTTTTTTTTCACCTACATACCTTTGAAATAGCAGAGTATTATGGAGCATACCAAGACCCGTCCATGTGGAGTCTTGGTCAAAGACCCAACAATTAACACTGGTAGAAAAAGGTCTTTATTTACAACATTCCAACCTCGGGGGAGCCTAGAGCACCTCAGCTCCTTTCCCACAAGACCCAGAACTTACCATGCTCCCCAAAAGGCTGTAAGCCAGAAACCCCAAAAATAGAAGTTCCTCATTTCCTGGTCTTATGCCAGCTGCACAAATATTTCTCCAGACCCTCTGGAAGGTACCAAAGTCGCCATCTTCACGCAGCAGCTCTCTCCTTCAGGATCTGGGGTACTGGGTCATCAGCCTTCGTGTAATAGTCCAAAAGAGCATGTGTTCTCCTACTCTGGATCGTGGTGAAACTCAGGAAAGGCACAGGTCTTGAACGTGCAGGTAAAATCCAGGTGCAGGAGGACAGGATCTTGCAAGGAAGCCCTGTGCAGCTCCAGAGTCAGCCAGAGCAGGCACGATCTCAGCAGCAGCATCTCCTTTCTTACTAGTCCAGGCCACATGGCCTGCTTCCTCACTATAAACACAGCTGCTTGCTTCCTTCTCCCTTCCCACTGCTCTCTTTCAAACCGCATGATCAAAAACCCCTCGCTACGGACAACATGCTTCCTCCCTTACTAGTACTCCCCACATACCCAAGAGTGCGAATGACTGCCACACTTGGGTTTAAATCCTCAACCTGCGCCTCCTCCATAACCCCATTTCTGACTCTTCCCATAACGGGTTACATCTGCCAGTTCTCTGTACAGTTCACATTGTTCAGCTGCCATCCCCAGGCCAGGTAGGTGTCTCCCCAGGACACAGAAGGAACCGCCTCCAAGCTCTCATGCAGGTGCTGTAAGCCCCCAGCTACATCATGGGCTAAAGTCACGCCCATCTCCCCAGCAGCCAGCTTTTTAACATAACTGTTAAGCTAGCCAAGTTGCCATAGATACGCAAAATCTCTCAATCATGTGCTTTGTGTATTTCTCCATCCCCCAGGCCATGGCTGTGGAGGTTTTGGGGTTTTCTGACCCCGCTCTATACCCTGCTATAAGAGTAATACTCTTTTCTCCAGACCCCTCAGGGCACAATCTCCCACCAGAGCAAAGGACCACAGAACGCTCATTGTTAACTCGTTCCCCGCATACCACCTTCATACCACCTTCGTGTGCTGTGAACGTTAACTGTCCCATGCCCACCCACGTAGAAGAGGCACTCTCCATCCAATCCCAGAGGTTTCCTCGCTTTGCTTTTTCCCGCCTCCCTAACCTACACCAATGGAGTTCATGTAACCCCCTTACATCTTCTCCTTTGTTTCTGATGTATAAAATAAGTGGTAAAACTGCCATTTTCCAGAGCATTTTCTCAAGCCGTTGAGATTTTGCTTCCTGGCAATTGTCATCAGCTTGGCTCACATAAACTCGTGAAAATTCTCGGGTTTGGATGTTTCTTACACCGACAGAACTCAGGAGGCTCGGTTTGAACCAGAGGAGACCGAAATGCCGAGCTGAAGTCTTAGCACTCCTAGCCTGCCCTGTGATTGTGAAGAAGTTGCCCTTTACCACAGTTCTTTGCACATCGAAGTGGTGGTGTGATGTGCAAACCTCAACCATCTTCCATGCGGATCACCCCTATACTCCCTGGGGTGGGTGCTGGTGTCCTCCCTCTTTCTGAGAGGAGGAACTAGGCTTTGGGGGTCAGTTTCATGAGGACATGTGGTTATTGATGCTGGGACTTCAGTTGCCCGACATCTCAATGCGCTGGCTGCCCTCCCGAGGCTCCACCTTCTCCAGCTCGGCCCTTAGACACTGCTGAGGCCGCATGAGCCAGAAGGGCAGTTGTTGTGACATCTGGGAAACGCTGCTGCAGGTGCTCTGTGCTGATTGTGACTGTCAGAACCCAGAGAGAAGGCACCTTTGGGCAGAGAGACAGGTTTGGGCAGACCTTTGGTGCTGGTCTCAGCCTGTGGAAACCACAGCCTTGGTGGCTCCTACTGTGAGTGCAAGATGTCTTCAGCAATAACCATCAGGAAACTTTGAAACAAAAAACAAGGTTTATTACAGGTTCTGGAGGATATGCAGTCAGGGGGCGGAGGGGGCAGGAGGGAGAGAGAGCCTGAGGTTTCCAGTTTTATTGGTGTTGAGAGCCTAAGGTTTTGGGGTTCAGTCTTTATTAGTGAATGTAAAACATAAGAGTGATGTTTAAAGGCAAGGAGAGAACAAGAAGCCAAAGCAAAGGTCTCTAAAACAAAGGCACACTGGCGGTGGGGGCAGCTGGCTCTTTATCCAGCCCTGGACTGGCAATGTATTTATTCCAGGTAGCTGTCTCTGAGGCGAATGGCCAGGCATCACAAAACCAACCAACAAACCAACCAACAACCAACCAACCAACCAACAAAAAAACAACCAACCAACAAACACTGTCAGGCGTTTGCACTATGGCTGGGAGAGAGGACAGGACTTTGGGGACAGCTGGGAACAGCCCTGCCCCTTGGTGTTTGGAGAACCAGCCCACACAGGGTAGAAAACAGGGGGCAGCAACACAGTATCAGTATATGGTATTGTGAGTTCACTACCCCATTGAAGTCATTTCTTTCTTTGAAATTCTGTAAAGGCTGGCTGTGAGATATGGTTTTTGAATAGTTCTGAGTTGAAAATATTTCCTAAACTCTGCCTGAAAGTTGTTCCCAAACTGTACCTTCTTTAGCTCATCTCTCTCTTCCCGTTCTTTAGCACGGGCAGCTGAAAGGTGGTAACTGGCACTGCCTGGAAATCTTCTTAGATACACCAGTCAGTCAGGTGCATTTCCATCCAATGTTACCAGAGGGGATGGCATTGCCAAATGGTCCACCACTAGGGGACACATCGCCCCTTTTAAAGCACCTGCTAGCAATTTCCTCACCGCTAGTCCTGTCTCCCTCGAGAATCTTCTCACTGCTCTTCCAGCTTCTACCTGCTGCCTGGTCCCAAATCCAGGGTTTTAGGTTATTATTACAGCAGCACCCCACCTCCAGCACCAATAAACCTTTCTGCCTAGGGGTCAGCCAGGGAAGCAGAACCACCGGGAGCTGAGGGATGTATTTTGGAATTCGACTTTCCAAAGCTGTGAGAGGAGCTTGTGAAGTAAGGGTGGGAAATGAGCAGCTGGAGGGTCCGAGGAGCCCTGAGCCAGTCAGCTCTCTCCTCGTCGCCGCGCAGCCTTCGCGGCTTTACTATGGGAGAACGTGTGCCCACTTACTGCTGTCTGGGTTTGTCATTTTTTTAAAAATAAATTTTAAAAAGATTTTATTTATATTTATTTTTAGAGAGAAGGGAAGGGAGGGAGAGAAACATCGCAAGAGAAATGTTGCTTCTCACACACCCCCAACTGGGGACCCGGACAGCAACCCAGGCACGTGCCCTAACTGGGGACCAAATTGGTGACTTTTTGGATCTCAGGTTGGCACTGAATCGACTGAACCACAACAACCAGGCCTAGGTTTGTAACTTTTCAACTTTATATGAGTAGAACAATAAAGTATATTTTAAAATATCTGCCCTATTTCATTAACCCTGCTTGTGTGCTTCATCAATATTGTGTAAAACTATGATTGATTCATTTTTGTTTTTTATGGCATTCCATTATACAGATACACCACAATATACTTATCTTTCCTACTGTTGATGAGTATTTGGAGTGTTTTCAATTTCTTACCATTACAAAGGATGCTATTGTGAACATCCTCACACATTTTTCATGCTACATGTGGGCACACAATTGTTAAGCAAGCCAGGAGTGGGAGCTCTCGGCCATAGGGTGTGTGTGCCTCCAACTGTAAAAGGAAATGCCACCTGCATTCTAAGTGTGTGAGCCAGCTTTAGGAAACACTGAAAGAAAGTGCAAAAGAAAAGTCTTTGAAAGGTAGTTAAAGCTTCACATAGTGTCTTTCACATACCACAAAATGCTTTCCTTTTTCAAATAATAAGCATATAACACAATTCAAACATCTATGAGCCTCTATTTGGTCTCGGCTATTAAAGTCATAGCCTTCAGCATTCGCTTCATCTTGCTGTTCTTAAACTACTGGCATCAGTAAACATGAAATCGGAAAAGCCGGCATTCAGGCTGCCTGTCATGTACCAGACATAATAAGCAGAGTCAGGGATTGAATCTTTACGGACGCTTTGTTCAGGTGGCTGGAGATCTGAGGAGATGGCGAGTTTCTACCCTAACAGACCATCTGTACATTTCCTTTCAAGCCAGACTTTTTATAACAGAGAACAAAGTGTGGTGAAGGATTTGGAATTCATGGAAAATTAGATTAAAAAAAAAAAGCTACAGGATTCTTGCCCCGGGAGGTTAGCTGTGCCCTCGGTGGTCAATTAATCCTGCTGCTGTCACAGAGCGGCCAGGCTACAGGCTACATGACAATAGAGAGTCAGCCTGCCCCACCCCTGCTGTGCCCTGGTGTCTGGGAGAGGCCCAGCATGCTGGGTGCCGGCCTCCCCCCACCCCACAAAGCCACATCTGTGACCGCCGGGGGTTCCCCTGATAAAGCCCAAGTGCTACACCACTACATGCCTCTCAAACGGCAGGACACTCAGCCCCAATTCCGTGCAGAGAGAAAAACAGAGTATCCAGTACATCTTTCTGGAGCATCAAGTTTATTACAAAATTTGGAAAAACCAAGGAGTTTAAGAAGAACCCCCACAAACACAGGAGCAAAGGAGAGCAGGGAAGGTGGAAGGTGAGTAAGATAGTTCCTAGCTCCCCTGGCATCCACAATTTTTAAAAGTTACATGGGTTTTGCTCTTATCTTTCTGTGATGGTGCTCATTAGTGGATGGCCTATAACATATGCATATTCAGAAAAACCGGAGGACTCTCCTAGCCACCCCCTGCTGGCTGTGACTGGGGCCAGCGGGAGAGCCTGAGGTCCCACCATCTGGCTGTGCAGCCTGTAGGGAGGAGCTGCTCCTGCTGCTGCTGTGGGTGGTGGGGGCGTCCCCAGGGCCAAGGTGAAGGGCTGGGCTGCGGGTGGCAGTCTGGACTCTGGGCTGGGTAGGGAGGTGGTGGTCCTTGTTTCCGGGCTGGAGGTGGAAGTGGAGGAGCTGGACTGCAGGCTGGGTTGGGGGGCAGGCACGCTCTCTTCCAGGCTGCCTGGGGGACTTACGGAGCAGGGTTCCTGCTGGGTAGGGGAGCGGACATTGTCACTTCCACTCTGGCTGGGGGATCTTTCTTCGTGGCTCCCACCCTGCCTGGGGAAGTGGTGGAACTGGATTCCAGGCTGGGTACAGAGTGGTTGAGGGAACAGCAGCCTCAGCCTCTTGGCTGGAGGAAGCGCTGCTGTTGGGGTCAGGAGATGGGTCAGGGCCTCACCCTGACGGTGCCGCCCGGCATCTTGGTCGTCTTCGCTCTGAGGATCAGGTATGTTCCCATCACCCTGTCATATTTCCTTTGTGCGAAGGATGCCTGTATTTCTCGCTTCTTAAACCCCCTGTCTTTCATTCCTTTTGCCACCTGAGGGTCAATGTTACCCCAGGGTGGCTCGCTGTAGGGACTGGACTCATTTCCTTCCCCTGTCCATTGTTCACCCACAGGCCTGTCATGATGTCTTTTAGGGTCCGCCTTTGCCTGGGGTCAACAGTCAATTCTTTTAACAGGTCTTGAACTTCCACCGACATAAAATCTGGTAGATGCAGCTTTTTACTGTGTCTTTGTTTTGTCACTTCCCCAGCAGTGTACCCCACAAACAGCTCATCCTTCATCATCATCCTGTAGAGGATGATCCCCAGGCTCCAGACATCAGCCTTTAGGCCATCATACACTTGATGCTGCAAAACCTCCAAGGCTAAGTAGGACAAGGTGCCACAGAAGGCTGTAAGCTTGTAATTGGTGAATTCTCTGCTGAAGCTGAAGTCCGCCACCTTGATACTAAGCTCCTAGTCTAGAAGGATGTTCTCTGGCTTCAGGTCCTGATGCACGATGCCCTTCTGGTGACAATACTGAAGGGCTGAAATCATCTATGGGAACATGGCCCGGGCTCCCTCCTCACTTTTGTGGCCGCAGTCCTCCCGGTGACCATACAGGTCCCTGCCGTTCACAAGTTCTATGAAAAGAATGTGTTTGTTCTGGGTGGTAGTCACATCAGATAGTGTTGTGATGATGGGTGATGTAAGCTCTTGAGAGATTTCACTTCCTCAAACTGTCCAGAGAAGCCCCGCTGACTAATGGGCTTGACAGCCACCTCTGTCCTGGGGAGCCAGTGCTGGGCCAGTTTAACCTCGGCAATAGATCCCCTGCCAGTTGTTTTCAAGGGTATATAATCACCAATGTGGTACTTCTTATTGCCAAGGTGGTTGCAAAGTCATTAGACTTGGTGACTTCAAAATAAAAATAAAATAATTCAAAAAACAAAAAAAAAAATTGAGAAAAAATGAAAACCCAAAATGGGAAAAAAAAACCCCAAAAAGCAAAAAAGGAGAAAACAAGCAAACTTGTCCAAATCCACAGGTCAACACAATCAGCTTCCTGGGCTCTCATGGAAAAGGCCTCTGACCAGCTAGGAGCTTATATAGGAGTGGTTGGTGACCCATCACAGTGGCACCTTACCAGGTCAGAGCAGGAAGTGGGCCAATCCTGGCTGGTAGTAAACTACAGTGGTTTTCTCACATTTTGGTCTCATGACAGTTTTACTCTGGAAAAAATTAAAAAGAACTGAAAAACTTTTTTAGACAATGAATATTAAAGATTGATATTTACTTTATTAGAAATGACAATCTGTGAGATGCAAAAAAAATAAAATAAAATAAAGTAAAAATGAAATATCTGGCTTGTTCTCATGTTCCAGGTCTCAGTTCCAATACCACCTGCGTGGAGAGGGCTTCCATGACCTGCCCGTCCCTGCCCGCCTCGCCCAGCTCATCACGTTTGTCATCTGCACAGCACTGACCGCAGGGCACCTGCTTCTTGGTCACCGTCCGCCCATCCCGTGAAGGGAGGGTCATGGCTGCAGGGGTTCTTGTGTCTAGCACAGCGAGTGGCAACAAAGCAAATGTGAAATGAACGTTTGGCCACTGGATTACTAGAAGAGTTTAGGGGAACAAAGGAAAACGTGGCCAACAAAGGCAAAACATGGTCAAAGGGAGTCACAAAGTATCTTCAAAACTTCCTGTTCCGCCCTCACTCAGCTTTTGGGGCCGACAAGACAGGAAGGAGGGGGCCGAAACTGGGTTTCCAGGTGTGTGGGCGCTTGGCGAGCCTGAGGAAAAGCCCCCTGGTAGGGGCCTTGCTGTGAAGATTAAAGAAGATGATTCGTCCCTCCAGCGGCACTTGCCAAAGGGGACAACGAGTTTGGATCTGCAGGGAGGCTGCAAGGTGCTTTGACACTTTGAACATCCGTTCGCAGGCTCCACAAGGACCTCTCAGGGGACCTAGAGTGGCCGTTAAGGTAAATGTCTGAGCTACTGCAGTGAACCGTCTCTGGGGGGAGAAGTGATGACGAGGCTGGTGAATTCACCTGTGTAGAGACCCTTGGAAACCTCACGGTCCAAGGGCTTCTGTAGAGGTACCAGGTGCAAGGTGACGTGTTGGGTCCAATTCTACCCTCTTGTGGAGGCTTGAGGACACTTAGGAGGGGCCTCTGCTTTTATTTCTTTTTTTTCCTTTTATTAAATGTATTGGGGTGATTCCAGTTAACAAATTTATGCAGGTTTCAGGTGCACAATTCTACAATACATCATCTGTACACTGTATTGTGTGTTTACCTCTCCAGGTCAAGTCTCAGAGCATCACCATTTATTGCCCATACCCTCCACCTCCCCCACCCCCTTCCCCAAACAACTGTCAATCACACTGTTGTCGGTGATTAGTTTTCCTCTTTTCTTTCTTCTCCTCAGTCTATCCCCCCGACCCTGACAGCTGTCAGCCTGCTCTCTGAGTCTGTTACTATTTTGATTGTCAGTTCAGTTTGTTCATTAGATTTCACATATGAGTGAAATCATATGGTACTTGTTTTACTCTGACTGGCTTATATTACTTAGCATAATGCTCTCCAGGTCCATCCATGCTGACAGAAAGGCTAAGCAAACTAATCTTCTAAGAAACTCCTTACTTTTAGCATATCCAATGTTTTAATTGCATGGGTAAGTTACTATTCTAGTAAATAGTTTCCTTTAACATTGCTCTTCTGAAGTCTCATCTTTCTGTAAAGGGAATCTTTGGAGGGATTTGCCTGTGAGGTTTTCCCTCTACAACACTTCAGTTTGTTAATTTCTACCTTACATCTCTGAGTCTCAGTCCCTAAGGATGACAGTCTCTGGTGCTGACCAAATGGGGTTATTTCATCAATTCTAGACAGATGTGTACAAGTTACAGCTGGAGATTAGAATAAGCTCAAGGAGGAGAAGAGAGAAAGAATTCCAAAAAAGCTGCCAGTTTATGAGTTAATTATGTCCATTTATAAAGATGGTATTTACAGTGACTTGAGAAATAATGCCAATAAAACAAAACATTTTCTTAGCATAGTGATCTCTTTCAGCAAGGTAAATACCGACTCAAAGGTAAGACATTTAATGTAGAACTGTCAAGGCAAAAGCCAACCTTAAAAGTAAAGAAACAGGCAATCATTTTTTCAATATGTTACATCCATTACACATTTGTGACTGTGCCGCAACAGTGTACTGCTTTTTTACATTATTCACAACCTTGTAATTTGCTGACTTATGGAGGGAGATGGACAGTAAATAATTTTATTACTTGTTCTCAGGAGGTGGGTGGATTTCTTTGCTTTGATGAGCCTGGCTATTCCTGAGAGAGGACTGAGTTCCTGGACCTTTCGGTGGATCCAGATAAATCCTGGGAACAGCTCCTTCAGGTGGGGCACCCATATGAAATGCCCATTTCACAGGAAGACTGGGGACTCAAGCCCCAAAGCCTGTCACTCTGCACATTGGAAACTTATGTCACAAGTACCATCTCCAAGAAGAGTAGGGACTCATGTCACAAAGCTGGTCTCCAAGGAGAGTGGGAATTCTTGTCACTAAGGCCCATCTCTGAAGAAGCTGGGGGAATCTTGTCACAAAGCTCATTTCCCAAGAATTGTGGAACTCACGTCACAAAGGCTGTCTCCCAGGATGGTGGGGGACTCATGTCATAAAGCACTTGTCACAGAAAGATTGGGGAGTCATTTCACAAGCCCATCTCCCAGGAGGATGGGGGACTTACAGAACAAAGCCTGTTGCCCCGGAGGTAAGTAGGCTCATGTCACAAAGCCCATGTGCCAAGATGATGGAGAACTGTTGTCTAAAGCCTGACTCCTGGGAAGACTGGCAACTCATGTCACAAAGCACATCTTCCTGGGGTCCCTGGAAGTTGGGGGACTCGTGTCACAAAGCCCATATCCAAGGAAGATGGGGGATTCATGTCACATAACCCGTATCATGGGAGGACTGCAGACTTATGACACTCAGTCCATCTCCAGGGAAATGGTAACTCCAGGGACAAAGCCCATCACTCTGGAAGTTGCAGGGTCATGTCAGAAAGCCCATGTTCTGAAGATGGGGGACTCATGTCACAAACCTTATTGCCTGGTGGATGGGGACTCTTGTCACAAAGCCTGACCCCCAGGGAAGATCGGGGACTCATGCCAGAAAGCGTATCTCCCAGGAAGAAAGGGGACGTGGCACACGGCCCATTAACCATGAAGATGGGGAGACTCATGTCACAAAAGCCACTTCCAGGGAACATAGGGGACTCACATCACAAAGCTCTTCCCTTGGGATATGGGGCACTCATACCACTAAGTACGCCTCCCTGCATGTTGGGGACGACTGTTGCAAAGTCTGTCTGTCTGGAAGACGGGAGACTCATGTAACAAAACCTGTTACATGGGAAGGGGGGGACTCTTGTCACAGAAGTCCATCTCTTAGGAAATTGGGGGAATCATGTCACAAAGCCCGTTCCTGAAAATTTCTGGAACTCATGTCATAAAGTCCGTCTCCCTGAAGATTGGGGACTAATGTCACAAAGCCCATCGCTCGGTAAGAAAGGGCACTTAGTCACAAAGCCAATCTCTCAGGGAATTAGGGAGTCAGGTAACGGAGCCTATTTCCCAGGAAGTGGGGGACTCAGGTCACAGAGCCTTTCTCACAGAAAGATTGGGGACTCATGTCACAAAACCCATATCCCAGGAAATGGGATCTCATGTCACGAAGCTCATCGCTGAGGAAGATGGGTGACTCATGTCACAAAGCCCATCACCCAAAATATAATGACTCCAGTTACAGAGTCCATTTCCTTCAAATCTGGGAATCATGTCACAAGCCCATATCCCAAGGACGATGGGAAAGTCATGTCACATAACATATCCTGGGAAGACTGTGGGCTCTTATCATAGTGTCCATCTCCGTGAAGACTGGAAACTCAGGTCACAGTGCCGATCTCTTGGGGCCACGGGGAGTCATGATACAGAGCTCATCAGGAAGTTGGGGGATTAATGTCACAAAACCCATTTCCGATTAAGACGGGAAACTCATGTCACAAAGCCCATCTCCCAGGAAGATGGGGCAGTCATGTCACAAAGCCAGTCTTCCAGGGCAGTGGGGACTCTTGCCACTAAGGTCCATCTCTGAGGAAGTTGGGGGAATCATATTGCAAAGTCCATTTCCTAAGAATTGTGGAACTCATGTCACAAAGTCTGTCTCCTGGGGATTGGCAACTCATGTCATAGAGCCTATCTTTCAGAATGATTGGTGACTCATGTCACAAAAACCACCTCCCAGGAAGATATGGGACTCATATTTGAAAGTCCATCTTCCAAAATGAGATGGGACTCATGTCAAAAAGCCCCTCTACCAGAAAGACTGGAAATTCATGTCACAGTGACCCTCTCAAAGGAAGATGAGGGACTCATGTCACAAAGTCTGTCTCTTACAAAGATTGGAAATACTTGTCACAATGCCCACCTCTTGGGATGTTGGTAGACTTGCGTTTCAAAGCCCATCTTCTAGGACGTTGGGGAAGTGCTCTCACAAAGCACACCTCCTGGGAAAGTGGGGACTCTTGTCACAAAAGCACATCTCCCAGGAAGATGGGGGAATCATGGCACAAAGCCCAGTTCCTATGAAGGTGGGGGACTCATATAAAAAGCCTGTCTCATAGGAAGACTGGGGACTCAATTCACAAAGTCCATCTGTCTGGAAGATTGGGGACTCATGTCACAAAGCAGGTCCCCTAGGAGAATGGGAACTCTTTTCACTAAAGGCCATGTCTTAGGCATTTGGGGAAATCATGTCACAAAGTCAATTTCAGAAGAAGATGGGGAACTCACGTCACACTGCCTGTCTTCCAGGTGACTGGGCCTCATGTCATAAAGCCCACTTTTGGGGAAGATTGGAGACTCATGTCAGAAAGCCTGTCTCCTGGGAGTTTGGGGGTTCATGTTCCCAAGCCTCATTCCTAGGACGATGGGGGACTCAAGTCACTAAGCATTTCTCACAGAAAGTTTGGGGACTCATGTCACAAAGCCCATCTCCCAGGAAGCTGAGGGAACCATGCCACAAAGCCCATTACCTGGTAAGATGTGGGACTCATGTCACATAACCCCTATCCTGGGATGACTGGGGACTCATGACACAAAGGCCATCTCTCAGGAAATGGGGGACTTGTATCAAAAATCCCATCTCTCTGAACACTGGGGACTCACGTCACAAAGCCCATCTCCCAAGAAGTTAAGGGACTCTTATCCAAAGGCTACCTCCTGGGAAGATTGGGGACTCATGTTACAAAGCCCATCACCCAGGAAGATGGGAGACTCAAATTACAAAGCCCATCTTCTAAAAAGATGGAGCACTCAGTGATTGAAGATGGCGGAGAAGTGAGTGGAAGCTACACTATTCTCCTTGCAGGACCAATCTGGGATTACACCTAAATTGTAGAGAAATCATCCGGTATAACCAACTCTGTAATAGCTGGAGAGAGACCTAGTAACCATGGACATACAGAAGCAACTCCTTCACCACAAAGTGATGGGTACGGAGTGTGGAGGAGACCTGAGAGGGCAGGCTGGGCTCCCACAGGCAGCAGCTAAGGTGCTGGAGAGACATTTTGGCAGCTGAGGGGTTCTGCTAAGAAGTGTGGGGACTAAACCCCAAGCTTTGTCCCCCAGCCTATAGCATCAGAGCTGGAAAAGAACCCAGATGACATCCTGCTGTGAAAAGCAGTAGAGTTTATGTCTTCCAGGGAGAGGCAGCTGGAATCACAGAGAGCCTCTTAAGTGGCCAATGCACAAAATTTCATTTGCAGTCCCTTACCCTAGGCTCTGGCAAAGGTGGGGCAGGGTGGACTAGAGATGTTTGAAGAGAGTCTGGGGACAGTGGCTTTAGGAACAGAACTGAGGGAGCAGCTACCTGGATCCCTGTACTGAGTCATCCCCCATAATGCAGGAACAACCATCTTGCTCAGCCAGAGCACTACTCTCTGAGTGGCAGCAGCCTGAGGGGAAGTAATAGCCCTGCCCAAAATAATTACTCTGCCCTACCCTGTGGTGCTTAAGCCTGACTGCTGATTACAGCCTGACTGGATTGATAACTGAAGGAGTCAGCCACAGACTCTGGATTGCTGGTAGTCTCAAACAGGTTACAGAGGGCCAGAGTGGGACACCATCTAAGATTGCCAGGAGTGAATACAGAAGAAGACATTGGTAAACAAAAGAATCTACTGAGATAGATGCAAATCATCATGGTCTTCTTCATGATTTGCGATATTTTCTTTTCTGCATAGCTTTTTAACATTCATTTCTTGTCCTCCACATTTATGCCTATTAGATCACAAGTTTTTATATTATACTTTATTTATTTATTTTTCTAAAATACTTATTTATTTTTTCAAATACATTTGTCTCTACCTACCCTCCACCACTTTCCCTTGCCCCCTCCCTCCCTCCTTCCCTCAGCTCTTCCCCTTTGGTTTTGTCCATGAGTCCTTGCTATATGTTCCTTGACTTTCCCCTTCCCTTCTTTCCCCTGCTTCCCTATTTTGCTTCTCTCTTCCTCCATTTTACCTTCTTCTTTCCTCTTATTTTTGTTTTAAACTTTGTTTTCTCTCTTGCTTTGAATTATTTCCATTCTGCACTATTTCTACCCACTCCGGCCTCTCAAAACTATTCTTTTTGTCAGTCATCTCACATTCTTTTTCCTGTCCTTTAAACGCCCTATTCTCTCTCCATCATTATCAAACGTTGCTCACTGGTTGCGGATATAGTGGTGGTTGTTGCGTTTCTTCAATTTTATTTCTAGATTTCCACTATTTTTGCACTTCAGACCTCAATTTTACTGCCCCCTTCCAACTCCACTTTGCCTTCCTTGTGCCCTTTCTTTTTTTATCATTTTAAATTTCAATTTTTTCCTGTCTTAGCCTGGTTTTCATTCCTCATTCAATATTCTCTCTGTCATCTCAAAGTCAATTCTCTTTCCTTTAGACATCTCTTAAGTTTTCCTTTCTTTCTTTTTTCCCCTTTTACCCCCATCTCCCCTATATTAATATTTGCTCATTTGTTGTTGATAGGGCTGTGAAGGATCTTTTCTCCAATTTGGTTCTGATTTTTTTCTCTCTCACTATATATATTTATGTTGAATTCCTACTTAAACCTAATACTATACTTTTCTCTTACTCCATTCTGCCTTCTTCCTTCCCTCTTTTACTTATGATGTAAAATTTTACTTTCTCTCCTCTTCTTGTCCTTATTCCCTACTCTTATTATTGCTCCTCCTCTTCCCCTCTCAAAATCATTTTTCTTTCAATCATCTCATATTCATTTTTCCTTTCTTAATACAGTCTTAATCTCTTTACACCTTTAATAATGCTGGCTCATTTGCTGTTGATAGCATGATTGTGGGTGGGGTCATTTTGTGGGTGTGGGTTTGTTTCCTGGGCTGTTTGGTTTTGTTCTGGCAGCACCTGTACAACAGCATACAGCAAGTGGTGGATGGTGTGGCTCCCAAGTCAGCCAGTCAGTGCGAAGGACCCACCAAAGTGATCTAATAACAATGAACAACAAACACAGAGAGCCACCATTAATGACATAAAGAATATCCCAAGAGCACCAAATTCAGAAGGTCAAGGAGACTGCACCACTGAATCCCACAGGTCTCCTACGACAGAAGGTGATACCACGAAGACAGGGAGTCAAAGCGGATCAGTCTAACAAGAAGAAACAAACAGAAAGAGTCACCTAAAATGGGGAGACAAAGAAATGACTCCCAATTGAAAGGAAAGGAGGTATCCCTAGAAAAAGTGCTAAATGAAATAGAGACAAACAAACTATCAGACATTGAGTTCAAAATAATGGGTATAAAGATGCTTGATGTACTCAGCGAGAACTCCAAAGAAGCTACAAGGAACTTACTGAGAACTATAAAAGCATGAAAAAAGACATGAAAATATCAGTAAAATACAGGAAGAATGATGAATACAATTTTTGAAATGAAGAACATAATAGAAGGAATTAAAAGCAGGCTAGATGAAGCAGGGAATTGAATCAGCAAGCTGGAGAACAAGGTAGAAAAAAATTCCCAGACAGAGCAACAAAATGAAAAAAGACTCAAAAAGAATGAAGAGGGTTCAAGGGAGCTGCAGGACAACATGAAACATAGTAATACCCTTACCATAGGGATATCAGAAAGAGAAGAAGAGAAGCAAGGGATAGAAAACCTGTTTGAAAAAGAAATGACAGAAAACATCCCTAACTTGATGAGAGAAAAAGTCACACAAGTCCAGGAAGCACCAAAGGTCCCAATCAAGATGAATCTCAAGAGTCACACTCCAATACACATCATAATTAAAATGGCAACATTCAAAGACTTACAATGGCAACATTCAAAGACAAAGAGAATATCTTAAAAGCAGCAAGGCAGAAATAGATAGTAACATACAAGAAAGCTCTGATGAGGATATCAGCTGATTTCTCAACAGAAACACCTCAAGCGAGATTGGAATGGCAAGAAATATTCCAAGTAATGAAAAACAAAGTCCTGTAACCAAGACTACTCTACTAGGCAAGGCTTTCATTTAAAATGGAATGTTAAATAAGGAGTTTCCTAGACAAATGAAGGCGAAAAGAATACACCTCCAACCAACCAGCATTGCAAAACATGTTAAAGGGGCTGCTTTAAGATGAAGAAAAAGAGCGAGAGCGAGAGAGAGAGAGAGAGAGAGGGGAACACAGGTACAAAGGGGAAAAATGGCAATGAATTGAGTACCTATCAATAATAACCTTAAATGTAAATGGATTAAATGCTCTTGTCAAAAGACATAAAGTACCTGAATGGATAAGAAAACAGGATGCATATATATGCTGCCTACAAGGGACCAACCTCAGATCAAAAGACCTACACAGACTGAAAGTGAAAGGTTGGAAAAAGTACTCCAAGCAAATGCACAAAAAAAAAAAAAGCCAGGGTAGCAACATTTATAACAGACAAAATAGATTTCAAAACAAAGGTCATGAAAACAGATACAGAAGAACACTTCATAATACTCAAAGGAAGAATCCATCAGGAAGATGTAAACATTTTAAACATATATGCACTCACCATAGGAGCAATCAAATATATAAGGAAAATCTTGGAGGACTTCAAGAAACATATAGAAAGTAACACACTCATAGTAGGGGATTTTAAAACCACATTGTCAACATTGGACAGACCTTCCAAACAAAGAATCAACAAAGATATAGTACTGAACAACACTCTAGATGAAATGGACTTAATTGATATATACAGAAACTTTCACCCCAAAGAAAGAAAATATATATTCTTTTCAATTGCACATGGAACATTGTCAAAGATAGACTACATGCTAGGACACAAAACAAGCCTCAACAAATTCAGGAAATATGGAACTGATAATATCAAGCATCTTCTTGGATCACAATGGCTTGAAACTACAAACCAACCTCAAGGAAAAAAAATAAAAAACATTCAAACTCATGGAGACTGAATAACATCTGTTTAAATAATGAATGGGTAAACACTGAGATCAAGGAGGAAACCAAAAATTTTCTGGAAACAAGTAAAAATGAACACATAACAATGAAGGCAGTCCTAACAAGGAAATTCATAGCAATAAAGGCCTACATAAAAAATATAGAAATATTTCAAATAAATAACCTTACATCTTCGAGAAGTAGAGGAACAATAGCAAACAAAACCCAGAGTGATTAGAAAGAAGGAAATAATCAAGGTCAGAGCAGAACTAAATGACATAAGAGACCAAAAGAATAATTCAAAGGATCATTAATCCAGGAGCTGGTTCTTTGAAAAGATAAACAAAATACACAAGCCTTTAACCAGACTCATCAAGAATAAAAGAGAGAGGACACAAGTAAATATAATATGAAACAAAAGAAGAGAAATTACAACTAATACCACAGAAATGCAAAGGAATGTCAGAAATTACTACAAACAACATATGCCAAGAAATTTGACAACCCTGGTGATATGCACAAATTTCTACAAATACATAATCTTCTAAAACTGAATCAAGAAGAAGCAGAAAACCTGAATAGACCAATAACAACCAGTGAAACTGAAGCAGTAATCAAAGAACACCCAGCACACAAAAGCCCTGGGTTGGATAGCGTCAGTGGAGAATTTTGCCAAACATTTAGGGAAGAGCTAACTCCTGTCTTCTCAAAATATTCCAGAAAATTCAAGAAGGAGGAAGATTCTAAAACGTTCCAAAACCCTTTTTATGAGGCCAGCATCATCCTAATCCCAAAACCAGATAAAGACAAAACAAAGAAACGAAACTACAGACCAACATTGTTGATGAAGATAGATGCTAAAGTCATCAACAGAATATTGGCAAACCTAATCCAGCAATACATTAAACAGATCATCCACCATGATTAAGTGGGATTTATCCCAGGGATGCAAGGATGGTAAAATATCCACAAAGCAATAAACATAATATACACATAAACAAAATGAAAGACAAAAATCACAAGATCATATTAATAGATGCTGAAAAAACATTTCATTAAGTACAGCACCCATTTATGATAAAAAATACTCAGTGAACTGGGAATAGAGGAAGCTTACCTCATATAATAAGGAAGGGCCATATATGAGAAACCTACAGCCAACATCATACTCAACAGGCAAAAACTAAAAGCTTTCCCGCTAAGATCAGGAAAATCCAAGGGTGTTCTCTTTCACCACTTTTATTCAACATAGTACAGGAAATTCTAGCCACACAGTCAGAGAAGAAAAAGAAAATAAAGGCATTCAAATTGGAAAGGAGAAAGTGAAATTGTCATTGTTTGCAAATGACTTGATAGTGTACATGGAAAACCTCATAGGCTCCACCAAAAATCTACTCAACCTAGTAATTGAATTTGGAAAAATAGTGGGATACAAAGTCAATATTCATAAATCAAAGGCACTTTTGTATACAATGAAATATTAGAAACAGAAACCAGGGGGGAAATCCCATTTACTATACCAACAAGAAAAAATAAAGCCCTCAGGGATAACCTTCACCAAGGAGGTAAAAGACCTGTACCAGAAAACTACAGAACACTGAAGAAAGATATTAAGGAAGATACAAATAAGTGGAAACATATACTGTGTTCATGGATTGGAAGAATTAACATCATTAAAATATCCATACTACCCAAAACAATCTCTAGATTCAATGCAATCCCTATTAAAATATGAATGACATATTGCACAGATTTAGAACAAATATTTCAAAAATGTATGTGGAAGCAAAAATGACCCCAAATAGCTTCAGCAATCTTAAGAAAGAACAAAGTAGGAAGGATCACAATATCTAACATCAAACTATATTAGAAGATCGCTGTAGTCAAAACAGTATGGTACTGGCATAAGAAGATATACATAGATCAGTGGAACAGAATAGAGAGCCCAGAGATAAACTCATGTTTCTGTGGTCAATTAATATTGGACAAAGAGGGCAGGAGCATAGAATACAGTAAAAAATATCCTCTTCAATAAATGCTGTATGGAGATCTGGACCAGTACATGCAAAAAAAAAAAAAAAATGAAACTAGACTACCAATTTACACCATACCCCAAAATAAACACAACATGCATAAAAGACTTAAATATAAGTCATGAGACCATAAAAGTCCTAAAGAAAAACATACACAGTAAAATTTCAGATATCCCACGCAGCAATATTATCACCGATGTATCTCCTATGGCAAGGGAAATAAAGGAAACAATAAACAAATGAGACTACATCAAATTAAAAAGCTTCTGCATGGCTAAAGAAAACATCAGCAAAGTTAAAAAGGGAACCAATCAAATGGGAAAATGTATTTGCCAATGATACCTTGGACAAGGGTTTGATCTCCAAAATATATAAAGAACCCATATAACTCAAAGTCAAGAAGACAAAAATATCCAATTAAAAAATAGGCAAATGACCTGAACAGACACTTCTTCAAGGAGGACATGCAGAGGGCCCAGAGACATATGAAAAAATGTTCAACATCACTAACCATTAGAGAGATGCAAAATAAAACCACATCAAGATGCCCCTTCACACCAGACAGAATGCCCATCATTAACAAATCAACAAACAACAAATGCTGATGAGGTTGTGGAGAAGAAGGAACCTGACTGTACTATTGGTGGGAATGCAGACTGGTGGGAATGGACAATAGCCAAGATGTGGAAGCGGCCAAAGTGTCCATCAGTACATGAGTGGATAAAAAAGCTGTGGCACATTTGCACAATGAGATACGACTCAGCCGTAAAAAAGGAATACCCTTTGCAACACCATGGACGGACCTGAAGGGTATTATGCTAAGTGAAATAAGCCAGTTGGAGAAAGAAAAGCACCATATGATTTCACTTACGTGCAGAAACTAGTGAACAAAATAAACTAATAAACAAAAACAGAAACAGACTAATAGATACAGAGAACAGACTGACAGCTGTCAGAGGGGTGGGGGGCAGGGTGGAGGGCTGGCTGACAAAGGTGAAGGCATTGAGCAGGCAAACCAACCAGCCAACTCAGACACAGACAGCAGTGCGGTGGTTACCAGAGGGAAAGGAGGGCGGGGAGGTAGAAGGAGGTAAAGGGGGGTTAACTGGTGATGGAAGGAGACTTGACTTGGGGTGGTGAACAAACACTACAATATACCTATGAGGTATTAGAGAAGTGTACACCTGAAGGCTATATAATTGTATTTATCAATGTCATCCCAATAAATTCAATAAAAAGAAAAGAAAAAGGGATCTGGATTGGAAAGGGGGAAGTAAAACTGTCTACTTATACATGACAGGTACTTATATGTGGAAAATCCTAAGGAATTCTAAAAGAAACAAAAGTCTCCAACTGTTGGAGCTAATGAATACATTTAAGACAACCCAATAAATTCAGTAAGAAATAATAAAATAAAAATAAAATGCAAATCATTTGGTATTTTATAATAAAAACAAAGTTTGCAGGATATAAGATGAATAAACAGAAATCAATTGTTTTTCTATATATTAGCAATTAACAATTTGAAAATAAAATTAGGAAAACAATTCTATTTATAATAGCACCAAATAGAATAAAATATTTAGGAAAACTTTAATGAAAGTACTGCAAGATCTGTTAATCAAAAACTACAAAACATCAGTGAAAGGAACTGAATTAGACCTAAGTAAATGAAAAACCCATGTTTATGGGCAGGAGGATTTAATATTGTTAAAGTGGCAATACTTTCCCAATTATTCTCCCTTTTCAATGGAATGACCATCAAAATCCCAGCTCCTTATGCAGAAAGTAACACACTGATTGTAAAATCCAATAAATCACAGGCGTAAATCTTTTTGACCTTAGATTACTCAACAGTTTCTTAGATATGACACTGAAGGCAGAATCAACCAAGGAAAAAAAAGATAAATTGGATTTCATTAAAAGTTTTAAAAATTGCGCTTCAAAGGACACCATAAATAAAGTGTCCTTTTACCTATAGCATGAGAGAATACGTTTGCAAGTCAACTATCTGATAAGGTGACAGTACCCCAGAATCTTTTAAGAACAGTTACAGCTCAACAATAAAATGACAAATGATTCCATTTACAAATGGCAAAGGATTGAACTAGGCCTTTGTTTCCCCTACAAGAAAAGATACGGAAAGGGACCATACGTACGTGAAACGATGCTGCGCATCATTAATTCTTAGACAGACGCAAACTGAGACCACGTGACACACAACTTCACAGCTCAGCAGAAGAGCTGTCAACAAGAGAGAAACGGTAACAAGGGCGGGGGGATGCGGAGAAGCCGAAAGCCCTCGCACCGCTAAGTGAGAATGGAGACGTCTCACCCCCGCCCAGTCGGCGAAGGCATTTCCTTAACAGCACTTCGCACGGTGCGGTTCTTCTGCGATCTCTTCCACTAGGCTGAGCGCACGTGAAGACGCGGTTAGGTCCCTCTCGCTCCCGCGCGCCTCTCGGTTAGGACACCTGCCCTTCTTGGCCTCTACGACCACGGACGTGCTTACCTCTCTCCACCACTAGATTAGAACCTTCTTAAGGCAGCGACTGGCCGGAGCGCCCCCAGGGCGGCGGGCGCGGGCTGGGAGAGGCTGCGCGGCGCCCGGCGGGAAGGCAGCCGTGGGCACAGCCCTGCGGGACGCGCTGCGGCGGCCCAGGAGGCCGAGGCCCAGCCCGAGGGGCCTGAGGCGGACGACGAGGCCTAGGCCGGGAGAGGACGGTGCAGGGCCAAGGGAGGCGCCCACCCGCCCCGGAGCACGGAGGACCCCGGAACCCGACGGCAGGCGGCCTGGGCGAAGGCGAAGGCCCCTTCTCGGCACCCGCTTGGCTTCCACTTAACTGAACCCCAGGCCTTGGCTCCATCCTGACGGCCGCCCGGTCGTGGGCTTCCTGGACTTGAGGGAGCAACTGCAGGGGGACAGACCGCCCGCAAATACCCCTGGGCCGGGCGGGGCCGGGGCTGGGGGCGGGGGAGGTGCCGGATCTCCCTGGTCGAGGGCGCCGAGCTGGCTGCGACCTATTCCGGGGTTGGGGCGGGGACGGGGGGAGGTGCTGAGAGCGTTTGTACCAGCTGCGGGCGAAGGGGACCCCCTGGATCCGCTCTACGTTCGCGGACGTTGGGGCGCCGCGCGGCGCTTAACAACGAGCAGTTACTAACCCCAGCGAGCGCCTCGCGGACCGGAAGCTCTTCGCGGACGAGCGCGCCCCTAACAGCGCATGCGCGCAGCACACGGCGAGCGGCTCTGCGCCTTCCACGCGCTTCTCGCAGAGCTCGCACGTGCTCACGCCCGTGGAGACCCCGCTGCGCGTCCGCCGGCCGCGACCTCGCCCCGCTCAGGCCAAAGTCTCCGCTATGGGTCGCGCCACTTTAGTCTCAGCCTTCCCTTTGGGTCCTTTGGTGCTCACCTGTGGCTCTGGAGGTGGCACGCTCCGAGGCCCGTGGGGGCCTGGGCCCAGCCGTCTTCCCCTGGGCTGCCTCCTCTCCTGGAGCAAGTGGTCACACGCGGTCCTGCCGTTCCGAGCCTGACGCTCACTTAGACTTAATAACCAAGTGTAACGAGACTGAGGGTGGCGGCGGGACCATTTCTCCCATTTCACAGTCAGGGCCCTGTGACGTCTGCAGGTCCCTGTAACGCTGCTTCTGTCATCATTCTACACTGGAGACAGGCGGTGGTTCTGCTCAGATGCCCGTTTCACAGGGCGGGCAGTCTGCACAGCGATGGTCCACCTCCGGGGGCCCGGACCTGAACCCCCGGTTCAATGACAAACCCAGGGCCCAGCTGTGCAAGGCCCGCACCTGGGCTGCAGCCCACGCTCCACGCTGCGCCACTGGGGACGGCTGGGCAGGCTGCCCAGGTGTGGCTCGGGGCAGAACCCCTCCCTTAATGCCCCTTTGGCCAGTGTGAGTGCAGCCGGAAACCCGATTTAGACCAAATGTTTTTACTTTCTTTCTGAATTCCTGTGTTACCTTGGTTATTTATTGTTCTTGATGGAGGATTGTTTCTCTGCCTGGGTGTTTGTGGGGATGAAGTCTGTTTTTAAAAAGTATTTGATGCTTCACTGTTTAGTATGTTGACAATTAGAGGCTTCTCCTCTTGTTTTCTGGTAGGTGGCACTGAAGCACAAGGGTTATTAATTATTAATATTACTTTTTACGTGCACTTTTGGGGCTTCTGGGGACTCTGTGGGGCGGTGTCACCTTGGCGTTGGGAAACACATTCCCTGAGGAGGTGGGCTTCCCCTTTACCATCCCTCTGTCTCAGACTCGGGAGCCCTTCCCCTGGATTGGAAGTGCTGGGCTGTGGTCTTCTGGCCAGTGTGTTCCCAGCACTGCTCCCTGCAGCCAGAAGCCGCCGTCCGAGCTGTTCTGAGCTGCCCCAGTGGTCTCTGCCCGGCTGCGCCCGCTGCGGGCTGGAGGGCTGGGTCGGGGGAACAGGGCTCAGGCATCCGAGGCTCTGCTCTTCCCCATGGGTTTAGCTCTAAGGAGTACAGACAAGTTAGTATTATTTCAGCCCTTTGCCATCTGCTGAGTGAGGATTTTACAGCCCTGTGAGCCACAGGGGACGTGGCAGTTCCTGAGTCTGTGGGGTCCTCAGTCCTGTGCCAGCCTGTGGAGCACTGCGACTTTTTGCTCCGCTTCTCCGCCCCTGACCCTGGGCCCGGGAGCAGTGTGTGCCAGCCATCGGACCCACGGGGTGTCTCTGCCCTCCGATTGGCCCGGTGGTGGTAGCACTGAGACCCTTACCTGCTGTTGTGTCCCCTGGAGCCTTGGGGAGCACGCACTGTGTGTGGCTTCTTTGTCCCGTCCCCTCCGCACCCCCCTCCGCTGTTTGCCCAGATAGGCCCACCTCCAGTTCTTGCTAAGCTGGCCTTGCCTTTTTCCTCTGTGAAGGCCCATTGGCCCACTCTCACCACGTCACCCCTGCCTCTGAGTCCTGCCCCCTTTCAGGGCAGAGGTGTGGATCTCGGCCCGCAGTCACCTAGCGATGGCAGTTTCTGAGCGCGAGTGACCCATTGGCACATCTTTCAGGGGATTTAGCCTCAGGGTCCATCTCCCCAGAGTAGTCTCCAGGCTTCCAAAAGTAGAATTCAAGAAAGTGTTTTCTCCCACAGATGCCAGGATGGAGAGGATGGAATGAGGTCACGTTCCTTGGGGCCCAGCCTGGGGTGCACAGAGGCAAAGGTGTCCTCTCCACCTTCTGGCCTGGAGTCCCACAAATGTTCTTTCCATCACAAGCATTTCTTGGGCCCCTACTGTGCACCCAGCTCCGTGCTGTTTCAAAAACTTGCTGGGGCCAGAGCCTCAATTCTGCCATCAAGACTAGTACAGCCCTGACCGGTGTGGCTCTGTTGTTTGGGCATCGTCCTGCAAAGCAAAAAGTCTCCAGTTCGATTCCTGGTCAAGGGCACATGCCTGGGTTGCGTGTTCGGTCCCCGGCGGGGGCGTATAGAAGATGTGCTCAGAGATGAGGGGATAAGGGCAGTGTCATGGAATGGGTCTAGGACGAGCTGAGGTGGAACTGCCCACTTGGGGAGCAGTGAGCCAGGGGCAGGAGATCAGCTCCGGACCAGGAAGAGAGTTGCAGAGGGGATGAGAGGTGGGGAAAGCAGAGTTCAGGGCAGAGAGGATGTGCAGAGCAAGAACACTCAGCTGCAAGGCAAAGGCTGAGAGCCAGGCAGGCTGACCTTGGACGTCCTGATGTGCCTGCTGTTCTTCAACAGCCTGCGTGCCTCAAGGTTTAAAGCAGGTTTGTAGGTATCTGCAAAAGAGCTTGATGACATTTCTGTTGGGTTTGCTGTGGATCTTTATATGATTTTTAAAAATTATTTTATTTTACTTTTTGTATTGTTTAATTACAGTGGTCCCCATTTCCCCCATTATCCTCCCCTACCAAACCCACCCTCACCTCCCACATTCAGTCCTCTGCCCCACACTGTTTGTCCCTGGGTCCTTTATACATGGTCCTTGACACTTTTCCTTCTTTCCCCCATTATCCACCTTCCCCACTCTCGTCACTGTCAGTTCTTTATTTCCACATGTTCTGGTTCTGTTTTGCTCACTTGTTTGTTTTGTTTATTAGCTTCCATTTTGAGGTGAGACCATACGGTATTTGTTTTTCACCACCTGGCTTAGTTCACTTAGCATAATGTTCTCCAGTTCCATCCATCTGTTAGGGAGGGTAGGAGTTCCTTTTTTCTTTCTGCTGCATAGCATTCCACTGTGTACATGTACCAGTTTTTTGATCCACTCATTTACTCATGGGCACTTAGGCCGTTTCCAGCACTCAGTTACTGTAAGTAACACTGCTATGAACATTGGGGTGCATAGGTTCTTTGGAGTTGGTGATTCATGATTCTTAGGGTATAGTCCCAGCAGTGGGATTGCTGAGTCAAAAGGCAGTTCCATCTTTCATTTTCCGGGGACATTCCATACTGTTTTCCACAGTGGCTGCACCAGTCTGCATTTGCACCAGCAGTAGACTTGGGTTCCCTTTTCTCCACAACCTCCAGAACCTCAACAACAAGCACTTGTTTGTTGATTTGTTTATGATGGCCATTCTGACAGGTGTGAGGTGCTAGCTCATTGTGGTCACTTTGCATCTCTCTGATGCTAGTGTTGCTGAGTGTCCTTTCATATGCCTCTGGGCCCTCCGTATGTCCTCCTTGCAGACGTGTTTGCTCAGGTCCTTTGCCCGTTTTTTATTTGGATTGTTTGTCTTCCTGATGTGGAGTCATGTGAGTTCTTTGTGTACTTTGAAGATCAAATTCTTGTCCAAGATATCATGGGCAAATATGTTTTCCCATTTGGTTGGTTCCCTTTTCGTTTGCTGATGTTTTCTTTAGCCATGCGGACGCTTTTTAATTTGATGTACTCCCATTTGTTTTTTCTTTCCTTTATATCTCTTGCCTTAGGGGACCTATCAGGGAAAATATTGTTGCATGGAATATCCAAAATTTTCTTGTCTACATTTTCCTCTAGGACGTTTATGATGTTGCAACTTATATTTAAGTCTTCTGTCCATCCTGAGTTTACTTTGGTGTATGGTGTAAGTTGGTAATCCAGTTTCATTTTTTTTTTTTTTGCATGCAGCTGTCCAGACCTCCCGACCCCATTTATTGAAGGAGCTATTTTTATCCATTTTATGCTTTTGCCCCCTTTGTCAAATATTAATTGAGTATGGAGACAAGGGTTTATTTCTGGGCTCTCTATTCTGTTCCATGGATGTATGTGTCTGTTCTTATGCCAGTGCCAGACTGTTTGGATTACAGTGGCCTTATAATATAGTTGGTGTCAGGTATTGTGATCCCTCGTACTTTGTTCTTCTTTCTCAAAATTGCTGAGACTATTCAGTGTCATTTATGCTTCCATATAAATTTTTGAAATGTTTGTTCTAAATTTGTGAAATATTTCATTGGTATGTTAATAGGGATTGCGTTGAACCTGTAAAGTGCTTTGGGTGGTATGGACATTTTGATGATGTTAATTCTTCCAATCCATGAACACTGTATACAGTTCCATTTATTTGTGTCTGTCTTAATTTCTTTCTTCAGCGTTCTGTAGTTTTCTATGGTTAAGTTTATTCCTAGGTACTTTATTTTTCTTGTTGCTGTAGCAAATAGGATTTCTTCCTAATTTCTGATTCTGATACTTTGTTGTTGATGTACAAAAATTCATTTGATTTCTGAATATTGACTTCGTATCCTGCTATTTTGTCAAATTCACTTACTAGGTCGAGTAGTTTTTTTAGTGGAGTCTATACGGCTTACTATGCACACTATCATGTCATCAGCAAACAATGACAGTTTTACTTCCTTCTTTCCATTTTGGATGCCTTTTATTTCTTTTTCTTGTCTGATTGCTGTGTTGGGACTTCCAATACCGTGTTGAATAGAAGTGGTAAAAGCAGACACCCCTGTCTTGTGCCTGATCTTAGGAGGAAAGCTTTTAGTTTTTGCCCATTCAATATGATGTTGGCTGTAGGTTTCTCATACATGGCCTTTATTATGTTGAGGTATGCTGCCTCTACTCCCACTTTGCTGAGTGTTTTTATCATAAATGGGTGCTGTACTTTATCAAATGCTATTTCAGAATCTATTGATATGATCATGTGCTTTTGTTTTTCCTTTTCTTTATGTGACATATTATGTTTATTGATTTATAAAGATTGTCCCCTCCTTGCATCCCTGGGTTGAATCCCACTTGATTATGGTATATGAACTTTTTAATGTGTTGCTGGATCCGATTTGCCATTGTTTTGTTGAGGATTTTATTTTATTTATTAAATATCTGTATTATTGATTATACTGTTACAGTTGCCCCATTTTTTTCTCCCCTTTATTTCCATCTGCCCTGCACCATGCCTCCCACCAGCATCTCCTCCCTCCATTAGTTCATGTCCATGGGCCATACATATAAGTTCTTTGGTTTCTCCATTTCCTATAGTATTTTTAACCTCCCCCTATCTATTTTGTACCTACTATTTATGCTTCTTATTCCCTGTTCCTTTTTCACCATTCTCCCCCTCCCCTCTAATCTTCATTTCTGTGATTCTGTTCCTCTTCTAGTTGTTTGCTTAGTTTGTTTTTGTTTTTAGGTTCAGTTGTTGATAGTTGTGAGTTTGTTGTCATTTTTCTGCTCATAATTTTTGATCTTCTTTTTCTGAGATAAGTCTCTTTAATATTTAATATAATAAGGGCTTGTGATGATGAACTCCTTTAACTTGACCTTATCTGGGAAGCACTTTATCTGCCCTTCCATTCTAAATGATAGCTTTGCTGGATAGAATAATCTTGGATGTAGAGCCTTGCCTTTTATGACTTTGAATACTTCTTTCCAGCCTGTTCTTGCCTGGAAGCTTTGAGAAATCAGCTGATAGTCTTATGGGAACACCTTTGTAGGTAACTGTCTTCTTTTCTCTTGAAGCTTTTAAGATTCTGACCTTATCTTTAATCTTGAGTAATATAATTATGATGTTCCTTGGTGTGTGATTCCTTGGGTCCAACTTCTTTGGGACTCTCCGAGCTACCTGGATTTCTTGGAAGTCTACTTCCTTTGTCAGGTTGGGGAAGTTCTCCTTCATTATTTTTTCAAATAAGTTTTCAATTTCTTGCTCTTCTCCTTCTGGCACCCCTGTGATTCAGATGTTGGAATCTTTAAAGTTGTCCCAGAGGTTCGTTCCTTTTTGCACCCTTGTGATTCAGGTGTTGGAATGTTTAAAGTTGTCCCAGAGGTTCCTAAGCCTCTCCTCACTTTTTTGAATTGTTTCTTCGTTCTGTTCTGGTTGAATGTTTATCTCTTCTTTCTGCTTCAGATGGTTGATTTGAGTCCCACTTTCCTCCCATTTACTGTTGGTTCTCTGTGTATTTCTCTGTGTTTCACTTTGCATAGATTTCACTTTTTCCTCCACTTTTCGACATACTCAACCGTTTCTGTGAGCATCCTGATTACCAGTGTTTTGAACTCTGCATCTGATAGGTTGGCTATCTGTTCATCGCTTAGTTCTATTTTTGGAGCTTTGATCTGTTATTTCATTTGGGCCATGTTTCTTTGTCTGGTGGGCCCGTTACATTGCAAGGGGTGGAGCCTCAGGTATTCGCCAGGGCAGGGCAACTCAGGTTGCTGAGTTCTGATGCTGTATGTAGGCAAGTGGTCTGAGAGGGAACAATGCCGCTTGCTTGGCTCACGGCCAGCTTTCAGTCACTTCCCCCACTACCCACAAGCAAACTGGGCTCTTCTGGTGCTAATTCCACAGTGGGTGGGTTTGTGTACATTCTGGGAC
Organism: Pteronotus mesoamericanus; assembly: GCF_021234165.1. Classification (NCBI taxonomy): domain Eukaryota; kingdom Metazoa; phylum Chordata; class Mammalia; order Chiroptera; family Mormoopidae; genus Pteronotus; species Pteronotus mesoamericanus. The sequence goes on from NW_026555070.1 coordinate 2,014,124, forward strand.
TCTGTGGGTCTCTACAATGAACTCTCTTGTGAGGCTGGGAGTTTCTCCCTTTGCTGCATCCCCCACAGGATTTTATAGCCAGAGGTTTTGAGGCTTTATTTCCCTCCTCTGGAACCTTGGGTTGTGCAGTCTACCTCAATCTCCAGCTGTTCCTCCTGGTTTATCAGCCCACAAATGTGGGACTGGCTAGTCCGCCAGCTGCCACCTTACCGCACATCCTCTCTGTTCCACCTGCCCATCTCCCCCTCCTATTGGTCTGCATGAACGTTTATTCTTTAACTCCTTGGCTGTCAGACTTCCATACAGTTCAATTTTATGGCAGTTATGGTTGCTTTTTGTTTTTTAAATTTGTTGTTGTTCCTCTTTTGGTTGTGCAAGAATGCAAAGTGTATCAACATATGCCTCCATCTTGGCTGGAAGTCCTTCGCTGAGGATTTTAGCATCTTTGTTCATCGGTGATATTGGCCTGTAGTTTTCTTTATTTATTATGTCTTTACCTGGTTTTAGGATTAGGATAATACTGACCTCATGAAAAGGGTTTGGGAGTCTTCCCTCTTCTTGGATTTTTTGGAATAGTTTGAAAGGAATATGGATTAGCTTTTCCCTGAATGTAAAATTCTCCTGTGTAGAATTTTACATTCCAGTCCAGGACTTTCGTGTACCGACAGTTCTTTGCTTACTGCTTCAATTTCTCTAGCTGTTATTGGTCTCTTCAGGCTTTCTGCTTCTTCTTCACTCGGTTTTGGGAGATTATATGTTTCTAGAAATCTGTCCATTTCACCAAGATGTTCAAATTTCTTGGCATATGGTTTTTTGTAGTAATTTCTTACAATCCTTTGTATTTCAGTGGTATCAGTTGTACTTTCTCCTCTTTCGATTTTGATTTTGAGTCCTCTCCCCCTCCCTCCCCTTGCCCTCACGAGTCTGGTTAAAGGCTTGTGAATTTTGTTTATCTTTTCAAAGAACCAGCTCCTGGATTAATGATCCTTTGAATTGTCTTTCAGCTCCTAAGTCATTTAATTCTGCTCTGATCTTGATTATTTCCTTCCTTCTGCTCACTCTGGCCTTTGTTCGCTGTCAATCCTCCAGTTCTTGTAGTTGTAGTTAGGTTGTTTATTTGAAAAGTTTCTTTTTTTAGGTAGACCTATATTGCTATGAACTTCCCTGTCAGGACTGCCTTCGCTGTGACCCATAGGTTTTGGATTGTTGTTTGTTCATTTTCATTTGTTTCCATGGACTTTTTGATGTCTTCCTTGATCTCATTATTAATCCATTCATTGCTTAATAGCATGATATGCACTCTCATGATTTGAATGTTTTTAGTTTTTTCTTGAGGTTGGTTTCTAGTTTCAAGCCATTGTGGCCTGAGAAAATACTTGATATGATTTCAATTTTCTTGAATTTATTGAAGCTGTTTTGTGTCCTATCATATGGTCTGTCTTTGAGGCTGTTCCATGTGCATTTGAAAAGAATGTGTATTTTGCATCTTTGGGATGAAAAGTTATATATATCAGTTAAGTACATATGATCTCATTTGTCATTCAGTGCCACAATATCCTTGTTGACATTTTGTTTGGAAGATCTATCCATTGTTGACAGTGGGGTGTTAAAATCCCTTACTATCAGTGTGTCGTTTTCTATGTCTTTCCTGAAGTCCTCCAAGATTTTTCTTATGTATGTGGGTGCTCCTTTGTTGGGTGCCTATGTGTGTACAATGTTTACATCTTCTTGATGGATTCTTCCTTTGAGTATTATGAAGTGTCTTTCTGTGTCTCTTTTCATGGCCTTTGTTTTGAAGTCTATTTTGTCTGGTGTAAGTATTACTACCTTGGCTTTTTTTTTTTTTCGCTGTCTGGTTGTTAGGAGTATTTTTTTTTCCAACTCTTTACTTTCAGTTTGTGTAGGTGTTTTGTTCTGAGGTGGGTCTCTTGTAGGCAGCATGTGTACTGGTCCTGTTTTCTTATCCATTCAGGTATCCTATGTCTTTTGATAAGAGCATTTAATCTATTTACATTTAAGGTTATTATTGATAGGTACTCATTCATTGCCATTTTCCTTCATGTACCTGTGTTCCTTTCTCTCTCTCTCTCTCTCACTCTTTCTCATCATCTTAAAGCAGCCTCTTCAGCATGTCTTTCAATGCTGGTTTGGTGGAGGCATATTCTTTTAGCCTTCTTTTGTCTGGGAATCTCCTATGATATTTTTTTAAAGAATTGGCTATTTAACATTTTGTCTTTTGGTGATGAACAAGGATTATATGCCAATTGATTTATTTTTTAACATGGTTTTCAGGAGTTTTTCATATATTTTTGGCCTAAGAGATGTGTAAATATTTTGTTTGAGGAGGTGAGTAGGGGAACTGGCGAAGAAGGTGAAGGGGAAAGCAGCCAGTAATAGTGTCATAAGACGGCCGTGTGATAGGCAAGTGCTAGGCTGGCTGTCGTAAACACATCGTAAGGTGTGTGTCAGATCAGTGCGCTGTGCACCTGAAACTAAGGTACAGAAGCAGGCAAAGGTAGGCTTATAGTTGTTCGTATGGAAAATAATACAGTAATTACTAAATAGTAATACAAGAATAAACTCTGCATTTCACGTACTCACAAATGTAACCTACTTTTGCCCACCCCTGTAATATGGTGTATCAACTATACTTAAAAAAAATGAATTTTCAAGTTTTTAAAAATTGAGAATAAAATCAGTAACAATAAGAAAACCAGGTTATAGCTGTCTGCGCCGCATGCTATGGCTACCAGTGGCCCACAGCCTGTGTGGCTGTCTGTAGGAGTCAGTGCCCAGGGCCCGTGCGGGCGAGAGCTCCCCCTCTGTCGGAGGTGGCGACTCCTGCAGGGCGTCAGGGCTCCTGCAGCCTCCTGCTCCCGAGGGACAGGAACCAGCCAGGTCCCTGATGGGTGGGGAGGGGCTTGGCTGCGGCTTCTCCTACATGTTCTTCTGTGTAGTGAGTTTAGAGCCTTTTATTGTTTAGAAAGTTCCCTCCTGCTTTATTCTTCACATTCCAGTATAATGTATTGATTTAATGGTATCATGCTAAAATGGGTCTCTAAGATTCCATGTATTTCAGCATTAGGATTCAATATTCGAACACACTACGCAGTAATTCCAGTTACCTCCGTTACCATGAAATTGATCCTCTTCAACCCTCTTGCCCTTCCTCCAACCCCTTCTCGTGGAATTATTTAGCAAAAATAAATGTGCAAAATGATCCATTTATGAGGGTTTTAAGCATTGAATTCATAGCCCAGTGTATAATTTAGGCTTTCAGAATTGTTTATGGGAGAAATCACAATGCACTTTCAGACAGAGGGACACATGTATGATATGGTGACGTTAAGATAAAAAATTTGGAACCTGCTCCTCTCAGGTGGAGACATATTCTAGACTGAGGCAAAGAGAAAAGATACCACCCAATTCATTCTTTGTCTCTTTTTTATAGTGACTTGTTCTACGGCTCAGAAAGAAATTGTCAACTACTTAAACATGGAAAAGTATATTAAATGTCACAACCTCATTTACTGCTAGCGAGTGCAGAACTCGGAGCTTCTGGCTCAAAGCCACCCTGAGCTTCTCAGCGTAGTCTGGGGGCCCCCACCTCCAGTCTGGTGTTTGTGGCTCCACCACTTCCTGGGCTGTAGGCGGGGGCTCCAAACATTAAAACAAACCGCGGGTACAAGAGCAGACATGTCTTTGATGGAGGAATCGGTCCGTGAGATGCCGCTCAGGGTGGGCTCCTGGTCGGCGTGTGGGCCTTGAGGGCTGGATGGCAGAGGCCGGAGGTGTGTTTGGAGAAAGAGCAAAGCTGGTCCTGCAGTGTTTCAGGAACCATGATGATGGGCAGCGAGTAAGGGCATCCACAGTGCCAGGCGTGCAGAGAACCTCACGGGCAGTGAAGAGCACTGGGCGGGGGCGCCCGCGGTGCAGACAGCCGTGCATGGCTGAGCTGCAGGGCCCCTTCGCTTGGCCGGGCACAGGCCTCGTGGCAACGCGCGGAGACCGGGGCCTCTGCAGAGGAGACAGGCATTGGGAGGTCTGCGAGCCTGGGGGGTGCAGGGTCACAACCCACCCAGTTCCCCTTCCCAAACCCTCAGGCCACAGGAGCCCCACCGCAGACCGCGAGCTGGCAGCAGGCGGCCCCTCCAGGATGCAAGCGCCGGCCTGGCCAGGGGTCCGTCAGTTTATCTGCGCTGTCCTCTCTTCTCCGCGAGCCCTGCCCCGGGCTTCAGGGGCTCCGTCTCTGGGCTCCGGCGGGTTCCAAGCCAAGTTCTGCTCACTCTCTGCTTCCTGCTCAGGACGGCTGAGCCCCCCTGAGAGACTAAGAGTCTTCTCCCTTTACATCTGGGCCCCTTCCAAACCCAAAACGGACCCTGGAGCGTCTAGACCACCTGTCCCTGCCCGGTGTTTCACAACTTAAAATCGGCATTATCAGTTTTGGAGTGTAAGCCATCTTGATAAATGGGTAAGTTATCTCTTTGGTTGTTAATTTGCTTTTCCTTATATACGATTCATTTCATTTCCCACAAATTTCCCATTTTTATCTATTGATTTTAGAGAGGCAGGGAGAGAAACATCAATTTGTAGTTCCACTTGTTTATGCATTTATTGGTTGCTTTTTGTACGTGCCCCGACCGGGACCAAAGGGCAAACTTGGTGTAGGGGGAGGAAGCTCCTGCCAACCAAGCTACCTGGCCACGGCTTTCCCACTATTGACTAATGTGTATGCATTGTTTCCCATGCACCTACATATATAAAAATATGTAACATGCATGCATATGTTCTCTGGTAAGGTGCCTATTCATATCTTGGCCTTTCACCTGTTTGGGGGGCTGTGGTTTCTTCGGTGTTTTACTATTTCTTTGAATAATTCAGATGCAAGTCTTTCTTCAGGTATGTGTTGTGCTTATGAGTTCTCCTGGTCTGATATTCTCCATTTCATTCTTTGAACATTATCATTCACAGAGTAGACATTTAACTTTTGTAATAGCCCCATCAGTGTTCTCTTTTATGGATTATTCTTTTTGTGTCATATGTGAAAACTAATTGTTACAGTATATTTCAAGTAGATTTTCTCCCAGGGTGCTATGAATTGTAAAAGATAAAAATTTTAAAGTTTTGAATTTTGTGCTCTCTAGCCATTGCTCTTCTTCGGTGTGGAGGGGAGGGTGTTCGGCGGGATAGGTGCCCTCGCACCCGAGGGGCAGCAGTGTCCCTGCAGCGCGCAGCAGCCCGCCCTCCCGCGGGGCCCCCAGAGACGCTCCGGCGGTGGGTGGTGCCGCGGCCCCGCGGGAGCGCGGGCGGATGTGCTGCGCACCTCGGCCAGGCGGGCGCCGGATGTCGGTCTCTGGCCGTTGCGCACCCAGTCCCCGGGTCGCCAGCACGCGTCCCTTCTGTTTTTCCGGACCAGCAGAGAAGATGCTTGCACAGAAGGTTCTAGGCTTCTTTTCCTCCTTCTACAGGCCACCGGGAGATCCATCGCATTTGACTCCGCCCCGGTGTGCCCCGGCCTGCGTGTTCCCCTGCGCTGGTTGCACCCCAGACCTGGGGCCACCCCCTCCCCCACACTGGCCCCTCCCTGTCATTAGCGGTGCTTTCCATTCCCTTTACTTCTGGCACCTAAGGAGTCCCCAGGCCCTTCTGAAATTATGTCCTTTCAGCATTCTTACAGTTTGTTGCAAGAAAGGGAAGAGCTGTTTCTTCAGTTGTCCCCTGGAAAGGGGGCTCTATATCCTCACCCCTTACTAATAGTGAATTATATTGCTTTTTAGCTGTCAGACACACCCGCCCCACAGAACCACTGACAGACACACACACCCATCCCATAGAAACAGTGATTGGCAAACCCACACATAGAACTAATGGGAGACAGACACACTTCTCCCAATAGAAACCATGATACACACACACACACACACACACGCACGCACATGAATGCACACTGAGAACCACTTAGCAAGCACTTCTGTACTGATTATGCGTAAGGTCTCTTGAATGGATGTTGAAGGAAAACCACTCAATATAAAACCTCCTGACTCCTTGCCGTATTCACGACTGCTTCATTGTTGTCCCTTGAGTGGAAGTTCTTAAGGCAGCGTGGATTTTTCTGGGTTTTGCCCCTGTTTGGGGCGGCCTTCCTTCTCCGTCCATCGCCTTGAGCCAGACCATACAGTTTAGAGAGACTTCTGTGCTCTGAGCGATGAGAATCCCTGAAATGTCATCCAGACCGTGGGTCCTGATGTTTTAATTTTGTCACGTGTCTGCCAGCATTTTCTCTAATTCTGTTTGGGTGATGTGTTACCTTCACCACACTCCTAAGCTGTATGTGTAGCTTGCAATGGAGAGTTCTTGGCTGACAGCCGTGGAGCGTAATCTTTCAGAGATTTTCCTCCAGAGCCCAGGCTGCCGCGTGGGAGCAGGGGGATGTGGGCGCTGGGATGCCTCCCCGCGGCGCAGGCCTTCTGTCCGCCTCCCCCGTGGGGGTTGTTTCCGTTGAGGTTGCTGGACCAGTCCCGTGGGGCCCTGCGGGGGCTGGCGCATTGGTTGTCTCCCGTTTTGATCAGTGAAACGACTTGACCTTTTTGTTTCAGCAAAGCCTGTGTCTCCCAAATCTGGAACATTGAAGAGCCCCCCTCCCCGAAGGATTCGATACGCCTGCCGTTAACAAAAGCTATTGCAATGTGGCGAGTGATTGCACGCCTTGTTTTCTGAATGTCTCTGAAACTCAGCAGAGTAGACGATAGGGGAACTACTGAAATGATAAAGATATAAATAAAAAACATTATCTGTCGCATATGTGTAACCACCATGAATGTTTTGGTATATTTCCTTCTAATCTCTCTATATTTTATAATTTTATATAGATATTTTTAAAAATATTGTGTATATGCAATTATACCTTACCCTTGTCACATAACTTGGTACTGTATTATATCCTCATATCAAGTCTTCAGAGTGAGATTTTTAAAAAGGTGTATAATTTATTTTTAAAGATTTTATATGCATCAAATGCCATTACACTTTCATGTGGAGTGGATTGTAAGTACTTTAGATCAATATAGTTTCTTTATATCTTAACATAGTTGTTCCTGAGAGGGGGTAAAAAATATCTGTGGTATTAAATCTGATAAATCTAATCCAAACCTCCTTTGTCCCTACAGAGTTGCATATTATACAGAAAATAGAAAATAATATATTTTATTTGGATGAAATTTTACATTGCTGTTATATATCTACTTGGTATGATAAACCAGCAAAGTATACTTTTTAAATATGGTTATACTTTGAATTCTATGGAAAGTGTGCCTTTATTTCCAATTTTTCATTTTCCTGACTGGGGGAATATATAAATCTGAGGCCTTGAAACCTTTGAATTTTTGAAGTGAAATACCAGCTGATTAGTGTTTCTTTGCAGCAGCCCTTTACCATGTGTTTCATTTCTGTACTTTTATAAAAAAATGGTGGGAAACTGTGACGGATTTGAATGAGGCGGTTCTGACACTGACCTGTGGCCACAGCCTTTGCTGCGAGTCTGCACATTCCGCTTTCTCCTAAGCAGGTACCTTCCCTTTGCTCCCAGACCTTACAGAACACGTTGGCCTCAGGGAAAACTCACTCTCTCAAGTGACTGTCAGGTGCCCACTCTGTGCCAGGCCCTGTTAGAGGCCTTGGGGATAGAGCAGGGGTAGGAGGGGCAGAAATGTCTCTTTGTCGGCGTGAGCTCTACTGCATGGATGCAAGTCAGCGTTTCCTCTCTCCTCCCGCGTCCACTTCATGGCCTCCTCTTCTCATGAATTCCCTTCCCCACGTCTCGCTCACTGGGCTCTGTGCACAACACCGCTGTGCGCACACCATGAGCCATCCTTGACTTCGAGTCCTTGAATCGGCCAACTCCAGATCTTCTTTTTCTGAGAAATCCTGCATTGGAGTCTCTCCTTCTGCTTCCCTGGTTTCTCTCTCCTTTTCACCAACCTTCGCCTCTGCCGCCTTTCAGGACTTGGGGTCCTCACTCACCCTGTGCCCCACCTCCCAGGGGCCGTCTTCCTGGCCTGCTTCTGCTCAGCTCTTCACATCCTCCTCAGTCCTGCGCCTGCTGGGCGTTTGTTCCTGGGATGTGATTCCACCAGCTCCTTTGCTTTATAGTATGTAATGTGTTACACATGTGGTTTGTGCATGTACCCAGAAAAGACAGGGAAGCTCTCTGTGTGGTTTTTCAGTGTTTCTTAGTAGGAAAACATAACTTAACTCATGTTAACCCTTTTCCTCTTGTGTTTTGATGTGAGACGTTGGCTTTTCTGGGGAGGGTTTTGGGTGGGGAATAATGCAATCATATTCCACAGTGATTTTCCAGAGAGGGAGCTACTTATTTTCTATTAGAGTTTAAAGTAGTTCCTTCGCTTCTGTGGTTTCACCTTCTGCAGCGGCCAGGCATGGCCAGGCCTTGGCCTCAGAGTTGGTGGAGGGCCAGCAGGTGCCAAACACCTGTACCTTCAGCTGGAGGTCCAGTGCTAGGAAGTCATGAAGAGATTGGTCAGTCATTGAGGCCCCGCCCCTTGCCCTTTGACCTCTCTTCCCACGTGCTGGTGCTGGTCCGTTGACGTTCCCATGGAGACATCAGAACTCCTGGCTCCAGTTAGCTCAGTGCGTGCTAGAGCCCCAGAGGAGTAGGAAGCGAAGGAGAAGCTCTCCCAGTTTCTACTCTGCTCTTGGTTTGTTTGGCGCACAACGGGGTCTAGATGGGCAATTTGATTTCTAAGTTACGTCTCTTATTTGGCCGACGCCCCCACCGCCACCATCCCTTGCCCGGCGTCTGGCGTCCAGCTGTTTCCCCTGTCCGCCGCGATGATGGCCCGCCCGGCCGGCCCCACCCCGCTGCTCCTGCACCTGCTGTGGGCCCTGGTCACCGGCTGTCCCACCGGGATCGAGCACCTGTAGCTCGGGGCTTTCACATCGCGCCGAGAAAGCGGTATCCCCTTCCGCAGACCACGCGCTTCCCTGTGGGGGTCCTTCCCTTGGTGAACTGGAAGGACCCTCCAAAGAATCCCGTGCTGTCGGCTAGAAATACTAGGGCGTTTGGACCCTCAAGAACAGTCCATATCCCTCCCCCAAGGCGCAGGTTTTCTCTCCTACTTTCACCAATGGAGCAGGACCCTCCAGTACCATCCCATGTCCTTGCCCAAAGGAGGTGGAGGTGAAAGTCCAAGTAGAGTCCCCAGAACGCAGGGCAAAGAACGAAAACCATCTGGTTCAGAACAATGAACAGAACGACCAGAACCGCCCTGATGAAGGGCGGGATCTGCCACTGTCACCGAGGCCCCTGGAGACCAAGGGGGTCCTCGCGTCCTGCCTGAGATCCACAGAGGAGGAGCGGGGTGAAGAGCAACCGCCCAGCTCACCAGGCTCTCTGACCCCGTGTGAGGAGACGGGGGCGGGGGAGCCGTCGAGGAGCAGCTCGCCAGCGCCCCCTGCCCGCAGGAAGCCGTGCAAAAGGAAGCGTCCCGAGCCACTCCCGCTGCCGCTGCCACCCCTGCTCTGGGACCCAGGTGAGCTGCCCCCGCCTCCCCAGCTGCCTCGCCTCGCTAGTGACCAAAACCTGGGCACCTTGCAGGGTACAAAGACCTGGGAGGCCAAAGCAGAGGGCGCAGCTGACAGCAGTGCCACTCAGCCTGCCCCTGCGGTCCCTCCTCCCGGCTCGGCGATGGCAGACACCCTGCCCCTGGCCACTCAGGCTGGGCAGGGCTCTGCCACCGTCCCGGCCAGGGGAGCTGCGGACGAGACCTCTCAGCCGACGTTGCAGGATGACGACATCATTGAAATGGACACGACCCCCCCTTGCTTTGCTGCCACAACCACACCTTCCGATGATGACAGTGACATGGACACGACCCCCCCTTGCTATGCCGCCACAGTCATACCCTCTCCAGGCGGCGACGCAAGGTTCATGCCGGTTTACCAAATCCAGTGCAGCGTGGAGCACAGGGGCGCCGCGGTGCCTTGGCCGGCCCCCCCGCACTGAGGGCCGCTGCCCCACCTCAGGCCATCCCCTTGGCCCCCAGTCCACAGCGCAGCCCGCCCTGGGGACCCTCATGGTCAGCAGAGGGGACCCTCTCTCCCCAGTGCTCCCGTGAGCACCGGGCAGCCGCTCATGGCGTTGCAGTTGTCACCGAGACGCGTAAGACTGGGCCCACGAGCCCGCTGTTTGCCAGGACACTTTCAGGTCCGCCTGTGGTTCGGGGTCCCACAGCTCCCATGGGTGGTGGGAGCTGTGGGGTCGGTGTGTCTGGCCCGGGCCCCTCATCCACAGGCGCCCAGAGCGTCCCCTCTGGCGACCGACTGAGGAAGGCACAGCACGGCCGCTAGATTTCCCTGTGGCCCTGTGACCGCGGAGCCATCGGGCCCCGCGCGGGGGCTGCAGGGGAGGAGCACGCACCGCCCAGTGCTCGGATACGCTGCCCGTCCCACCTAAATCCCATCACCTGGAGCCCCGCAGTCCGTCACCCAGGTGGTGTGGTGACAGGAGAGGACGACACATTTCCCGTGATGGGAGGTGCTAGTTCTCAGGCTCGCCATCTGCGCACCTGCAGCCACCTGGGCATGGAAAGTCTCCAGCACTTCCAGCTGCCGCCACCAAGGAATACAAAGGTACGTCGCGAGACCTGTTTCCACTCGCCAGGGGCGCTCCTGATTACATCACATCCATTATTGATGCAGGTCCAGCACCGTCCCTGTGTGTAGACACACTTGTAGCTGCCCTTTATTCCCAAGCACCTGGCACCCACCTGTGCAGAATCCAGGTGACGCTATGGGAGGGTACAGCCTTCCGCCACCACGGGAGGACCTGTTATTCCCACTTCTTGTCAGTACAACTGGAGCCCATCCGAAGCACAGATAGTGCACTCGCGCCTGTGATGAGATGCCACTGTGTCACCACGTGCCATCAGATCGCTTGTAGCCTTACTGTGCAGGCCACAGGTAGAGTGTTGGAGATAGCACCCTGCAGTGGCTGGGGTGCTTCTGGACCCCCATTCTCACAGGGACCTGCCCCGCCCCCACCAAAGCAGTAGTGCTGTGGGGGATAGCACCAGACATTTTCAGAGAGAAACGTCTACCCTCAGTCAGAACACCTGCCTCCACGCCCCAAAGTATGGTCCCCCCTGTCTCTGGGGGAAGCGGGACTGTTTTGGGAGGTTCCTACTCAGGGCAGCTGCGCCTGTGCTCTGGGCACGGCGGACGCTAGCCCTGCACTTGGGCACCTGTCCCGGGACTCGTAAGAGCCACCAACAGTTCCATCACAAATCTAAGCAAATTAGGCGCAGATCTTCCTCTGGAAATTGTTGTTGGAGCGACCTGCGCCAAGGAGTGACACAGGATCTGATGTGTGTTTTAAGAGCTTATTTTACCTACTGATTGTTCTAGCTCTGTTAACACTACATGACAAATGACTACAAGTGAAGTGACTTAAAGCAACACATGTTGATTATGTCACAGTATCCGTGGGTCCATAGTTGGAGAGGAGGGACCACTTAGCTGGGTTCTCTGTTCAGCGTGTCGTAAGTCTAGAATCAAGATGCCTTATATGTTTCTAGAAATTTGTCCTTTTCACAAACGTATTCAAATTCCTTGGCATGTGGTTGTTTGTAGTAATTTCTTACAATCTTTTGTATGCCTGTGATATTGGTTGTACTTTCTCCTCTCTTGTTGCTGATTTTACTTATTTGAGTCCTTCCCCTCTCTCTCTTTGATGAGTCTAATTAAAGGCTTGTCAATTTTGTTTATCTTTTCAAAGAAGCAGCTCCTGGCTTAATGATCCTTTGAATTGTTCTATCAGTCCCTGTCATTTAATTCTGCTCTGATCTTGGTTATTTCCTTCCTTCTACTCACTCTGGGCTTTGTCTGTTTTTGTTCCTCCAATTCTTGTAGTTGTAGAGTAAGGTCGTTTATTTGAAATGTTTATATTTTAGGTAGGCCTGTATTGCTATGAACTTCCCTTTCAGGACTACGTTCGCTGTGTCCCATTGGTTTTGGGCTGTTATGTATTCAGTTTCATTTGTTTCCACAGACTTTTTTATTTCTTCCTTGATCTCGTTGTTAACCCCATTCACTGTTTAATAACATGTTATTGAGTCTCCATGAATTTGGCTTTTTTTTTGCGTTTTTTCCTTGAGGTTGGTTTCTAGTTTTAAGCCATTACGATCCAGGGAAATTGCTTGATTCAAGTTAAATTTTCTTGAATTTGGGGAGGCTTGTTTTGTGTCCTGTCATGTGGTCTGTCCATGGAAGTTCTGTATATATCAGTTCAGTCCAACAATCTAAGGCGTCGTTCAATGCTACAATGTCCTTGCTGATTTTTTGTTTAGAAGATGTGTCCATTGTTGACAGGGGTATTAAAATCCCCTACTATGCATGTGTTACTGTCTATATCTTTCTTGAAGTCCTCCAAGATTTTCCTTATAGATTTGTCTGCTCCTGTGTTGGGTGCATATATGTTTACAATGTTTATGTCTTCATGAATTCTCCCCTTCACTATTATGAAGTGACCACCTCTGTCTCTTTCTTATGGCCTTGCTGAATTCAGTTCTCAAGTTCTAGTAGTTTCTTGTTTGGAAACTTTGGGGTTCTTTATGTATAGTGTCATGTCATCTGCCAATAAAGACAGTTTTACTGCTTTCTTTCCAGTTTGGATGCCTTTTATTTCTTCTCCTTGTCTGATTGCTGTGCCTAGGACTCCCAGTACTATGTGGAATAGGAGAGGTGAAAGCAGACATTCCTGTCTTGGTCCTGATCATAAAGGGAACGCTTGTAGTTGGTGCCCATTGAGTAGGACACTGGTAGTGGGTTGTCATATATGGCCTTGATTATGTTTAGGTATGTTCTCTCTATTCCCACTATTCCCATGAGTGCTGTGATCATAAATGGATGCTGGATTATATCAAATGCTTTTTCTACATCTATTGATTTGATCATGTGGTTTTTATCCTTTATTTTATTTATGCGGTGAATCATATTTATTGATTTGCAAATGCCATACCATCCTTCCCTTCTCATCATAAATCCCACTTGATCATAGTGTACAATCATTTTGATGCATTGCTGTATTGAGCTTCCTAATATTTTGTTGAGTTTAGCGTGCATGTTCATCAGTGGTATTGGCCTATTATTTTCTTTCTTTGTAGTGTCTTTATCTGGTTTTGGAATTAGGATAATGCTGGCCTCATAAAATGAGTTTGGGAGCCTTACCTCCTCTTGAATTTTATGAAAAAGTTTGAGAAAGAGAGGTGTTAGTTCTTCTCCGAATGTTTGGTTAAATTCAGCTGTGAAGCTATCTGCTCTGGGGATTTTGTTTGTTGGGGGCTTTTTGATTACTGCTTCAATTTCACGAGCTGTAACCTGTCTATTCAGATACTCTGATTCTTCCTGATCTTGTTTTGGAAGATTATCTGTTTCTAGGAATTTATCCATTTTGCCCACGTTGTCCAGTTTGTTGGCACATAGTTGTTCATTATATTTTCTTACAATCCTGTGTATGTCTTTGATGTCCTTTGTTATTTCTCCTATTTCATTTCTGATTTTATTTATTTGGATCCTTTCTTTCTTTTTTTTTTAAAATTTATTTACTTTTTAAATACATTTGTCTCTGCCTCCCCCCCCACCTCTTTCCCTTGCCCCCTCCCATCTTCCCTCCCTCAGCTCTTCCCCTTTGGTTTTGTCCATGAGTCCTTGCTATATGTCCCTTGACTTTCCCCTTCCCTTCCCTTTCCCTGCCCCGCCCCCCTTCTCTCTTGTCTCTGTTGATTTTTTTTCCTTTCAGTGTTGCTGGTCATATTTTCCTTGCATCTTTGCATTGTTGGTTAGGTTCCACTTATAGGTGCGATCATATGGTATTTGTCTTTCGCCCCCTGACTTATTTCGCTTAGAATGATGCTCTCCAGTTCCATCCATGCTGTTGCAAAGTTTAGTAGTTCTTTTTTTCTTTCTGCTGCGTAGTATTCCATTGTGTATATGTACCATAATTTTTTGATCCAATCATCTACTAATGGGCATTTAGGTTGCTTCCAACACTTGGCTAATGTAAATTGTGCTGCTATGAACATTGAGGTGCATAGGTTCTTTTGTATTGGCGTTTTGGTGTTCTTAGGGTATAGTCCCAGCAGTGGAATCGCTGGATCAAAAGGCAGTTCCATTTTCAGCTTTCTGAGGAAATTCCACACTGCTTTCCATAGTGGCTGCACCAGTCTGCATTCCCACCAACAGTGGACTAGGGTTCCCTTTTCTCCACAGCCTCGCCAGCACCTGTTGTTTGTGGATCTGTTTATGATGGCCATTCTGATCGGTGTGAGGTGGTACCTCATGGTGGTTTTGATCTGCATTTCTCTGATGGCTAGTGATGCTGAGCATCCTTTCAAATGCCTCTGGGCCCTCTGTATCTCCTCCTTAGAAAAGCATCTGCCCAGGTCCTTTGCCCATTTTTTGATTGGATCGTTTGTCTTCTTGGAGTAGAGTCGAGTGAGTTCTTTATATATCTTGGAGATCAAACCTCTATCTGATGTATCATTAGCAAATATATTTTCCCATATGGTTGGCTCCCTTTTCATTTTGCTGATGTTTTCTTTTGCCGTGCAGAAGCTTCTTATTTTGATGAGGTCCCACTTGTTTATTCTTTCCTTTATGTCCCTGCTTTAGGAGACATATCAGTGAAAAAATTGCTGCGTGGGATATCTGAGAGTTTCCTGCCAATGTTCTCCTCGAGGACTTTGATGGTGTTGCGACTTATATTTAAGTCTTTTATCCATCTTGAGTTTATTTTTGTGTATGGTGTCAGCTGATGATCCAATTTCAATTTTTTGCATGTAGCCGTCCAGCTCTCCCAACACCATTTGTTGAAGAGGCTGTTATTGCTCCATTTTATGCTTCTGCCCCCTTTGTCGAATATTAGATGTCCATAGAGACCTGGGCTTATTTCTGGGCTTTCTATTCTGTTCCACTGGTCTATGGGTCTGTTCTTGTGCCAGTACCAGATTGTTTTGAGTATGGTGGCTTTGTAGTAGAGCATTAGAAACTATTATGAACAATTATATGCCAAGAAATTTGAAAATCTTGATGAAATGGACAAATTTTTAGAAAAGTATAATCTTCCAACACTAAAGGAGGAAGAAACAGAAAGCTTGAACAGACCGATAACAGCTGGGGAAATTGAAGCAGTATTCAAGAAACTCCCAGCACACAAAAGCCCAGGGCCAGACGGTTTCCCAGGAGAATTTTACAAAACATTTAAGGAAGAGCTAACCCCTGTCCTTCTCAGACTATTCCAAAAAATCCAAGAGGAGGGAAGACTCCCAGACTCCTTCTATGAGGCCAGCATCACCCTGATCCCAAAACCAGATAAAGACCCTACAAAGAAAGAAAACTACAGGCCAATTTCACTGATGAACAGAGATGCTAAAATCCTCAACAAAATATTGGCAAACCGCATCCAGCAATACATTCAAAAGATTATCCACCACGATCAAGTGGGATTCATCCCAGGGATGCAGGGATGGATCCTTTCTTTCTTGATAAGTCTGTTTAAAGTTTTGTCAGTCTTGTTCATCTTTTCAAAGAAACAGCTTTTAGATTCGTTGATCTTTTGTTTTTTTTTTAGATCTATTTTGTTTATTTCTGCTCTGATCTTTGTTATCTCCTTCTTTCCACTCACTTTGGGCTTTGTTGGTTGTTCTTTTTCAAGTTCCTTTCAGTGTAAAGTTAGATTTTTTATTTGAGCTCTTCTAGGTTTTGCCAGGTAGGCCTGTAATGGCATGAATTTCCCTCTTAGGGTTGCTTTCCCTGTGTTCCACAGATTTTGGATTGTTGTGTCCTCATTTTCATGTTTTTCAAGGTAGCTTTTGATTTCTTTCTTGATCTCATTGTTGACCCATTCATCGTTTACTAGGATGCTATTCAGCTTCCATGTGTTCGCATGTTTTTCAGTTTTCTGGCTGTGGTCGATTTCTAGTTTCACAGCATTGTGGTTAGAAAAGATGCTGATGTGATTTCAGTCTTAAGTTTATTGAGACTTGTTTCGTGTCCCATCGTGTGATCTATCCTAGAAAACATTCCATGTGCCCTTGAAAAGTCTATATATTCTGCTGCATTTTAATTGAAATGCTCTGAAGATACCAATTAAATCCATTTGATCTCCTGTGTTGTTTCAGGCTACTGCCTCCTTGTTGATTTTCTGTCTGGAAGGTTTTCTGTCTGGATTTTAATAACCCTGACTATGACTGTATTTCTATCGATGTCTCCTTTTCTGTCCACCAAGATTTGCCTCACATATTTAAGTGCTCCTGTGTTGGGTGCATAGATGCTTACCAGGTTTATATCCTGGTGTTGGATTGTTCACTCTATCATTATGTAGTGTTCTTCTTTAACTCTTACTTTAACCTTGGGTTGAGTCTATGTTTTGGGACAGAAGAGCTGCTCCCCCAGCTTTTTTTTGTTTTCCGTGTGCGTAAAATATCTTTGTCCATCCCTTTATTTTTAGCCTGTGGGTATCTTTCGACTGAGATGGGTCTCTGGTAGGCAGCATACACATGGGCCTTGTTTTCTTATCCATTCTGCTGCCCTATGTCTTTTGTTTGGAGCATTTCAGTCTTTCACATTTCAGGTGATTATCGCTAGATACATATGTAGAGCCATTTTGTTATTAGACTGTTTTCCTCTGTTTTTTCTATCTTTTCTTCCTTCTTTCTTCTCCTCAAAGCAAGCCCTCTGCCATTTGTTGCAGTACTGGTTTAGTTTTAACAATCTCCTTTAGCTTTTTCTTTTCTGGGGAGCTCTTTCTCTTTCAGTTCTAACTGATAGCCTTGCTGGGTAAAGTAGCCTTGGTTGTAGCTCCTTGCTTTTCATCACCTCAGATATTTCACACCACTCCCTTCTGGCCTGAAATGTTTCTGTTGAGTCATCAGATGGCAGTCTGATTGGGGCTCCCTTGTAGGTACTGCCCTGCTTTTCTCTTGTGGCTTTTAGGGTTATCTCCTTGTCTTTAAGCCTCGTCATTTTAATTATGATGTGTCTCAGCGTACGCTTCTTTGGGTCCAACTTGTTTTGGACTCCGAGCTTTCTGGACTTGTGCATCTTTTCCCTTCACCAGATCAGGGAAGTTTTCAGTCATTATTTCTTCAGATAGGTTCTCAATCCCCTGCTCGCTCTCTTCTTCTGGTATTCCCATGATGTTGATATCGTGACACTCATGCTGTCCAAAATGTTTCTTAAGCTCTTCATTTTTTTAAAACTAGTTTTTCTTTTTGCTGCCCTGCCTGGGTGTTCTTTTCTACCTTTTCTTCCATACAGGATTCCAGAGGATCACTTATTTGATTCTCGGCTTCACTTAGCCTACTATTTATTCCTTCCAGTGTATTATTTATTTCAGATTTGCATTCTTTATCTCTGAATGGTCTTTTTTATGGTTTCTGTGTTACTCTAAACTCTATCTGATAAATTGCTTCCTTCCATTTTATCTCATTCTTCCAGAGATTTTCCCTGTTCTTTCATGTGGGGTCTGTTTCTTTGTCTTCCCATTTTGGCTGCTGCTCTATATTTTCCACCTTAGTTGTTAAGCTAATCAGCTGTTAAAAGCTGATATGTTTTTAACCTAATCAAGCTGTGATCAGCAGCCTGTCTGTAAGCACCAAAAGGTGAGGCAGAGTAATTTCTGCAGGCGGGGCTATTGCTTCCCCTCAGCTGATGCCATTCAGAGAGGAGTGTTCTCTGCCTGAGAGCCACGGCTCCTGCAAATGGGACGTGACTCAGCACAGGGATTCTGGAAGTTGTTTCTTCAGTTCTGTCCTCAGAGCCAGCAGCAACGGATCCAGATTCTCCTCACATGTCTCCAGTTCACTCTGCCCTCCTTTTGCCCAAACCCAGGATAAGTTGTTGCAAACAAAATATTGTGCACTGACCCTTCTAAAGGCTCTCTGTGTTTGCAGCCTTCTCTTACTGGCAGACACAAACCCTGCTGCTTTTCACAACTGGGTATTACCTGGGTTCCTTTCCAGCTCTGATGCTGTAGGCTGAGGAGCTCAGCTTCTGGACTCCGCACTTCTCAGGGGAACCCCTTGGCCGCTGAAATATCCATCCAGCACTTCATCTGCTGTCCGTGGGAGCCCAGCCAGCCCTCTCTCACCTTTCCCACACTTCCCATCAGTCTTGTGGTGAAGTGTTTCTTCTGTCTGTCCTTGGTTTCAAGAATTCTCTCCAGCTGGTGTTCAGTTGGTGCTTCAGGATGCTTTCTCTACAATGTAGTTGCAATTCCCAATTTGTCCTGGGAGGAGTTCACTGTAGCTTCCATTCACTCTTCTGCCATCTTGGATCTCTCCTGATATTTTAAACAGACTTGTGTGTATAACAAGAAGTTAGGTAAAAACAAATATACTCATGGAAAAGGATTAGAAAAAATATTCAAAACAAAATTATAATAGTAGCTGTGTTGAGGTGGTTTATGATTAGTGAATTTTTTTCTATTTTGCATATTTTGGTAGTATAATTATTTGAACATGACAACTTAGTTTTCAACCCATTAGGGTATTGGTTTTTCTACATCTGTGCTGATGCTTATTAAGTACTCATTAAACATGTGTGCACGGAGAAATTAAGAACATTATTACATTATATTATATATAACGTATATAACGTAACAGTATATTATACTGTTATTTAGATTCACAGTATATTGCCCCAACCTTGCCATCTCCAGCACCAGCACTGAAGGCTGTTACGCAGCAGTGGGGCACATCATCTCTGCTGTGTTCACTCAGTGCTGTGCACTCGGCACTCGGCCTGCAGAGAGGCTCACCCTTGAGATCACTGCTGGGTTTTTAAAGTTTTATTTTATCAACTTTATTTTATTGTTGACACTATAACAGATGACCTGCCCTTCCCCTCTTTGCCCACCTCCACCCACCCCACCCCTCTTTCTTCAGGCCATCACCACACAGTGTGTCTGTGAGTTAGGCATCATTGATCTTCGGCTCATCCCTTCACCTTCTTTCATCCAGTGCCCCCTTCCCCCTCCCCTCTGAGAGCTGTCCGCCTGCTCTTGGTATCCATGCCTCTGTTTCTATTTTGTTTTCTAATCAAGCATTTCCATTTTGAGAGCTTTTGGTCTAAATCTATTTTAGAGTCTCCAAAATCACCCTGTGCCCAATAAACTGATGACCCCCATGCTGATCCCCTCCATTGCTGCTGGGGACCTGGCAGGCTGGAGGCCGTGCTTGTGTGTAGACAGTGACCCTGGAACAGCAGCTGAACCCTCCAGTCCTGCTCCACACTCTCCGTGTCATGTGAGTTCTCCAACACACGTCACTTTCCCTCATCCAGGTATAAAGCCTGTCTCACTGTAGTGTGGGATGCTGGCTCATTTCCTGTGTCTCTCCCCAGGATCAAACCCATGTGTCGTCACTTCCCTCCCCGCTGCCTTTCCTTCTCTTCCCGCCTCCATCCCTGCTCTTCCTGTCATGTGGGGTGAGAGGGAGGGGGCTGTGTGGCCATACAGAGCTAGGACATTAATGGCCCCCTAGCAGAGCCCACAAACAAAAGGAGAACTGTTATATGAACCTTCATGTTGCTCAGAAGAGACACACCTCAGGTGACATCATAACTTGTGGTCCATTCTTGCTCACAGATCTGGCCCAGGAATGTCTGTGTGAACAAGCCTCACGGGTAGTGTCACTACTGTAGCTGCATCTGCAGTCTCTTGGTCCTGAGTAATGAGAGTTGTGGTCAAGTGGTTAGTGGTGCTTCCCTGGTGCTTGGTGCTGCTGTGGCCTGTATCCCCTACCTCTCAGCTTCCCCATCTTTCCTCTCCTACTACCCACCTCCTACGGAAGGGGGGCTGACGGCTAATCACCACTGTACACGTCCCAATGAGTAGTGACTGGTTGAATGAGTGATTGCTCACTAATAGAGCAGTGTTGGCTCAGGTGTGATTCTCTTGTGTTAGTAATAGCGGGGTGACTCAGATGAAACACTTGTTTCCGCAGGCCACAAAGCCCACCTTAGTGGAATTTTCTCATAAGATGGTGGTGAAATTGAAAAGCACTGTTGCTGTTGAAAGGTCTTGTGATAATCAAGACAGAAACTTAGGGCACACATGTAAATTAAAAAAGAAGCACAAATTAGGTAACGCATTTGTAGGGGAGACAAGATGAGTGCTGGTGAGGCTCAGAGGCAGGAAGAATTGGTTCCATGTTGGGGGAGGGAAGGGGATACCACAGACCTTCTTCTGGTTCTTTCTCTTGTTATTTCTCCTTTAATTTCTTTCCCTCTTACTATTCAGATCTCATTTCCATTATTTTCTGTTCCAGCCTCCAGATCCCTGGTGTCATTTTATTTCCCACCTCATTTAGCAGTGAGTCAGTTGCCGGCTCCTTCCTCAGTTAGTGTTCCCCACATCCACACTCTCACAGAACGTTGGTAGATAGATTTTAACTTCCAAGAAAAAGGAAGAATGGTAGTTTGTTGATGATTAAAAGAAAGATTACTTAATCAACATTTTTCAGATATGAAAAATCTGAAAATGGAAAATATTTGTATGCCTTTAAAGTATATTTTATTGATTATGCTATTACAGTTGTCCCAGTTTTTTTCTCTCCTTTATCCCCCTCTTCCCTGCACCCCTCCATGCTCCAGCATTCCCCCTCTTAGTTCATGTCCACGGGTTGTACATATAAGTTCTTTGACTTCTCCATTTCCTATACATTGCTTAACCTCCCCCTATCTATTTTATGCCTACCAATTATGCTTCTTATTCCCTGCACCTTTTCCTCCATTCTTCCCCTTCGCCTTCCCCATTGATAACCCTCCATGTGATTTCCATATCAGTGATTCTGTTCTGGTTGTTTGCTTAGTTTTTTGTTTATGTTTCTTAGGATTAGTTGATAGTCTTCAGTTTTTTGTCATTTCACTGTTCGTAGTTTTTGATCTTCTATTTCTTAGGTAATTCCATTTAACATTTCATATAATATGGGCTTGGTGATGATGAACTCCTTTTACTTTATCTTATCTGGGAAGCATTCTATCTGCCCTTCCATTCTAAATGATAGCTTGGCTGGATAGAGTAATTTTGGATGTAGGGTCTTGCCTTCATGACTTCCAATACTTCTTTCCCTGCAAGATTTCCCTTCTTTCCTGCAAGGTTTCCTTTGAGAAATCAGCTGACAGCCTTATGGGAACTCTTTTGCAGGTAACGGTCTCCTTTTCTCTTGCTGCTTTTAAGATTCTCTCCTTATCTTTAATCTTGGGTAATGTAATTATGATGTACCTTGGTATGTTCCTCCTTGGTCCAATTTCTTTGGGACTCTCTGGGCTTCCTGGACCTCCTGGAAGTCTATTTCCTTTTCCAGATTTGAGAAGTTTTTCTTAATTATTTGTTCAAATAGGTTTTCAATTTCTTGCTCTTCCTCTTCTCCTTCTGGCACCCCTATAATTCCATGCTGGAACATGTAAAGTTGTCCCAGAGGTTCCTAATCCTCTCCTCATTTTCTTAAATATTTTTGTTTCTTGATTCTGTTGCGGTTGGATGTTTATTTCTCCTTCTGCTCTAAGTCGTTGATTTGAGTCTCAGTTTCCTTCCCTTCACTCTTGGTTTCCTGTATATTTTCCTTTATTTCACTTTGTATAGCCTTCATTTCTTCCTTCATATTGCGACCATACTCAACCATTTCTATGAGCATGCTGATTACCAGTGTTTTGAACTCTGCATCTGATAGGTTGTCTATCTCCTAATTGCTTAGTTCTTTTTTTGGAGTTTTGATCTGTCATTTGGGCCGTATTTCTTTGTCTTGACACACCTCTTACATGTAAGGGGCAGAGCCTTATGTATTCATCAGGGCAGGGCAATCCTCTTCCCTAAGTTGTGGTGCTGTGTGTGGAGGAGGGGACAGAAAGAGAACAATGCCACTTGCTCAGCTCTCACCCCACTTTCCGTCACTTCTTTTTTTTTTTTTACCACAAGCAGATTGTGCCCTTCCAAGGTGCTGATTTGCAGGTGGGTGGGTTTCTGTATGTTCCAGGACCCCATGGGCCTTTGCTATGAACTCTCCCTTGAGGCTGGGAGTTTCTTCCACTGCCACAACCCCCACAGATTTTTACAGCCAGGGGTTGTGATTCTTTTGTTTCCCACACTGAAACCCTGGGTTGTGCAGTCTGTTTTGCTTCCCCATTGTTCCTCTTGGCTTACCGGCACTCGAATGTGAGATCGTCCCATCCCCCACCATCCACCAGCCATAGCCTTGCCACACATACTCTTTGCCCTGTCTCCACCCCTCCTACCAGTCTGGATGAATGTTTCTTTAACTTCTTGGTTGTTGGACTTCCATGTAGTTTGATTTTCTGGAAGTTCTGGTTGTCTTTTTTTTTTTAATTTGTTGTTATCCTTATTTTGGTTGTGCGAGGAAACAAAGCATCTCTGCTTATGCCTCCATCTTGGTTTGATCTCCAAATATTTGTATATTGAAAATAAATTTTGTCCTCAGTTTCAGAGAACTTGACTCTGAGTCTGAATTTTGATAATCTCATCTTGACATTGGAGGAAAGACATACTTTTAGAAGCTACTAATTAATCCATCAAACCAAACAGGGCTAGAATTTTTTAATGGGTTTAAACTAGATTTATGTAGTATATTTGCAACACTATAAATTTCATCAAATATATTTTTATTTCTAATAGTCTTAAATTCAGACAGGAAGCAGTTATCCATAACTTTATTAACAACATCCTTCCTTCAAAAGTTTCTGTATTGCAGAAAAATTAACATTCAATAATTTTACTTTTTTAAAATCCTCACATGAGGATATGTTTATTGATTTTGGAAAGAAAGGAAGAGGGAGAGAGAGAAACATCGATGTGAGAGAAATATCAATATGAAATATTGATTGGTTGCTTCCCATATGCGCCTCACTAGAGATCCAATATGCAACCTAGGTATTTGCCCTGACCGGGAACCAAACCTACAGATTTGTGATGTACAATGTCCCAACCAACTGAGCCACACTGGCCAACGCCTCTGGCCTCAACTTACACGAACAGTATGTTTGTGTGTTCCATACTCATTGGTCATGCAACAGTCCTCCTCAAAAAAACCCCACAAAAAATAAAACAGAAAATACATGCATATGTGGTGAGAAGAAATGTTTTAAAATAACTTTTAATCTGTTTGAATAACATAGAACTTTTTTTTTCATTTTCACTAATAACTTTTTTTTTATTTTTAGTTTTTGTTCAAATACATTTGTCTACACCTTCCCGCCACCACCTTCCCCTGCCCCCCTCCCCCACCTCTCTCCCTCAATCCTTCCCCACTTTGACTTTGTCCATGGGTCCTTTATACATGTCCCTTGACTTGACCCTTCTTTTCCCTTTCCCCGACCCCCCCGCCCCTGACTCTGTTCGTTTCTTTTTTCTTTCAATGTTTCTGGTTATATTTTCCTTGCTTGTTTTGTTTTGTTGGTTCGGTTCCACTTATAGTTGAGATCATATGTTATTTGTCTTACGCCCCCTGGCTTATTTCACTTAGCATAATGCTCTCTAGTTCCATCCATGCTTTTGCAGAGTAGTAGCTCTTTCTTTGTTTCTGCTGTGTAGTATTCCATTGTGTAAATGTACCATAGTTTTTTTTGTTTTTTTTTAAATTTTATTTATTTATTTATTTTTGTAAATACATTTGTCTCTGCCTCCCCCCTACCACTTTCCCTTGTCCCCTCCCTCCTTCCCTCCCTCAGCTCTTCCCCTTTGATTTTGTCCATGAGTCCTTGCTATATGTTCCTTGACTTTCCCCTTCCCTCCCCTTTCCCTGCCCCCACCCTTCCCTCTTGTCTCTGTTGATTTCTTTTCCTTTCAGTGTTGCTGGTCATATTTTCCTTGCATCTTTGTATTGTTGGTTAGGTTCCGCTTATAGGTGAGATCATATGGTATTTGTCTTTCGCCCCCTGGCTTATTTCGCTTAGCATGATGCTCTCCAGTTCCATCCATGCTGTCGCGAAGTTTAGTAGTTCTTTTTTTCTTTCTGCTGCATAGTATTCCATTGTGTATATGTACCATAATGTTTTGATCTAATCATCTACTGATGGACATTTAGGTTGCTTCCAACACTTGGCTATTGTAAATTGTGCTGCTATGAACATTGAGGTGCATAGGTTCTTTTGTATTGGCGTTTTGGTGTTCCTAGGGTATAGTCCCAGCAGGGGAATCACTGGATCAGAACTTTTGATTCTTGTGTGAAATTTAGTTTTTAGCATGTAAAGCATGTTATAGAAAAGGACACTTACCTGTAGCTTGTGAATTTTTGAGATGCTTGAGAAAGATATACTGTGAAACTAATTTCGAACTAAAGAAGTTCGAATCTAGTATATTTCTACTTCTCTTTTTTCTGGTCACAAAAGTATTGGTGCTTGGCTGTATCCTAAAACTTACAGTAACCTAGTTACTGTGGATGTGTGCATGTGCTGCATTTGTTCATGGAGCATACAGATGCTACATGATTTAATATCCAAAGCATTCCTTTGAGGATGGGGTACATATTATCCCCATGTGGAAAGTAAAGGAAATGACCCAGAGCTGTTCAGAGAGCCTGCGTTAGATCTCGCTCGACAGGTGGTTAAGCTGCAAATAGAGTGCTGGGTCACCTGATTCTCTGTCCTTCCTTTTCTTGGCTGTCCAATGTATTATAGAGAAAAAAAAAAGATAGAGGAATCATGTCACAAAACCTATCTCCCAGGAAGTTGTGGCTCATCTTTGGGAGTTTGGGTGACTCATGTCACAAAGCCCATCTCTCCAAGAAGACAGAGGACTCATGTCGTAAAGCCATATACCTGGGAAAATAGAGGGCTCGTGTTACAAAACCCATCTTTCTGGGAAGATGTTGGGCTCGTATCACAAAGCCCATCTCCTCAGAAGTTTGAGGACTCATGTCACCAAGCTCATTTCCCAGGATGTTTGGGGGCTCTTGTCACAAAGCCCATTTCTTCTGAAGGTACAGGACTTATGTCACAAAACCCATCGCAGAAAGACTGGGGGGGGGGGGTTTGTCGCAGAGCCCATATCTCAGAAAGACGTGGATTCATGTCACAAAGTGAATTTCCTGGGAGGATGGGGGATGCCTGTCACAAGCCCTTGGGAAATGGAACACTTCTGTCACAAAACCCATCTTCCAGGAAGATGCGGACTTAAATCACAAAGCTTGTCTCTTGGAAAATGGAGGAACTCACGTCATTCATGTCACAGAGCCCATTTTCTTGGACGATGAGAGACTCATATCACAGAGCCTATTGCCCAGGACGATGGTAGACTCACGTCCTAAAGCCAGCCTCCCAGGAAAACACATGACTCATATCATACAAAGCCCATTTCCTGGAAAGATAGGGGACTCTTGTTACAATGCCAGTTTCCTGGGAAAACAGGGTTCTCATGTAACAAAGCCCGTTTCCTGGCCAGATGTTGTAATCTTATCACTAAGCCTATTGCCTAGGAAGACCGGGGACTCAGGTTACCAGCCCCGGTTTCCAGGATGATGGGGGAACCATGTCACAAAGCCTGTCTCAGGAAGATGGGGGACTGTTGTCACAAAACCCACTTCTTGAGAAGATGAGGGACTCATAATACAATTGCAGTTGCAAATATCTGGATGTTCTTAAATCTCTACTACAAATATTTAAAATATTAAGTTTGACATAATTTATTAAATAAAATATGTTTATTTAAGGTCCAGTGATTTTAACTCATGATTCATTTTTAAGATCTCAGTGTTTTGGGTTTGTATACAGAGGTAATTAATAGTAAGTTGGTTAAAATTTTTCTCCAAAATAATTCAATACTTCCTAAAATCCTGATTAAAGTTCATTAATTTTTCATGACCTGTTTTCTCTATTAAGTGTAAAAAAGGCAAAATGCACAGAAAGTTTTAAGAATTCATTCTCTTGCATCAAATATTCTAGGGTTTGAGTCCAACCTCAATTGTTAGCTTTGTGACCATAAGAAAGTTCTGTTTACTGAGCCTCAGTTTTCCCAACAGTAAAATTGGGAATAATTGGTCCTAGGAATGCTAATTAATTTAGATAACCTGTTTCAAGCATATATTGGCATATCTGGACCATGGTAGCCATTACATATTAAATTTAACTTTCTTATTTGTAAAATGAGGTGGCAACCCCTTATGACAGAGAACTCTCGAAAGGCTAAAGGAGGTAACATATTTAGAAGTATTATTGTTCGCTAACAAAATTGTGTGTGTGGTGAACACAAAGCTGGATTCCCAGATGCTTGTAATAAACTCCAAAAACTACAAGGAAGACCTCAGGGAGTTTTCTAAATTAAGATGGATTTTGTTTTCCCAGCTATATAGTCAGCATGTTTTAATATTCATATGGTGTTTAATAGCACCATTTAAAACATTATCTAATATAAAGAAAATTCTATAATTAAAATCAGTCTTTAACAATAAAAGATCTTGAAAAGAGAAATATCTTGAGAAGAGAACTACTACTTTTCATAGTAATTCCTTAAGAATTATATATCCGATCCTATCCCTGCACCATGTGTTTCCAAAATAGATATATGAAGGGTCTGATTTATGTTCTTTCCGGTGCCTAATAAGATATACACCAGCAGCCAAGAATTAAACAAGGTAAGTTCAACTTGCTTTTATTATAAGCCATAGGCAGGTGTTATTTTTATTTTCTAATCAGGAATTCATTTAGGAAATACACAGATTGAGCATCTGGGATGATCAACCACTGTGCTATGTGCTGCGGACACAGAGCATTGAGCATGATCCTTGACCACAAGAGAGTAGAAAGAGAGTGAGTGAAGGACGGCAAGTTATGAGAAAGGCACACTGTAGACCGCCAAGTTCACCCATGGCAGAGTGACAATCCAGGAAGTCCAAAGTAGAAGCTGATCAAGGTTGAATAAATTAAAGAACAGGTAGAATATAAACAAGGATAAAGGGAGAAAGGGACAACAAAGAAATGGCCTCCCATTTGGAAATTCTAAAACAACACATTTGAATACACACTAAAATCTGCAAAAATTATTGGTTCTTAGCAGAGCCTCAGACAGAGGAGTGCACTAGTGTGGATTACAAAAGTGCCCAGAAAGCAATAAACAAACAAAACACACAACCAAAAAACTCATAGTGACAGACAACAGTATGGTAGTTACCAGAAGGGAAGAGAGGTGCGGGGAGGTATAAGAGGACAAAGTGAGTCAAATACAAGCTGACAGAGGGACACCTGACTTTAGGTGGTGAACACACCATGCAATCTACAGATGATGTTTCAGGATTGTACACTAAAAACTTAATCTTACTAAACAACATCATCCAATAATTTAAATAAAATTAAAATTAAATAAAAGAATCACAGCACTGGAGAGGCAGATGATTTTTAAAAAAGAAAGAAAAGAAAAGTGAGTTCTGGGCAGAACTTCAGTCCCTCCTCCCCTCAGATCAGACACCCTTGTGCAGGATGCAACCCGAAGAAACCTTTGTAGAATCGTCAGTTGTCATGCCGAAAGTCAATCTAATGACCATATAGTTTCTTTCTTTTTTATTTTAATTTTAGTCTTTGAATTCATGCACAGTAGCGTTTACTTTTTACTGTAGGAGTCTGTGAATCTGAACCTTTGCATTGATTTGTATAAACACCACCATCAGCAGGAGCCAGAAGAAGTCCATTGGTGCCTCATACTGCCCTGTGCTGTCCCTTTGTATGATAGTTACACCTTTCCCAGTCCTACCCAGTAACAGACCTAACCATCATTATAGGTTTGACTCTTAGGGAGTGTCATGAAATGTAACCAGAGAGTATGTGACCTTTAGAAACTGGCTTCTTTCACCCAGCATAATGCTTGGAGAGTCCTCCAAATGGTTAGATGGATGAAGAGTTCATTCCCTTTCACATCTAAGTAGTGTTTCATTGTGTGGCTAGACCACAGATTGTCTGTATGCTCACCTGCAAACATTTGGAGTGTTTCCAGTGCGGGGCAATTATGAATAAAGCACATATAAAGATTATTCTGTCTTCACTCTATTTAAGAGTTTGTACCTTTGCAGAAAGGCAATTGGATGTATTTGTATAGATCTATTTCTGGAAATTATTTTGAACTATTGACTCCTGTACCTGTTCCTTCACCATACTCTTTGGTTACTAAAGCTTTGTTGTAAGTCAAAATCAAGTAGTATGACTCCTATAAAACTATTTTTCTTTTCAAAATTGTTTTGGCTATTGTTCACCTTTTCATACAAATTTTAGAATCATCCTGTCTGTTATTTACAAAAAGTGCTCAAATTTTGACTGGAATTGCATTAAATGTATTTATGAATTTTAGGAGAATTTGCATTTGTGCTACATTGTCTTCCAGCCTATAATTATGTGTCTCCATTTATTTTCATCTTCTTTTATTGCTCTGATCAGCGCTTTGTAGTTTTTATTTTTTAAAGATTTTATTTAGAGAGAGGAAGGGAGGGGGAAAGAGGGATGAAGAGTTCATTCCCCTTTGCATCTAAATAGCGTTTCACATCTAAATAGTGTAAAGAGGGGAAGAGAGGGGAAGGGAGAGG
The DNA here is from genome assembly GCF_021234165.1 of Pteronotus mesoamericanus. NCBI lineage: Eukaryota > Metazoa > Chordata > Mammalia > Chiroptera > Mormoopidae > Pteronotus > Pteronotus mesoamericanus. The sequence goes on from NW_026555070.1 coordinate 2,042,716, forward strand.
GAGAGAAACATCAATGTGTGGTTGCCTCTTGTGCACCCCCGCTGGAGACCTGGCCCACAATCCAGGCCTGTGCCCTGTCTGGGAATTGAACCAGCCACCCTTTAATTCTCAGGCCAGCACTCAGTCCACTGAGCCACACTAGCCAGGGCATGCTTTGTAGGTTTTAGCACACAGAATCTGTACATGTATGGTTAAATTTATACCTAGATACTTCATTTTGGAGCTATGATAAATTTTACACACACATATATGTTAGGTTTTATATTATTACATATGCATATATGTGATTATATATTTGTGTGCATGCATGCACACACACATACACACGTATATGTAAAATTTTGGTTTCCACTGTTCAATTCTAGTACATAAAAATACATTGCATTTCTGTTTGTTGTTTTTTCCTATGTTCCTGGTCATTTTCTACATGAACTATCATGTTTTTGCAAGTTATTTATGCCTTTCATTTCTTTTTCTTACCTAATTCCACTTCCAGGCTTTCTCTAAGAACAATGGAGTGGACAGCCTCACCCTATTCCAGTCTGAGTGGGGAAGCATTTGTTCTTGCGCCATTACTTGCGATGCTAATTGTCTCTCTTTTTAATAGACATTCTTATCAGATTAAGGCAGTTCCCTTCTGTTCCTATGTTTCTGAGAGTTTTTTTTTTTAATTTGTAAATGGAGGTTGAATTTTGTCATGCTCTTTTTTTTGCTTCAGCTGACATAATCACATGTTTCTTATTTAGACTTTATGTTTGATTACACAGATTGATTTTCAAATATTGACATAAACCTGATGTATGTTCTTCTACCTTGGTTCAATTTGCCAATAATTGTATCTGTGTTTATGAGAAACATTTATCTGTAGTTTGTTTTCTCCGCTTGTACTTGGTTTGGTTTTAATATTAGGGTAATGCTGACCTCATAAAATTAGTCACATTTAAAATTTTATTGACATTTTCAAAAAATCAGGTTTGCTTCCATTGATTTTCATTATTGTTCTCTGTTTCCTTTTCTTATCTTTATCATCCCCTTCCTTCTGTTTGATATAAGCGTGTTTGTTTTGTTGTGCTTTCTCTTTTTAATTTTTTTAGGTACAAACTTAGATTATTGACATCAGACCTTTCCTCTTGTAGTAAGAACATTTAATCCTATACATTTTCCTCTAAGTACTGCTTTATCTGAAGACCACGAGTTATATGTCTGCTTTTCTTTTTTTCTTTTTGCTCAAATCATTTTCTAATTTTCCTTGAAATTTCCTCTTTGGCCCATAAATTGTTTAGAAATATGTTATTTTTCAAATATTCAGGAGAACATTTTGATTTCTAGCTCAATCTCATGCTCAAGAGCATAAATTATATGATTTCAATTCTTTTAAATTTGTAAACATTTGTTTTAAAAGCTGCAACATGTTCTTTCTTGGAAAATTTCCATGTTGCTTGAAAAGCCTTTATACTTTGTTATTTTGGGTAGAGTAGTGTATAAGCATTAGTTAATGTTCAATTCTTATACGTTTGCGGATTTTTTGACTGATTCTGCCAATTACTAAAAGAGAATGTGTTGACATCTTCCAAATATAATTGTGTGTTTTTCCATTTTTCCTTTTAGTTCTGACAGTTTTTGTTTCATGAATTTTAAAACACTATTGTTCGGTGCTAAAACAGTTAAGATCATTATTTTTTCTTAGTGAATTAATTCTTTTATTAGTGTGTAATGTTCCTCTTAGTTTTTGCCAGTTTTCTTTGCTCTGAAATATAAATAGTCTGATATTAATATAGGCATTTGAGCGTTTTTTACTGTTTTTCTGTTACAGTTGTCCAAGTTTTTTCCTCTTTGCCCTCCTCTGCCCATCCCACCCCCCGCTCCCACAGTCATTCCCCACACTGTTGTTCATGTCCATGGGTCATTCATACAGGTTCTTTGACTAATCCCTTCCACCATTATCCTCCTTGCCCCTCCCCTCTGGCTGCTTACTGCCGGTCTGTTCCACGTTCCCATGTCTCTCATTCTGTTTTGCTCATTGGTTTATTTTTCTTATTAGATTCCTCATATAAGTAAGAGCATGTGATATTTGTCTTTCACCAAATGGCTTATTTCACTTAGCATAATATTCCCCAGTTCCATCTATACTGTCGCAAAAGGTAGTTCTTTATTTCTGCTGTGTAGTATTCCATTGCGTAGATGCTGAAAAGGCATTAGATAAATTCCAGCACCCATTTATGATAAAAACCCTCAGCAAAGTGGGAATAGAGGGCCCTTACCTTAAAATAATAGAAGCCATAGGCAAGAAACCTATTGCCAACACGATACTCAATGGGCAAAAACTGAAAGCTTTTCCTTTAATGTCAGGAACGAGACAAGGGTGTCTGTTCTCACTACTCTTATTCTACATAGTACTGGAAGGTCTAGCCACAGTGATCAGACAAGAAAAAGAAGTAAAAGGCACCCAAATTGGAAAGGAGGAAGTAAAACTCTCATTATTTGCAGACAACGTGATAGTGTACATAGAAAACCCTATAGTATCACCCAAAAGACTTCTTGATCTAACGTGAATTTGGCAAAGAAGCAGGATACAAAATCAATATTCAGAAATTGATGGCATTTTTGTACACGAAAAACAAACTATCATAGAAAGAGAAACTAGGGAAAATATCCCATTTACTACAGAAACAAGAAAAATAAAGTACCTAGGAATAAATTTAACTGAGGAGGTAAAAAACTTGTACTCAGAAAACTATAGAACACTGAAGAAAGAAATTGAGGGAGATGCAAATAAATGAAGGCATGTACTGTGTTCGTGGGTTGGGACAATTACCATCATTAAAATGTCCATACTACCCACAGGAATCTGTAGATTCAATGCAATTCCTGTTAAAAACCATTTGTGTGTTTTTAATGTATATTAGATTTTTCATGGCACATAATTTTTTACATCTTTCTTCTTAACCTACCTATGATGTATGAAGCGAGTTTCTTGCAGAAGAAAGGCTTGTGTCTTTGTTCTTTTAATCCATTCTGGTGACATCTTTCTTTTAATGGTGCATTTTAGGCCATTGATATTTAATGGAATTACAGGTTTGTTGGGATTTGGGTCTACTATTCTGTTACTTCTTTATTGTTGATCTTGTTTGTACTCCATTTTCCTTCTATGTCTCTTTCCCTTTTTTGCTCTTCTGAAGAAAAGCATTTTAAAAGAGTTCTGAAAATTTTTAGTATTCTTTTTAATTTATTACACTTTTAACTACAACTTTCTATATGCTTGTTTAGTGGTTGCTTACTGCAGGTTTTACATTATACCTATTCAGCTTTGAAAGTCTACTTAGAGTCAATATTTTGCCACTTCAGATGAATGTATAAAGTTTAATGCCACCTAGATCTTTTTACCCTCCTCCATGTATGTAGTAGTTCTCTCATTGTTACACAATAATCAGTTTAATCAGAAAATGTTGTAATTGTTGCTTCCAACTATCTAACATGTTTAAAATGCTCAAGGTGAGCCCTGGCTTGAGTAGCTCAGTGGATTGAACACCGGCCTGCAAAATAAACGGTCTCGGGTTCGATTTCCAGTCAGGGCACATGCCTGGATTATAGGCCAAGTTCCCAGTTGGGGGGCACATGAAAGACAACCACACGTTGATGTTTTGCTCCCTCTCTTTCTCCCTTCCCCTCTCTCTAAAAATAAATGTCTTTTTTAAATAAATAAAATGCTGAAGATGAGAACAAACCTACGTATTATATTTACCCAGATATTTGCCCTTTCCTTTGCTCTTTCTTCCTAATGTTCCTTATTTCTTTTAAGTATAATTTCCCTTCTGGCAAGATTAGTTACTTTGGCAATCCTTATACAGTAGCTCTTTCAGTTATTAATTCTGTTAGTTTTTCCTCATCTGAGAATGCCCTTGTTATGTCACCTACAGTTACAATCCTTTTGTTTGGTATTATAAAAATGGTGAGCCCTGGCTGATATGGTTCAGTGGATTGAGTGCCAGCCTGCGAACCAAAGGGTCGCTGGTTCAACTCTCCAGTCAGGGCCCACGCCTGGGTTGTGGGCCAGGTCCCCAGTGGGGTGTATGCAAAAGGCAACCACACATTGTTGTTTCTCTCCCTCTCTTCCCCCCTCCCTTCCCCCCTCCCTTCCCCTCTCTCTAAAAATAAATAAATAAAACATTAAAGAAAAAACAGAAACAAAAATGATGAGCCTCTTCTGGCTTCCACAGTTCATTATGAGAAATCTGCTATCATTAGTATCACTGTCGCCTAAAAGTAACAAGTTGTTTTTTTTGTGTGTCTTTTTTTCGCTTTTTAAAATTTTTATTTTTACATCATGTTTGTTCTATTACAGTTGTCTCAATTTTTCCCCCCTTTGCCGTCCTCCACCCATCCCACCCTCTCCCACAGTCAATTCCCACTCTTGTCCTTGTCCATAGATTATTCATACATGTTCTTTGTCTAGTCCCTTCCCCTTCTTTCCACCTTCATGTCCTCCTTCTGGTCACTTTCAATCTGCTCCATGTTTCCATGCCTGTGGTTTATTTTGTTTGTTTATTTTGTTGACTAGATTCCACTTACAGGTGAGACCATATGGTATTTGTCTTTCACTGACTGGCTTATTTCACTTAGCATAATATTCTCCAATTCCATCCATGTTTTCACAAAAGGTACGAGTTCCTTCTTTCTTTTTTTTAAATGCAGATTAATTATATTTACTTTTTAAATGTCAAGATCCATTATAAAATATTAAAAAATTTAAATCCATTATAAAGTCTCAGCAATCATGACACCAGCACAGAAATAATCAAGTAGATCAGTGAAATAAAATGAGCATCCTAGAAACAAATGTATATATCTTTCTAACAATGTAATGTATGATTAAATTGATATTTAAAATTAATGGGGAAAATAAGGCTTATTCAACAAATAAGGTGCATGGACTACTATTACTTGAACTAAAACAAGTATAGAGTCCTATTTCACACATTATACAAAAAAAAAATACAGATGAGTTAAAAATCAATATATAAAATCTAAAGATTTTTAGGAGAAAATACAAACTAATATTTTTCTTACCCTGAAGTAACATATTCAAACCCAGAAGCTATAAAGTAAAATATTGACAATATGACTATATTAAACATTTAAGACTATACAGTAATATTCATGTAAAAAAGTTAAAGGACAGGTAATAGGAAAGTATTTGCAACACATCTATGAAAAGGTTAATAGTTGGGGTTTTTTTTTGTTGTTGTTTTCTTTGTTTTTTTAGGGACAGAATTCTACAAACATTTAAAAATGGATAAAAAATACCAAAAAGTCATTTAAAGCTTTTTTTTAAAAAAATAATAGAAATAGGAAAGAAATATACAAAAACAGGTTTAGTGTCAACAAATAATAAAGTAATAATTAACACATCCTTGTCAAAATCAGATTAATAAGTATTAAAAATATTGGTAATATCAAGTATTAGTGACTGTGAAAGGAACTGGGTAGTCATAGACTCTTTTTCTTCATCTTCTTAAAGCAGTCCCTTTAATCATTGTTTGGAACACAATATCCGATAGTTTACTTGCCTCTGTTTCATTTAGTTCTTTAGTATATTTTGCAATGCTGGTTTGATGGAGGTGTATTCTTTCAGCCTTCTTTTGTCTGGGAAACTCCTTATTTTGCCTTCCATTTTCATTGAGAGCCTTGCAGAGTAGAGCAGTCTTGGTTGCCGGCCTTTGCTTTTCATTACTTGGACTATTTACTGCCATTCCCTTCTGGCTTGTAGCGTTTCTGTTGAGAGGTCAGTTGCTAGCCATATCGGGGCTCCCTTATACGTTACTGCCTCTTTCTCCCTTGCTTTCTTTAGGATTCTCTGTTTGTCTTTGATATTAGCCTCTTTAATTAGGATGTGTCTTGGAGTGGGCCTCATTGGGTTCCTCTTGAGTGGGACCCTCTGTGCTTCCTGGACTTGTGTGACTTTTTCTCTCCTTCAATTAGGGAAATTTTCCATCATTACTTTTTCTCTATCCCTTCCTCATCCTCTCTTCCTTCTGGTATCCCTATTATATGGATATTATTATGTTTCAGGTTGTCCTGCATTTCCCCAAATACCTCTTCATTCTTGCAGAGTCTTTTTTCATTTCCTTGCTGTTTCCAGGAGCTTTTTTTCCTACCTTGTCCTCCAGCTCGCTGATTCTATTCTCAGCTTCATCTAGCCTGCTTTTGATTCCTTCTTCCGTGTTCTTCAATTCAGAAATTGTATTCTTCATTTCCTCTTGTCTCTTATTGATAGTTTCTATGTCCTTTTTCATGTTGATATAGTTTGCAGTAAGTTCCTCGTAGTTTCCCTGTAGTTTTTGGTGATTCTCTCTGAGCTCACTGAGCTCATTGAGCTTCCTTAGAATCATTGTTTGGAACACAATATCTGATAGTTTACTTGCCTCTGTTTCATTTAGTTCTTTTTCGGGGTATTCCTCCTTTCCCTTTGAGTGGGGGGTATTTCTTTGTCTTCCCATTATTTGTGAGACTCTTCTCTTTTGCTTCTGATTGTTAAGTTGATCTGTCTTCATTTTCTGACTTGGTGGTGTGAACTTCTGTGGTTGGAGACTGCTGTTTTTACTTTCTGGATCTGCCTCTGATGATGTCAGATATTGACACTGTCTAACTTCAGGCAGTCTGTTCAAGGCTTTGAGGAATCTGCTGTCTGTGGCTGTCTCTTTCAGTTGTTAATCTACTCACTCTGCACCCACCAGTCCAGCTTAAAGACAGCTCAGGGCAAGGCGGAGTCCCTCCTGGGGGCGGGGTTATTGGGTCCTTTCAGGGTGATGCTGCCATATGGGGGAGGAGGAGTCAGCACTGGGAGCCTGCCAGCTACTCTCTCAGTTCTCTCCCCAGAGACTCTGTCCCCAGTTTCTCCTCAAGTGTCGCCAGACCTCTCTGTGCCCCCTTTCGTCAAGGCTTTACTGTCTGTGGCTGCCACTCTGCACTCAGCAGGCAGCTTAGACAGCAAGGGGCGGGGTCGAATCCCACCTGTGGGTGGGGCTATTGGGTCCTTTGACGCAGGTACTGCTCAGGGGGCGTGGTCTCTGCCTGAGCAAGATGGCGGCTGCCACATGGGGGATGAGTTGGCAAGGAGAGCCCCCCGACTACTCTCTCAGTTCTCTCCCCAAAGCCTCCTTCTCTAGTCCCTCCTCCGGTGTCTCTAACCCCCTGTGCCCCCGCCTTTGCTGGAGACCAGGGTAAGTGGCTGCAAATAAAAATTTTGTGTTGGCCCTTTAACAGGTTCTTTGTGTCTCCAGCCGCCTGTCTCTGGCAGAGAGCAACCCTGCCGCTTTTTTCGCAGCTGGCTGTTATCTGTGTACTTTTTGGGCTCTGGGGCTGTAGCTGGAGATCCCTGCTTTTGGTTTAGACCCTGCTCTTCTCAGGGGGATCCAACTGGCCGTTTCACTATCCTTCTGGTGCTGGAACCCCGCCCACCTTCTCAGGTCTGTACCGCACGCCTTACCAGTTAGACTGCACTGAAGCGGATTCTTCTGTCTCCGAGGTTACAAGGCTCCTCTCTCGCTGTTGCTCAGTTGTTTGTTCCAGGTGATTTTTCCACAATTTAGTTGTAATTCCAGGTTGGTCCTGGGAGGAGGTCAGTGTGACTTCCTCTCACTCCTCTGCCATCTTGATTCTCTCCTAGTGGATCTGAATTTATGTTTTTAAATCTAAACTCTTGAGTATACCCATTTTTAAATATTTCATGTAACACAAAGGAAGCATTTCTGCTGCAGACTAAAAGATAATGTCTCTGGGAACAGTATCCTGAGATTGTTTGGGTTCTGAGCTAACCTATGTTTTTCATTGAGCACCATTTTTACTTGAAAGAATGGCAGACAAACGTGTTATGCAGACTTGGGAATCTGACATTTACCCAAAAATGAAAAAAGAGAACATGCTACTCACAGGACACCAACTGATGGTATTTTTTACCCAATGATTGCTAGATAGATAGATAAATAAGTAAATAAATATCTTTACAAAAAGACCCTGCATGCCACATACATTTTAATTTTTTCTGGACTTTAATCATTTATACCCCATTCTTATGTTTGAGGAATCTCCCATCTTATCTGTCAAAGAAGCAAAAAACTGAACATAGTCATGTTCACAACCTTTCTTAGAGCTAGGGTGCTGAAATCTGACCCAGGATTTTCCTGCCACACCCACCTGATCCAGGAAGGCAGTAACAGGAAGAAGCATTATCAGTGCAGGTTGCTGGTGGCGCTAAGGCTCCCAAGGCAGTGTCTGCTGTGTGTGCAGCCACTGTGACACCTGACCTCACACCAGAGAGGGCCTGGAGCATAATTCTGGGCCATATTCCTGGCAGCCTGGCCTCATCCCAGGTCTCAGGTTTGACCAGAATTGTGTGAACTGCCCAAGATCCTGTAATAAGTCTCTGTATGAATTAGCCAGACATGGCACTTTGCTTTCAACTGAGTCCTGGCCTATGAGCCATGTGAGAGTGCTTGACCTTTACTTTGTAGGATATGTAGAACCAAAAGTCAATTAGAAGCAAATTAATTTTTTCCAAATGTGGATTTCATTTAGGAGTGCTATTTCTTTTTACCTTCTAAAGAATTTTATAAACTCAACTTAGTATTCCCAGAATTTTGCAGAAGGACATATGTGTTATTTAATTAATGGTTTAAGACAATATAAATACAGATGACCTATTATTTTATTTTTAAATTATATTGTTGATTGTGCTATTACAGTCATCCTGATTTTGCCCCCGTTGCCTCCTCCACCCAGCACCCCCCACTCCCTCAGACACTCCCCCCACCATTGTTCATATCCATGGTCATGAGTATAAGTTCTGTGGCTACCCCATTTCCTATACTGCACTGTACAGCCCCATGGCTATTCGGTAACTACCTGTTTGTGCTTCTTAGTCCCCTCACCCCTTCACCCATTCCACCCTTCTCCCTTCACCTGGCAACCATTTGGTAACTAAATTTTCTCTTGCTATTTTTAACAGTCTCTCTTTATCTTTAACCTTTGGCCTTTTTAAAGATTTTATTTATTTATTTTTAGAGAGGCGAAGGGAGGGACAAAGAGAGGGAGAGAAACCATTAATTGGAGATTAATGTGTGATTGCCTCTCACCTAACAGGGACCTAGCCTGCAACCCAGGCATGTGCTCCAACTGGGAATTGAACCAGCAGCCCTTTGGTTTGTAGGGCGGCATTCAATCCACTGAGCCACACCAGCCAGGGCAGGAGCTTTGATCTGTTCTTTCATTTGTGCCATGTTTCTTTGTCTCCTCATTTTGGCAGCCTCCCTGTATTTGTTTCCATATATTAGGTAGAGCTGCTTTGACTCCATGTCTTGGTAGCATGGCCTAATATAGCGGAGTCCATGTGCCACTGTGGAGTCCAGTGGCACAGCCTCCCCTATCACCCAAGCTGGGTCCTCGAGGTGCGCCCTTCATGTGGGCTGAGTACACTTGTCGTAGTTGAGCCTTTGCTGCTGTTTGCTGGACGGGGCTTTATAGGCCAGTCAGCTGCAAGGACTGGCTGTGACCACTGACCACCAACCTCTGCCCTCTGTGAAGGGTCAGCTGTGCAGGGGCAGGGTGGTGGTGCTCTGACGTGGTCTGTAACTGCCCCCTGGGTGCACTGGCCCTGGGGTTTCCAAGGCGGTACAGGCCAAGGTCAGCCCCCACCTGTGTTTTGCCTGGGGCACCCTGCCTGAGCTGTAAAGCAATCTGAGGTGGCTGCTACTTGTGCTGGACTTGGAGATTCCCAGGAGAAGCTAAACTGTGACTCTAATCTGGCTGCTGCTAGAGCTCACTAAAGCCAGCTTTCCCTTGTTTGATAGGATTTAGGAGCCAAGACAAGTTGTTCTTATGGAAAAGAGGCTTGGGTGGGCCCATAAGTTGGGTGGGCCCATAAATTGGGTGGGATAGAAACTCTGGGGATCTCCAAGGCAGGTCAGTGTTAGCCAGGTTGATGGAGTCTCAGATGGCACCACCCTACTGGCTCTGTGGGGGTAGAGTTTAGCAAAGGGACAATGGCCTCTGCTCACCTTGATGCCAGACACTTCATTTTCTCTCTTTATGCCTTTAGTGCCCTTCAAGCTGCTACCCTGGGGCTAGAGCTCAGAGGGAGTGAGTCTGAGTAGGTGAGTCCTTGTGTGGGTCCTTTAAGTCAAACATTTGGTGCCTCTGGGCCACAGTGGAAGAAGAGCTGCCTTGGCCCACACAATTAGATTGTGACATGTAATCACACAAAAAATATCTCATAATGCTTTAAGTAAATTTGTGATTTTTGTGTTGGGCCACCTTCACAGCCATCCTGGGCAGCATGTGGCCCATGGGCCACATGTTGGAGACCCCTGAAGAAAGGACACCCTAGGACAAACAAAGGCTCCTTTCACCTATATCATACTTTGGCTAAGAAAAAGGCCTGGCTTGATCAATGTATTTGGATCTAAGTTCTGTGTCTCCACTTGCCAATTCAGAGGGCCAAAGAGAAGCTACGTTCTTCTGAAGATGTTTGCTATTCCCCAAAGAATCTTTTAGGAAAAGCAAACACCCTGAGAGATACTTTATTCATTAGATGAATTCTGGCAGTAGTCAGAAAAATCCAGAAAGTACCATGCATATGCATGTTTCCATGATACACTAGATTCTTGAAACACTTGTGATTTAACTGTTTGGTTATCAACTGTTATTATAAAGTGCTATCTCCATGAACTGTAATGCTACAACTACCCAGACATATTTCAACTATTGTAAGAAAGTGATAGAGTTTGGGTCCAGAAAATTCTCACAGAAAGTGTTGATTGTTTACTCCAGTTTTGCCTCTATAAGTAGAACACATCATACTTATTGCTATAAAGAAGGTAAGTACTGTCCAATGTCTTTCTGAATTTGAGAGCATCCTGGTTGCTGATTCCCCCCTTTTTTTTTAAGATGTTATTTATTTTTAGAGAGAGGAGAAGGGAGGGAGGGAGAGGGAGAATGTGTGATTGCCTCTCATGTGCCCCCTACTGGGGACCTGGCCCACAACCCAGGCATATAACCTGACTAGGAATTGAACTGGCAACTCTTAGGTTTGCAGGCCAGTGCTCAATCCACTGAGACACTCCATCCAGGGCTGGTTGCTGATTCTTAAAAGCTATGTGGCTCTCTCCTGCAATCGGCTGCTGAAGCATTCCACATGGAACCCGTTACCCCTGGAAGGGAAGCCTTCCTGCTGAGTCGGATGGGTTTACAGAGATGCAAACATAGCAGACAACTTGTGTCTTTTAGAAACTGCTCATGTGTCTGTCCTTCACCTTCTCACAAGTGGGCAGGTTCCCCCTCTCTCTCTGGGAGCGAGTCCTTTCCCACTGAAAATATGGGCTCCCTGAGGCAGAATGGCTTCAAATGAGAGCGCACCTCCCTGAAAGTCATCGTCTCTACACTGTCCATGGCCTCACTGGCACCTTGGCTCCCCGAACAGTAGGCAGGTCCACTTGGGACAGCCCGTCCTGAACCCAGCACCCATGTGTGCCTTTGGCCCCAAGGGCTGAGTGAGCACCAAGCACAGTGAAGGGGTTCATGCATCTGGGAAGAGAGGGCTTGGGTCCAGGCAGCAGGTTGGGACAAAATGCCCATAGCAAACCAGGAAGCAAATTCTTGCCCTTTCTCTACTCAGAACAGAGCTGACGATCTAAGCCCGGTTAGGTTTCCCGTGAGACTCTGGGAGTCAAACACGAGGAAAAACAAGATCTTGCACATCATTAGAGCCTGTGTGGACAGGACCAAGTCATCCAGGTCAGTTCCATCACATTCAGAGAGAAAATTTTGGTGATGTCTCTCTAGTGCTGACTGTCTCATGTATTCCAAGTTAGGGACTGTGGTGCCAAAATTCTGGCAGCTTCTCCAGAGAAAGTTCCTCCTCATTAAATTGTGAGTTCTGACTGTATGGAGAGGCATCCTATTAATGTTAATGAGCATAGCCCCTTTCAAGCACCCTAAATGCATTCACTGAGGGGGGGGTGTGAGTGAGTGAGTGAGTGAGTGAGTGTGTGTGTGTGTGTGTGTGTGTGTGTATGCACGCGTGCGAAAGAGAGAGGGGAGGCAGGATGCTGCACTGTTCCTGTCATTTTGAGCATGGCATCCAACTGCAGGTGAGAAACCTGGCTTCCGATACCAGTCGGGGACTCCTCACACTCACCAATAATGTACAAGTCCGACGGGACCATCCTTATTCACCTCTTATTCCCACCAGTGACAGAGGGAGGCATGGATCTCTATGTTTTGCCAAATAACAACCATCCTGACAAGTTCCTGCAGCTGGACATGAAGCTGTTACTGAGGAGCTTGGCCCTCCTTCAGGCCAGCCTGGTGAGGTTTCCGTGTGGAAATTTCCCTGCTGCACAGAACTGGCAAAACCTTGTCTACTTGCAGGTACCATCTGGGTGCACCTGGGCACGGGATGCGGGCTCCTTTCTTTCTTGCTCTGGCCCTTGCAGTGTTTGTGCAAAAGGAAGGCTGCAGGAAACCAAGAACAGAGTAGGTACTCACTCTTGTCACAGGGAGAAGGTCTCTCTCCCTTCACAGAAGACACTTTCTCTGCTCATTCAAAGCGGCGTGTGTCCTCCCACCCATTCCCCTCCAAGCACCAGCTTTCCAGTATGGCTTCACTGTAGAGCCTGCCCAGCCCTCATTTTATTCCTCTCTCTCAGAAATTTTTAAACTAACTTGCAAATAAGGGTCTGGAGGGAAAACCTGCGACTATCTTTTGGTGTCAAAGGACTTAACCCATTGACATTGCCCTCAAAATTACTTCCAACTCAGCAGTGATGACAAAGATCCCCTAGATCCCAAATATGAAGTTGAGTTTTTAACTATATGTATCATGTTTACACCCATGATTTATTTATATTTAAGCTTTTTAAAAAATTACATTTTACTTTCAGGAGAACGTCCCTGTGCCATTTTCCTATGAGCTAAAGCAGTGCTCTTGATAATTTGCAAGTATTTCTCCTAGAGCTACAGGGGATTAGAGTCCAGTGGCCACAGATGACACTTTCCCCAACTGATTCTCACGGAGGGGTGTGAAGAGGCATCACTCCAGCTGTGATGTCATTTTATCCCTTTCCACTGCTTGTCTGCTAAGCCAATGCTGCACGGTCTTGGAATTTCAAGATACCACCTCTGTGATAAGGAGGGCAGCCTGGGCTACACAGTGGTGATAAATACCCCACAGACTATCAGTTACTATCAAGGAAAAAAATTCTTCCTCCTGACAAGTCTGAGGAAGGGCAGGTGTGTTTGGAGGCAGCTCTTTTCCAAGCAATGACCCAGGGCTTCGAGTTCTTTGTCCTCGTAGCTCTGCCACCTCAGACCCGAGCTTACAGGGACACCAAAAAAGGGAAGCAGGGCAAAGTGAGCCAAAAATCTGGAGGGAGAGCTCAGGAGTCTTGCTGGGAAGTGGCCTCTGTTATTTTGTCCACATACCATCAACTGGAAAGAGCCAGCCCCCATTTCCATTCAAGACGGCCTGGGAAAGGCAGTGATCCCGTGTGCTGAGGAAGAGGGAACAAAACGGGTGCGTTTCACCAGCCCCTGCAGCGCCCAGTGCTCGTTGGTTTGTATTTGCCTCTCTATGCTTTTACATTTATTCACTCTCATTGTTTCTGAGTCTTATATTTTAGATATTTCTCTTATAAATATTACACAGTTGAATTTACTGGTTAAACTGATCTGACAATCGCTGTCATTTAAATGGAGGGTTTAGTCTATTTACATTTAATGTGACTATTTCTAAATATTTTTTCTATTTTCCTGAAGTTCTGCCCCTACTATATTCTTTGTTTTATTTTTCTTGTCTTGTTTTCAGCTTTCTCTTATCTTTTCTATACTTCTCTACTGAACTGAGCAATACATGCTTTAGTAATATCTCTGTGAAATGATTTCTTAGCGTCCTCATCAAAAAATATCTGTTAGCCCTGGCTGGTGTGGCTCAGTGGACTGAGTGCCAGCCTGCGAATCAAAGGGTCACTGGTTCTAGTCCCAGTCAGGGCACATGTCTGGGCTTTGGGCCAGAGCCCCAGTAGGGGGCACACAAGAGGCAACCACACATTAAAGTTTCTCTCCCTCTCTTTCTCCCTCCCTTCCTCTCTCTAAAAATAAACAAAATCTTTTTAAAAATTTATCTGTTAAACTTGTTACTGTTCAGTGTTTTAGTTGTCTCTTGTTTTAAAAATCACATATCAGTGATTATTATTTCCATTTCACCATAAAGTCAATGCTTATTTAGATTTATACATATATTTATCAGTTTTCTCTTTTTTCCTTTTTGTTTTCTTGCTCTGCATTCTTTTTTGCAACTTAATTTTTCCTTCTAGTATTAATTTAATTCTGCTTAAAGTACATTTTTTAGATTCCTTCTTTATTCTTTTTTGGTCTGTGAATTACATATTCTCTGCTTTTGTTTATGTCTTCTATTTTACTCTTTATTTAATGGTATGAATAATAAAGTATATAAAGAATAAGTGGGCTAAATAATGGTTATTGCCAGAAAGTCTAGGTAAGCTTTGAAATATTACTTTTCTTATATAAACCTTTAGAATTTAAATTATTTTAGAGTACATATAACTAAAATAATAATATTATTGAATTTTTCTTTGCTAAATATAATCTATCTATAATGTGGATAAAGAGTTGTAATCAAATACATGCTTTTTTTCTTCCTAATGTTCCAATGTATTTAATGTGTATCCCAAAACAACTCTTCTTCCAGTGTGGCCCAGAGATGCCAAAAGGTTGGACACCTCTGATGGAGGAATAATTACCGCTGTTAAAGCTTTTCTGTGCTGGAAGTCTGAAATATATGAAACACAGTTATTTCTTTCAAAAAATACTGTAAATTAATGATATTTGCTGCCAGTTTTTAAGGGTTAAACCTAAGCTTTCTGGGAATTAATGTACATGAAATTCCGCTCCCTTGATGCCCCATGATAAATGAGGCATTACTCTATCTGGTTTTTGTTTCTTCTCAATTATATTTGACGAATGAAGAAATTTTAATTTAAAAATTTTCTACCTTCATGATAGTTTTGTAGATGAAAGGAAAAAAAGCAAAGTAGAAACTCAGAGGTCACCGTGGACACTGAAGAGAAAGAGAGAGAGAGAGAGAACTGGCTCACACTATTAAATGTGGGATACTGGTCGTCCGTGAGTAAGGAGGAGACGGTGACTGGAAGGAGCATGAGGCGTGATGGTAGTGACTTGTTTTTTGGTAAAATCTTTTTTTTTTTAAGATTTTACTTGTTTATTTTTAGAGAGAGGGGAAAGGAGGGGGAAAAGGGAGAGATACAACAATGTGTGGTTGCCTTTTGCACACCACCTACTGGGGACCTGGCTGGCAACCTAAGCATGTGTCCTGGCTGGGAATCAAACCAGCAACCCTTTGGTTTGCAGGCTGGCACTCAGTCCACTGAGCCACACTGAGCCACACCAGCCAGGGCTGTTCGTTGGTAGAATCTTACTTAGGTTTATTTGGTTTGTGAAAATTTATTGATCTATACTTTTGTCATATGTGTACTTGATCTTATTCATATTGTGCTTCAATAAAAAGATTTTAAAAATTCTAAGTCAATATTAGAGTCATCTAATAGCCAGCTGGTCTGTAGACACATATAGGAGTACAATGCTAAGTTAGTCCATTTCTCCAAGATATCTGAAATAGGAGTCCCAAGAGAATTTTCACAAAAGCCAAGGCATGTCTATAAAATTCCTTTTCATCTTGACTTTGCTGGATTAATAGAACAATATTAAATATTATTCTTATCAGTCATGGAATGTACAGATAGAAATTAAATGTCATTAAATCTCAGTGCCAGTGAGCTGAAGAGAAAATGGCTTTGTTCAGAATTCTACTAGTATTTGAATTAAATGTTCTTTCTCCATAGTTATAAAATAGCATTTTAATGATGATTACTGAAACCAAATAAGATCGTAGGCAAAGAAAGAACTCATAGGTTCTAGGTCAAACTAGATCCCAGAACCCATTCCTCATTCATTGTCCTAATCTGTTGGGTTCCCGGGCAGAATCAACGCAGTTCCAGGTACAGTTCTCTCCATTACATTCTCTGCCATCCACAGCCTGTTGGTAAGGGAAGCCTTGTCTCTGTGTCCCCTAACAGAGAGCAAAGAAGAATATTGTTGCTCAGCAGTTGAAGGGATTCAGCACAAAGGCTGCCTCCCCAGAGAGCCCCCCACCACCCCTCTCATCAGTTCTGAAGAATAACCCGCTATGTGGTGACACGAGTTTGGAGGAAGCTATGGAAGACAGGAAAAGGAATCCTTCAAGGACCTTTGAGGAGTATGACAAGTGTTCCCTGCACACCAACCTCTCTGGGCATCTGAAGATACTCAAGGCGAAGACTCGCTCCTTCGCTAGGTGAGGGAGGCTGGTGAGGTCCTCCTGAGATGTGGGTATCAGGGTGACAGGCATTCCTCACCACGCGCCAAATCTGCAGGTTTCAGGTCATTTCTGCCTCTCGCTTCCCTTGTTCTTGTCATCATTTGTGTTTCATTTATTTGTTTTGAGTTTTGCAACAAATCTGATGTGGCACAGAAGCAAGGTTTACCTGGAAGGTGAAAGTTTTTTGAAACTTGATTTGCCAGATCACGTATGTTTTCCCCCAGTTGTGTGACCATTTATGTTCACACGTAAGGGAATACTTATGAATCCCTTGTTCTACATTTATTAAAAAATATTTGTTATACATCTGTTTTTGGGCCTGTGCGAGGCAGTGCTCATCAAAGATCATTTCATTGCAAGCCCACTCAGTGATTTAAGATTGCAGACTTACATTCTGGACTCTTTCCTGCCTCTCAGTAACAAAACAGAGCAAAAGCATTTCAGCACAGGAAAAGTATGCAATGAACTCATTCACCCAGCTTAAACCCAAATGAAGTCTGCCCCCCCTTCTTCTTCTGGTGTCACCCATCATGCAGAAGATCTAGAAGTACCTGCCAAGTCAGGAGAGGGGCCCTCTGTTCTCTGAGCGGACTGGACTCCTGCCCAGCCCCGGCCGGCCTCGGCTGCGCCTGGGCCAGGGAGGCCTGGCATTTTCCAAGTGCCCCTTATGCCTGTGTGTTCATACCTTAAGCACCTAAAGACTTTTTCAGGGAATAGCTTTATGCCCCCTTTAAATCTTACACTTTTGAAAATCTCAAACGTGCACACCTTGAAGTAATCTCCTTGTCTGGAGTCTTTGAAGTTTCTTAACCTCCTAGTAGGTTTAATGTGTCTTTTCCTTAATATAGTCTTTTTTCTGAAGGAGTTTCCATAACAGATGCTTCCCCCATAGCAACAATAATCCTGTGCTTTTTATCTGGAGTCTGAAGGTCAGGACCTCTAAGAAGTTACCTACTACAAGTAGAAAACAATGTATTGACTTATTTCACAAACATGTCTTGACTGTACAGTGACAGTCCTTTCTCTTTGTTGTTTACATGAATTACCAGGGGACTATAAACATTGCTGTCCCCATCTTTAAGTTCATTTCACTGAACAAAGTAACAAAGAGTAACCATAGAACAAGCTGGAGTGGAGATAGAGGAAAAAGATCATGCAAGTCAAGTTAGTACAAGGTGAAATGCAGGTTCAGAAGACAAAATAATCACATTGGGTTATTTTTTAAAAAGGCCTTTATAAAAATTAATTTATGCTGGGCTTGAAGGATGTGTATAATTCAAAAGATAGAGTTTGCATTCAGTGTGGGGCGGGCGTGGGCTTGTCTGTCAGGTGTAGTAAGAGAAAGGACACAAATCCAAGAATGAGAGAAATTGTCGCAACAATCAGTGGTCTAGTTTTGCTGGAGCTACAGATGATATGATAAAATAATGGGAAATAAGGCTAAAAAGCAGACTAAAAGAAAATGTGAATGTAAGGGTAAGGAAATGGAACATTATTGGCAACAGGGAGTAATTTCTGTTGGACAATTCCATGAGTTATGTTTAGGAAGATCAAAAATGAGGATGATGGCTATATTGCTTTACTAAAACCAGGGTCTTCCCTCACCCCACCTCTACATGCAAATCACTCACCCCAAAGCAGCGGCCCCTCAGGTCACAGCCCGTTTACAGACCTCGTGGTGCTATCCTTCAGCACTATTTTTTTTTAAAGATTTTATTTATTTATTTTTAGAGCGGGAGAGAGGAGAAACAGCAATGTGTGGTTGCCTCTCCCATGCCCCCCACTGGAGACCTGGCCTGCAACCCAGGCATGTGCCCTGACTGGGAATTAAACCAGTGACACTTTGCTTCGCAATCCAGTGCTCAGTCCACTGAGCCACACCAGCCTGGGTGCACTAACTGTTCTTGAGGGATGCTTCTGGAAGTCATGACTGTTGCTTTTATTACCATTTCTTCCTATGCCTCATTAACTCGACTTCTTCTATCACCTTCCCTGTCCAGATCTCTTAATTAGCAGACAGAGCCCCTAACTTACTTTCTGAAAACTTTTCACCACTCTGAGCTATAAAAAGTTTCAAGTTCCTTTTGCCACCCTCATTTTTCTAAGTTGCTAAGAGTTTACGAATAAGAGAGAAGAAAAGAAGCCCTGTGTTGAGCTGCAAAGGGCAGCTATCAGCGGGATGGAAGAGCGCAGTCTTCTTTCCTGAAGTTCTCACTGAAGAGCCAAAGCCTTGACCTTGCAGGCCAGGCACAGGCCTCTGATTAGGAAACACACAGAAAGGACAAGCAAGAGCAGAGCAGATTTTTTAAAAATCATCCATGCTTTTGCATAGGTCAACCAAATTTTATTTTACTACATTAGCTTTTCTGTAAAACTGGGACATGGAAACTAGTAGCAGTGGGATGGGAGGATTTTGTTGCCATGGCTGGGATCCAGCCAGCCCTGTACACACATGCGCATTGCTCACCTCACTGTGCATTGGTGAATCTGTAACAAGTTCATTAACTCCCAAGGCTACTTGGACGCTGCCTGCCTTTGCGTCTACTGAAGCTAGAGAGTCAGAGGGAGGGTGGCAGTCTAGCTATAAGACACTGCAAGTATCCAGGCAAGAAATAATGGTGCCTGGATGGGTTTGTGAAACAGTTTCAGCGTTCGCCCTCCATGCGTCGTGTGCTTACTGGAATCCAGGCATAAACACTGAGTCTTTAGCAGAGAACCAGAGCTGGGCATAACGGGCGAAGACATTTACAGGTGATTTGTTGGATGCAGGAATGAGGTTGAGTTGAGGACAAGTCTGCCCTGCGGAAAGGAAGATTAGGCTCCTGAAAGAGACAGACTGGGGAGTAGGAGCTGGTGTGGGGAAGGATCTTTTGGATCCTGTCTTCAGGAGGTCGCACAGCGCCAAAGCCTCTGCACACGGAACGCGCTGTAGCCCTCTGCAAGGGGGGGGGGGGGGCCCGCAGCCTGAGGAGTGTGGAGCGAACTGTGACTCTCAGTATTACTCCTTCCTTGGACTCAGCTTCTGGATTTGCTGAAAAACTCGCCAAACAATGTGTATCCCTTCCATGCCGACAAAGTCCAACCTCTAAGGCTCATCTAAAGCAAGGAAGGAATTTTAATTTTATTTCCACTCACTAGCCTGAGAGACATGCAGTACTTATGAAATGTAAGGGGTACTGAATTTTCTCAAAGGTGACAGAAACACGCTTGTGTGAGCAATTAGTCAATGAATAATGCCAGCTTCCTAGTGCAGACACACACGCTGGCCCACAGACTAGAGCTGTGGGGCAGTGCCCGTGTGGCAGTGCCCTTCGGGGACGTCCAGCCTCTCACATGTCAGCCAGGACATGAAGCCTCACCCCAGACAGTGTGACCATGGGCCTTCAGTGCCGCTGGCAGTGTCTTGTTCTGCAGTCACATGTTGATCACTGATTGAGCCTATTCTCTAATTTTCTTTTAGGAAAATCCCAATGACCTACAGTTTTGTCTGGGAGACATGTACATGCCCAGTTTTGATACCTTATTGAAAAAGGAAGAGGAACAAGAGAAGCATCCCAAATACTGTCGAATAGGCCTGATTTTGCTCCTTGTTGCCTACATCTTGGTTTTCACTTTTTTCACCTAAAGAACTGCCATACACACAGCCACTTGAAATTTCTTTAAAATGTTTCCAAATGAACATTTGCAGAAGAACATGTTCATTTGTGAATGTATTATGGATTGTATAGTAAAGTGTAATTGTCTCCTAGAATGCAAATGTTGGTTGAGATCAGTGGGCTTCCTACTTTGTTCTCTGAAACCTGTGTAAGAATTCCAGCCTGAGCTTTGTCCTTTGGGAAGGACTTCTGGGGATCGGAATTACAGGAAAGTTACTGTGAACAACCCAAATGAAGCACTTTGGTAGAGAACAAAGCCACACCAACAACTGTCAGCAGTTTTATCTTAATGCTCAAACTATATTTATCTTGTCTTTAAAACCCTGTCACCTGCCACCCCACCCTCCTGTCACCACTTGTAAAGCTGAGCAGATCACTTTTTGGCCAACTGGCAGACACACAGGATCAAAGCTTATGGTTGTGCTGCCTGTTAGGATTGAGTTCTGATATTTAACCTTCATTTATTCCTGTTTAATACAGAATAAAATGGGAGAGAAGAGAGGGACTTTCTTCAAACATATTGTTATTTTCCCAGAAATCCTTTATAATGCCTCAGTTTCAAGTTGTAATTTCAGTAGACCTAAACTTAAGACAGGCGTAGTTACATAATTACACGTAGAGCTACTCGTTCTTATTTTTTTTTTCTTTTTGAAGTTCCTTTAAGTGTAAAGTTACATTGTTTATTTCAGGGGTTTTCTTTTTGTTTTTTTGTTTTGTTTTGTTTTTTAGATAGACCCGTAATGCCATGAATTTCCCTCTTAGGATTGCTTTTCCAGTGCCCCTCAGATTTTGGATTGTTGTGTTCTCATTTTCATTTGTTTCGAGGTATCTTTCAATTTCTTCTGTTTTTTCTTTGTTGGCCCATTCATTGTTTACTAACATGTTAATTAGCTTCCATGTCTTTGTGTGTTTTTCAGTGTTTTCTTGTGATTGATTTGTAGCTCCATAGTATTGTGGTCAGAGAAGATGCTTGATATATTTTGTGTCCTAACATGTGGCCTATCCTCGAAAGCATTCCATGTGTACTTGAAAAGTATGTGTACTCTCTGTTCTGGGGTGAAATACTCTGAAGTTATCAATTAAATCCAGTTGATCTAGTGTGTCATTTAAGGCTGTTGTCTCCTTGATGCAATCGTTCTTATTAATTGATCCAAATTGGCTAGTGTGCCCCCTGGCGGCAGTCAGCAAGCATATCTCACCAGCCATGGCCTAGGGAGGAAGGCCCTGGAAAAGCAGAGGGAAGGCTGTGGAGAGAAAAGGGTTTGAGTCCTGACTGTGCCTTTTGCTAACTGTTGGGCCCTGGACAAAGTGTTCTCTCCTGAGACCGGATACCGTCGTTTTCCCAACAGGGCTTATTTAGCCCAAGGGCTAGGTCAGAGACACACACAGAGTGATGCCTTCCTCCTAGTAAGCAGTTGTATAGCCCATGGCAGTTGTGACTACTGTGCAGGCTTATTGGTACCCCGTAGCCCCCTACATTGCCCACCAATCCCTGGAACCCCGGTTCTGCCACAAATCAATAAAGTCACCACCCTGCTCTTTCTCTGAACGCTCCCTCCCCAAGTCCCTCATCCCCCTTCCCTTCTCTTTCAACATCGGCCACCCCCCCCACCACACACACATACTAAATCAAAAAGAAACTTTCTCCTCAGTCAGATTTTTCTCCTTCATGGTTGCTGTATCATTTTGTTGTATTTCTCTTAAAGATATTGGAAATAAAGTACATTAAAGTGCAAGTTTACTGTACAATAAAATCATTATGCACAAAAATTGTCTTAAGCACGTTTGCATTCCTAACCTCCTCCTCCTCCTCTGCTGCGCTGTAATATGTTCTAGTGCAGCTCAGAGCTGAAGAAGGAGAAATGAATATCCAGGGACTCCTGAGAGCAGGTCGCTGGCACTGTGGACACCTCCTGGACAGCCACTCTCTGTTACAGTTGACCCTTGAACAACACAGGGCTGGGGCACCAACCCCTGCACAGGTGAAAAATCCACGTATTACTTTTGGTTTACATACCACCACTCATCCCACTGAGCCACACCAGCCAGGGCTTACTTTTGACTACAGTTGGCCCTTTGCTTCCCCAGATTCAACCAACCACAGGTTGAAAACTATTTTTGTCTGCAGTTGGGAATCTGCAGTTAGGAGCGCAAAAATGCTATTCGCACGTGCTGTTGGTTGAATCTGTGGACATGAAATCCATGGATAGGAACGGCCAACTGTACATTGAAAACCCCCTGCAGGGAGACCTGCGCCATTCAAAGCCGCACCACTCAGGGTCACCTGCACTGCATTTCCTAGCTTGTCTGCTGGGGATGCTTCTAAGGAGCTGTAAACGGGTTCAGGTTTCGCTCCCTGTGGAATGCGTTGGTGGCCACTTGCAGGCCCTGAGGGCCAACCCCCCCACCCCCCTATCCCTGGCCTCCACTGAAGGGGGTGGAGCTGCTCACCTGAGCTCGCCCCTTCCCTGCAGCCTCTGTCCCGCAGCCCCGCACTCCTCTTAGACCTCAGGCCTTTGTGTCTCACAGAGCGCGCTTATTCCTGTGCTATTGCTCCCAAGCCGATCTCTGCTTTTAGCCCTTAATGTAACTGTAGAATCAAAATATGCCATTACTCGTCACTGGGCTCGTGTCATGCAGTTACATGAGTACAGAGAGTACCTCCCTGTGTGCCCTCGAAACCTACCGGACAGCGTTGCCCATGTCTGTGGCGTGGGCTTTGCCAAGGACTCCAGCAGAAAAGGCACAAGAAGGTCACAGAAAACACAGAGGTGATGGCCCCAAAATGGCTTAACTTAAAATGTGGACTTTCTTAAAAAGTGCGGTCGAGATTTTCCAACCAATGCTTTTAAAGCATTTATGTGCACTCTGTCACATAATAGGTGGTCAATAAATAATAAATATATCTTCAAAGAAGTGACTATTTTAGTTACTTCTACAGGATCAGGCAGAAGTAAGGCCTGCTTGTGTGATTAGTAGGGTAACAATATGGGTGTAATAATTTATAGTTTTAATTTGACCATTTCCCCTAAAATATCATTTGGTGCGCTTGAGTGTGATGTTACGTTACAGAATTACATGCTTATACTTTTGTAATAAAAGATTTTGTAATAAAAAGCGTTATTTGTGCCTGACCCAGTATTTTAGTTCCCCCCTTGGGATAATAACATATTCGTTCCATAAATTATTAAATGATATTGATTTCAAATATCTTTCCCAGGTTCTTTAGAAGGTGAACTCCCCCAAAAGTTTTGTTTTGTTTTTATATATTAGGTTAATGTGAGGCAGGTCAAAAGCAAGTAGTATGGCGTTTTCTAGAGGAAAAGATAATCCAACTGTGGATTCTTTTTTAAAGTGCTACTCTCGGGAGCGTTTGAGATCTCGCTCCCAGTATATGTTGTCATTTGGCTCAAATAAACTTAGAAAAATTCAAAAAAATTTAAAAATGAAGTGCAGCTTTCATAGTTAAAAAAGAAGTTTATGTAACTCATTGAATGCTACCCCATTGGATTTATATTGCTGTCATCTAGTGGAGAGTCCAGTGGAAACATGGGTTCGCAGCTGCTCCGTTTATTCAGAGTGCACTGCTGCCATCTGGTGGTCACATGCTGTGCCTGCTCTCCACCCACGAAAAGGCATTTTACCAAAGGGACCTTTGCAGGTAGGTGAAGGCCTAAGTATGCCTCTGTCATTAGAAATCGTTCAATCCGGTGGCCACGAGCTCCTAGCAACAAATAATTTTGATGCCTTCTCATCTTACAAGAAAAGAAATAGACTGTCCTAGAGTCCTGGGACCCTCCGCATAAACTCCTGACTCTCCTACCCATAACATGATGAAAAGTAGAAGGATTCTGAGAGATGGCCCCATTTTTAGCCTCTTCAAATTGGTTAAGATGTTAGGAATATTTAATAATTTGCTTCTGGTTTTACATATGGTATATCTGAATTTCTACATTTCTATCTCTCTTGACAATCTTTAAATATTTTAATTCCTTTTTTCCTATACCCATTGTTTATTATCAGTTGTTAAATTCTATATGCTCACATAATTAAAGGGGTAATTTTATCACATATAAGAAATAATTTTTTCAAACTGTAATTTGATAGAGCTGTTAAATTTCAACCTCTCTAGATGTGCACTTACATACCCACAGAGTCTAACAGACTCTGCTTATCAGAGGACAGGTGACTTTTCTGGTTTCTTCTGAATAATCTCTTAGTCCAGGCTCTTGCCCAACTTGACATGAGACTGTTCCACCAAAGTAAGAGGCGACTTTAGAAACTGAACACAGCTTTCTGCCAGAGGGGTTGCTCTGTTCTCATTTTCCGGACACTCTGACTCACAGAATGATCAAATTTTACTCTTCTTGCAGATTGTTGGAAAAACAGAGGCCCAAAAGGGGGCTCTCTCTTCTTCAAAACTGTATGGGACCCTGACCTGTGTGTCTCTCGGTTGGGCATCGACCGGCAAAGCAAAAGGTCACCAGTTCAATTCCCAGTCAGGGCACATGCCCGGGATGCAAGATCAGTACCCAGTCAGGACACATGCGAGAGGCAACCGATCTGATGTTTCTCTCACACATCGATGCTTCTCTCTCTCTCTTTTTCCCTCCCTTCCCATCTCTAAAGAAATAAATAAAAATCTTTAAAAAAACAAACAAAAAAAGAGGATGTGGGGTTTCCATGGGTCCTTTTTCTCTCTTGTGCTCATTCATGGCTCCATGTCATAATCCATCCTGTCCTTTGCCTCATCTTCTTCCCCACCTCAAATATATGGTGTCTCACAGTGCTTGACTTTTTCCTCAATGCCTTGGACCTATTGAAAAGATAGAGTAAACAGAGATTGAGTGTGTAGAGAATTAATATGTGTGTGTTGTATATGCATCCACATGTATATAGAAATGAAACACAAAAAAGCTCTCTTTCAAAAGAAAAATTTGAAATTAAAAAATCCTAAAATGAGGAAATTAGTTTTTTTAGTAAAAAATAATTTCTAACTAAGTTTCTTTGGCCAAAAGAAGTGAGATTCAAGGCTTTTTCTCACTCTATACTTACTGTTTTCAAGTTCCTGACAAAGAAAAGAAAGAATTCTTCTTGTGCTAATTGAACTTGTTAATTTTGCCCAATGATGAAATAAGTATTAAAACCCTTCACATTTGAATTAGCTTCAAGGTTGGTGGAACACTGTTTAGATTAATTACCTGAATAATAAAACAATGGCTCAGCTAGACTTAAAACCGTATCAGTCCATATAAGTGAAACAGCAGCCAACTAATCTTCTTTCTAAATATATATCATTTAAAAAAGCTTACACATTTAGAATCAGCACAGCGGTGAAGACAATTTCACTTTTCCTGCTGCCACTGGTTTTTTTCTTTTTAATATAATGGTCACAAACCTCTTTCATTAATTCTAAACACATTGTTTAAAGGTTTTATTTTGCTTATTATCATCAACATACAAAGGCACAACATTTGCGGACATTTCTTTAGTTATTCAGAAAGACCCCCAGTGGCCCCCTTGGACTGGGTCACCCGTCCCTCTGCCCGCACTTTCTGTCCGGCCTTCGTTTGAGCCCTTTCGGGCTGAGAGCAATACAACAGACATGTTCACACTTTCGACACTTCCTAATTTCCAAACCCGCCCACCTCCACACTCTCATTTCATCGCAACTGTGATCTTGTGAGATTAAGTGTAAAGCATGCGTTTTTCAAGAGAGGAGATGGAAGCTCGGGGCCGTCAGAAGACTTGTCAGAATACAAACCGGAGTGAGCGCCTGCACCGTCTAAACCTCGTCTGGCTGCGCGTCCCGCCTCCCTCGCGCAGTTTCCTCGTGGCTGCAGCGTCTCCGTCTGCTTCCTCACGGCGGCGGCAGCGAGAGCTCGGTGCGCTCCGGGTGCTGACGGGACCGGAGAGGCAGCTCCTCCGTCCGCCCCCACAGAGGCGGCCCTGCGGACGGACCTCTCCGAGAGCGAATGCAAAAACGCTTGACTGAAATAAGTGCAAACGCCGTGTGCCCAGGATGCCAGTAAACCCCAAGCCACTGGCTGTGCCATTTTGTCAATTTAGGTAAACCGTAGGCACCGTGATGGAGAGTATCCGTGCGTTAACTCCCCTTCTTAGTGAATGATGTTGCTGCGGTGCGTCTCCGGCCGCGCTGGGGAGGGCGGGGCATGACCTCTCCCGCCCGCCCGCGTCCCCGCGAGCTCCACGGCAGCCCCGGGAAGCCCCCGGTTCCCGCGGAGCCGGCGCCGCACCCCTCGGAGGAGCACCCAGCCTCCTGTGGACCGTCAGCACCAGACGCATTGCTGGGTCGCGTCCCTCGAAGGCCCGCGCTTCAGTCCTGCCGGACGAGGCGCAATTTGACAAGAGGGTCGCTCGAATTACCCTGTCTCGGAGCACACATCTCGCCACCAGGAGGCAGGCGTGCGCCAGGATGCGAAACTACCTCCCCACACGAGGGGACGACTGTCTTTCTTCGGGGTCAAAACGCGAAAATCCTGACAAATGCGTGGAAACTTCCGAAGACTAGAGACGACGAACTGCGCTGATGAAGCCCTAGAGCGGGGAGCGGGGTGCCTACCGCGACCATGACATGCGCATCGGAGCAGGGAAGTGACAGTCATTGGGGTCTCCTGCCGAGTAGGCTCCAGACCAAGCAGTTCAAGCTGCGCCCCCGGAAGTCGTTAACCAAGCGTCCGCGCTGCCAGTGCTCAGACTGCGGCTCACGCCCTCAGCAACGCGGGATCCCAGGAGGCCACACGCCGTCTCTGGAGCGGGTTTCTGGGATACAAAGTCAGCCCTGTTGACCGATGCTTGTGTAACAGGTTTAAATTCTACAGTCATGAACTTGAGTGGGGAGAAAAGCCGCTATGGGCTGCCTGCAAAAAATAGTATTGCTGTAAATTCCGTTCCATCGGCCGTTTCTCGGGATCACTAATTCAGTCAAATTCAGGTTTTGGCTCTGAGTTTCCTGCCCCCTCTTCTTCAGGAGGCTCAAGTCTGGGAAGATATCCATTGGGGTCTTCATCCACACAACCATGGCAGGGAGCGGAAGGTTCCTCCCTCTTCCGTTGTCCTGCGCTATGTGGCTTTGACCCCTGCAGGCCATCCGCATAGCGTGCTGAACTTGCCAGCCATCAACTCCTCCAGAGGTCTCTAGCATCCCTGTAATGTGCTTCTCCTCCATCTATGACTTTCTTTCGGCCGGTGGCCTCTGGGGATGGTTCCAGCTCCCTCTCCACACTAATTTCCACATCTTCCCCTGGAGCCATGGGAAGGGTCTGGACCCCCTCAATGTCACCCCCAAGCCACAGGAAAGGTCAGATAGGACTGGGCTCCTGTCCAAATAAAACATTTAATTTTCCCTATTGTTTTCCCCAAAACTCATTGTATGGGGTGCGTCTCTGGAGTTTCTGCTGTCACACTGCATCTAAGAAATGGCAGCTTTGTCTTTCGGTTACTCAGAAACCCTGGAGTTGTCAAGGGGCCACTCCCATTTTCTCCTTTTCCCTTTTTCACCTGCCCCAGGAGGAAGTGACATTCTCCATGTCTCTCTCCTTCTCAAACAACATTCCTGCCCTGGCTGAATGGCTCAGTTGGCTGGAGCATCTTCCCCGTACACTAAAATGCTTCAGGTTCAATCCCCGGGTGGGGCACATGCCTAGGTTTCTGGTTTGGTCCAAGTCAGAGCACCGTTATGGGATGAGACCAATTGGTGTTTGTTTCTCCCTCCCCCTCTCTAATCAATAAATGTATCCTGGGGTGAGGATAAGAAAGGAAGGCAGGCAGGCAGGCAAGCATTCCCTAGTCACCTGTGTCCTTGAGCTTGAATTTTAAAATCATCCCGAGGCGGAGGAACTCAGTTTGCTCTCTTATGCCCTCTGGCGTGCGCCCTGCTGGTGTGAGAGCAGACTCTCTGGTGACAGAATCTGGACTGGGCTATCCCTGTCGCCTCGCCACATGTGCTTGTGCCCGCAGAGGGGGAGTCATGGTGTTGCCTTAGACTCCTTTGTCTCTTTCAGTGCATCTCCTCTCAGAGTCTACCCACAGGAAGCGATTAATGTTACCAATTTCACCAGAGACAGTAAGACTTCTGGGATTCCCCCAGAAGGGGAGGAACCCTGGTGGGAAAACCTGAGTAAAATGCACCAGGCAGGAGGCAGAAGGGCAACCAAGGAGGGAAGATCAGCTCTAGCCCAGAGCTGGACTGGTTGGAGTGTGTGATGGCAAGGCCTAGAGAGGGGTTTGGGGAGACAGAACTGCTCCGTGTCCTGATTCCGGTGACAAATACACAGATCTATAAATGTGTTCGGATGAACAGAACTATGCACCAAAATGTCAGTTAAATTATGTTGTCTATCATCTCTCCCACCCCCACACCCTGCTCAGTCTATCATATTTTTATCATCTACCAGTCCTTGGATAACAAATGAAAACTTTCCTCAGGCAGTTCTGTATCCAATAGCTTCTATCAGTAGGCTCAAATGAGCTGTCATTTAAAAAGTGGGTGAAAGTTGAGATTATGTTAGAGGTCTATGTCATGTTTGTTTTCTGATATAGTATGGCTCTACCATCTACAAATAAATTTATAAAGCAAATATTATTACTTAAGTTCTATAAAATATTAAAAACAATCTCACAATGTCTAATTTACAGATTAATCTTTCATTATTATATACATGAAATATTTTGGAGACCCTTTCAATTTCATTCAATATTTTAAAATATGGTGTTTTCACTATTTTATCTAAAATTGCATCCCAGGTATCCTATATATGCGTTTCTTGAATCCTTAGAACTTTCTCATATATGACACTCAGTAACAGAATTCTATTTCTTCATATCCTCTCCTTTTAAAAAGTGCGTATGTAAAAGTAGACACATTTTTGCTAAGTTGCTACTATAAATACTTGTGGAATTGAGTGTTATTAATGTTTGCAATAAAAGAAGAAAAATTCCAATAGAAATAAATATGATCTCCGACTTGAGTTTTAACTTTTCAGGAGAAGAGAGTGGGGATCAAGAGGATTTTTCCTTGAAAAATACAGCATGGAAATAAAGAAGATTTAAAAAATAAAAAGCAGCAAACATCTAGAACCAAATCAAATGTAACAGTTTATAGCACCAAGCCATCTCCTGGCGATGGTAGCAGGAAATTGTGTATAAACTTTTTTTTTTGTTTTAGTCCTATCTCCCCTCCCCTTTACCAACCATCAGCTAGTTCTCTGTATATGTGGGTCTGCCTCTATCTTGTTTTGTTTATTCATTTGGTTTTTTTAGATTCCAAATATAAGTGAAATCATATGGTATTTGTCTTTCTCTGTCTATTTCACTTAACATAATACCCTCTAGGTCCATCCATGTTCTTGCAAGTAGCAAGATTTCATTTTTTTATGGCTGAGTAATATTCCATTGTGTATATATGTACCAGTTCTTCTCTGTCCATTCATCTTTTGATGGACCTCTAGGTTGCTTCTATGTCTTGGCTATTACTGGTAATGCTGCAATGAACACAGGGACACACCTAACTTTTCAAATTGTTGTTGTTGTTTTCCTTTGGCTAAATACCCAGAAGTGGAATTGCCAAATCATATGGCAGCTCTATTTTTAATTTTTTGAGGAATCTCCAAACTGCTTTCCACAGTGGCTTTACCAACCCGCATCCCCACCAGCAGTGCACAAGGGCTCCCTTTTCTCTACATCCTGGAAAACACTTGCTATTTGTTGCTTTATTGATGATAGTCATTCTGACAGGTGTGAGGTGATATCTTTTTGTGGTTTTAATATGCATTTCTCTGATGATTAGTGGCATTGAGCATCTTTTCATGTGTCTGTTGGCCATCTGCATGTTCTCTTTGGAGAAATGTCTATTCACGTCCTCTGCCCATTTTTAAATTGAATTGTTTGCTTTTGAGCGTTAAGTTGTATATATATATATGAGTTCCTATATATATTGGATATTAATCCCTTATCAGGTGTGTCGATGGCAAATATCCCCTCCTGTTTAGTAAGTTGTCTGTTCATTATGCTGATGGTTTCCTTTGCTGTGTATAAAACTTTGTTTTGATGTGGGTGCATTTGTTTATTTTTTTTTATTTTGTGGCCCTGCCCAAGGAGACATAATCAAAAAGATATTCCTAAGAGCAATGTCAAAGAGTTTACTGCCTATGTTTTCTTCTAGGAGATGTATGGTTTCAGATCTTACATTCAATTCTTTACTCCATTTTGAGTTTATTTTTGTAAGAAAGTGGTCCAATTTTTTTTTTTGCATGTATCTCTCCTTTTTCCAACACCACTACTCCAGAGACTGTCTTTACCCCATTGTATATCCTTGTCTCCTTTACTGTAGATTAATTGATCATACAAATGAGAGTTTATTTCTGGGCTCTCTGATCTATTACATTGGTTTATATGATCAGACATATAGATCAATGTAGTAGATCTATAGTACCATACTGTTTTATTTTGTGTACTTTTTAATTAAAAGAAATAATACAAAAAGTCAAAATACAAATATCTATGTAACAACATCTATACTTTGTTCCTCCAATAAATAAAATTCAAGATCACTCATATTTGTAAAGTACTAACTACTATCTTCTTAACTTATTACTATCCATCTAGCAATTTACTCTACTATTCCCTAGCTAATTCTCAGCTATCTATCTAATTACTGGTACCTAGTACTACAGCTGCCTAACACTGCTACTACTAACACCACCACCACTGATGTACCTGCTATCTTCTTAACTAGCTGTGAGGGAGGAAAAGAAAAGTGTTTTCACTCCACCTTGCCCCCGGTATGTACAGCCTAGTGCAAACAGTAAAACAGGCCCACAACAGCTAAAAGGCCATAGACCATAAATTTAGTGCAGTTTGTACCACTTGTATGTCCTTCAGCAGGCTGACAGTGGAAGGGGCCTTTTCGAATTAGGGAGTCAGAAAACCTGCAGAGGGTGTATGCTTTAAGCTGGACATTGAAGACTAATGTGGATTCCAACTGGAGAATTAGGGAAATGAATTTCCTGTGGGAAGAATAAATGAATGGTACAGAGGCAGGGAGGCCACATGTTCGGGACATGATGTGACAGAAGCTATTACCCCTTTTGTATGTGGTCTTTGCAGTAAATTTGGAGAATTGTCAACATCATGGTCTCCATCGTCTCTCCTCTCACGCTTTCCTGAGCCCTGTTCATGCTTTTGTCCCCATCAATGTTACCGGGAGAGACCTGGTTCTTCTTGCCAATGCCATAAAGAATTACAAATCAGCAAATCTATCGGTGTGCAAGCAGGGCTTATTGGTGATATGTTCTCATGGAAGAGAATGGGCCTTGTCAAGGTGGGTGTGGGAGGCATAGGTTCAGGGCAAAGCAGGGTAAGGGTGGCCCAAGGCCAGGATGGCAAGCATACAGGTGGTCAGAGGACAGGTGGCCAGAATGCCAAGAGCACCAAGCCCCCAACCCCTGCCCCTCAAAATTTCTTTGCTCTGATACCTTTGCCTTATATAGTTGGCAGGATAGGGTGAAGAAGTTACATACTGATTGACAGGTAAAGGTGGTGTCAGGTTTGGGGGGGCGTGGCATGAATACCCAGAGGTGTTGATGGACTTCTTCCTTTGGGCACTATGGGCCCTTTTCAGCCTTTCAGGCCTTGGGATGAAAGCACAGTTTCAAAGGCTTTCTTTCCAGATAGTGGAGATGATACATAGAATTTCAAGGGCTTCCCTCCTTCCTGCCTTTATTTCCCCTCTGGTCACTCATTCTACCATAACAAATCTATAAAAATTGCCCTTGTGAAGATCACCAATGATCTTCATGTTGCCAAACCCAATAGTTAGGTCCAGTTCTCAGCTATTCAGTTTGTCAAAAATGTTTGTATGGATGATCCTTCTAGAAAAATACATTACTCAGCCTCCAGAACATCTGCTCTCTCATGATGGGGCAGCTGCTCCTTTTCACCTGTCTCTCATCTTCTCAGTCCCTCATCTTCTCTGTGGAGGTCCCCTGGCCTCCATCCTCACAGCCTCTTGTCTGCCTTCATTTCCGTGGGAATTTAGACACACCATGACTTTTAATGCAATCCCCCAAAATTCCAAACATTCCAATGCCTGAGCTCGCCTCTCAACTCCAGACTTGGCTATCCAGCTACCTACTCAGTCTTGCCAGTCAGATGTCTGGCTGGCATTTCTAATTGACCACGAACACTCTGGGATTATTGCAATAGCCTCTTAACTAGTCTCCCTGCTTTCCTCTTGCCACTGGCCGTCTAATCACAGCATTACCGCTAGAGAAGCCCTTTAAAAGCTTAACTCCATGTCACTCTTCCGCTCAGAACCTTTCAGTGGGTTTTCTATTTTTATGAACTGAACATGTGTGTTCTCTTAAAATCCATACATTGAAATCCTGCCCCCCACATGATGGAATTAGGGGATAGGGCCTTTGGGAGGTGATTAAGTCATCAGGAGGGAGGCCTAGGGAATGACACTAGTGTTCTTAAAGAGGAGACCCCGAGAGCCTGCTCTCTTGCCCTCCACATCATGTGAGGAGGTTCTGGGACCACAGCCTCCCTCCATCTGGACAAGGACTCTTATCGGAATCCAGTGGTGCTAGGGGCTGGTCTTAGGCATCCAGCCCCTAGCACCGAGAGAAACAGATTTCTAGTGTTTACAAGCCGTCCCATCTATGGCGTTCTGTTATAGCATTACCTGATGGGCCTGGCCCTGAGTGGGTCTGTGGAGGGCCAGCAGTACTGTGTGGGTTATTGACTTCACATAGGAAGGATCTCACAACACAAGTTCAGGTGGCACAAAAAAATATTCTACGTATACATTTGATACATATAAGAATAAGTAGCATGAGTGTTGGTGGGAAAGAAACACTTGAGTATAGCTCCATGAGTTCAGTGGATGCACGTACAGTTGGGGGAAAATATGGTCACAGATGATCTGAACTGCTCAGGAAATCTAGGTCTTATGGAACTCTTCCAGCTTGCGGGGGGCATGGTGGTGCTGATAAAAAATTAAAAACAAAAATAAATAAGAGAATTATGGCATATGCTATTTATGCTTTATTCAGTTATTCAACAAATGTTTTTGGAGAGCTTCTTATGTGTCAGAAACTGCTTTAGTCCTGAGTATTGAACAATGTTTGTGAAGATACAACACATAGAGTCTCATGTGGAAACAACTTCAAAGATTTCAGGTCCAGGCTTCCTGGCCCTGCTCCTCAGGACGGACACCCACGGACCCTACCCTCCATGCTTTCCTCACTGGTGTGGGTCAGGCCTCTGTCCGCTTCTCCTGAGGGATCCCAGGGACCACAGTGAGGTGGGGGAGGCTCCCTCAGGAGTCCCGCTGGCATAGGCCTGTCTCCAGCCTGTCCCCCGGTCCCATCCTTCCTATCTCTCCGGCCACCCTCTCCCCTGCAGTGCTGATCAGGGTGTCATTGATGGGTCTTGGTGCAGTGTCCTGCCCAGTGGTGCCCAGCACAGCCCAGGGAAGCCTCTCATGGCTGAGTCACGGGTTGGCAGGGACTGTTAGGCTGACCTCACCTCCGCGCCTGGCTGTGGGACACCCAGCTATGGCCGCCCGGTGTGGCTGGGAGAGTGGGTAGAGCTCTGCCACCACAGGGTAGCAGCTGCCAGCTGGCCCTGGGCCCGGGAGCCCAGGTGCAGGGGCCACAGGGATTAGAGCAGAAAGAGCCAGAGACAGGCTCGTGGCAAGAACGGGCTGGAGCAGGGCCCACGAGTCAGCCTCGTGTCCTGGGTGGCTCTTTTCTTGGCCCCCAAGGATCTTTGCTACCTACACTGCCTCCCAGGCCAGGACCATGGCTGTGCAGACCCGGCGGTGGGGCTGAGCTCCTCACACCCGCCCACAGTGGCAATAGCACAGATGTGACTTGAGCCCCATGGAGAGGGTGCCTGGTCTGATTGTTTGCTGCCTGTGACATCACCCCATTGGTGACAAGGTAGACTTGCCTGAGGAGGAGGAGGGGTCATGCCTCTCCCACACGAGAAGCCAGGACTGCTCCAGGAGAATGTGTAATGAGACCTTCCGTGAGCTCAGGGAAGAGGACCGGCAAGCAGCCTCTCTGTGAGGTGCCGGAAGAGGCCCTGCGGAGGAGCTGGGTGTAGGACAAGGCGGCAACAGAGAGCTGGGATGCGGGCCTTCAAAGAGCAAGCACTGTGGGCTCAGAGGCCAAGCCCAGACTTCTCCCGCCAAGAACAGTGATGCGCTGCCTGTCCCGCGAAGGTCTGTTCACCGTCCTAACGCGGCAGCGGCCGGGCACAGACATGCAGGGCCCGCCTGACTTGGGAACGTAACAGACTGGCCTCTGTAGCATGTTGAAATAGTTACTGACTTAGGCGTTTTTCTAGGATCACAAGCTTGATTTAACATTTATAAAGTCCATTAAGAGATTAAAAGGAAGAAAAGGAGCCTGTGATCACCGCAGAGAGTAAATATTTGATAAAACTCATGGCCATTCACAGTGAAATGCTGGAAAGCCGTAAAAAGAAGAAAATGCCCTTAACATTTAAAAAAGGCATTCTGTTTGCCAAAAGCTAATGTTGTACCTACCACTCTAAAATTCCCGTTCCTGTCAGGGTCCCAACAATGCCCCTCCCACTGTTCCTGGGCAGCATTGTTCTGGAGGTTCTGACTGGGACAATAAGGTGAAAAACACACAGAATGGATAAGTAGACAAAATAAGTATAATAAATAATAGAAAGGGTCAAAATGATCATTACTAGCAGGTGGTATTGCAATTGTGCCTCCATAAAATCCAGGAGAATCCACTGAAAAACTATCATAACTATATGGGGATTCAGTCAGATGGAACAGAATAAGATAAATTCATACACAGAGAAAGATATTAATAGCTTTTAAAAACATAAGTCACAACTAACTAGAAAATGTGATGAAAATATTTTACCATGTCCAGTAATAATGATGGTTGAGAAATATCTAGCAGCTCAGGTCACATGGAAGTCATAAAAACTTGTTCTAGCACAGATACAAAGGAAGACAAAATAATAAAGGCATATGTTGTGTTGCTAGAAAACTCAATGTTTTAAATGTATTGATAAATTCAATACAATTCCAATAAAAATTCATTTGGGTGTGGGGGGGATTGGCAAGAGAATTCAGAGTATTAAATGAAAGAGTAAATATGAATAAAAAGACAAAAATTGGATTGAAAGAATAATAAAGTGAGATTTACTCTCTAGGTGATATGAAGGTATGCGTTATCAAGGTGTACCTCATACTTCTCCACAGTATAAAATGAATTTCAAGTTGATTCAAGATCTATGTTTCAATTTTTGCAATGTGTTTTCATAACTATTCATATATTTAATTCAAAAAAGGGCTGGTAAACAATATAGGTAAATAATTCTACAGTAAATGTCTTTTATCAAGATAAATGCTTTAAATATGTTTTTCTGTCACAAATAGAGTCAAAAAATCTCAGCGAAATATACTGAAAATTGTTGATAGCTGTTTTTTTCTGGAGATATATATTGGAACATTTACCTTTGCTAGGTTATATGTTTTTATTTTACATAAATAAATTTCTATTGTATTGAAACTAGAAAAATGAAGATAAGAAAATGGAAAACAAAGACAAGAAGAAAAGGATAAACATTGCTTCTTACAGAACATAAATGCCTTCCGATTGTCTTTTGTAACAGTGTTGTCATACATTTTCTCCTACACAGGGTAGGAACTCTATAATAAGTTGTTCTTATTTTTGCTTTGAAACATTCAGGGGTCTTGTAAATAATTTAAGAAACAAGAGAACATATTTTATATTGACTTATTATATTCACTGCTAGTGTTTGTTTAGAGCTAAGTTTCCATCAGATATCATTTCTCTTTACCCTTAAGAACTTCCATTAACATTTCCAGTGGAGTAGGTCCACTGGTGACGAACTCTCTCAGCTTTTAAATTTTAATACAAAAATATCTTTATTTCTCATTATTTTTTGAAAAATCATTTCTTTGGATAGAGAATACTACTAGGTTGATTTTTTTTTTCAAAGCGTATTCAATATATTCCACGTTTCCATGTTTTCTGGCTTGCATTACATTTTTAAAAATCCTCACCCAAGGACATATTTATTGATTTTAGAGAGAAAGGCAGAGAAAATATCATTCCTTGGTTGCCTTGTATAGTACCCAACTGGGGACTGAACACTCAGCCTAGGTATGTGCCCTGACTGGGATAGGACCTGCAACCTTTTGGTGTGTGGGACAACACTCCAGGCAACTAAGCTATTGGCCAGAGATGGCTTGCATGACTTCTGATGAGAGGTAAATGGTATGTCTTATTCTTGTTCCTCTTATTGTAATGTGTGGGCACTCCTTCATTGCTTTTAGTGTGTTCTCTTTGGTTTTAAGATAATTGACTCTGATATACCTGGGTGTGGTTTCCTTTCTATTTATTCTGTTTGGAATAAATATTATAAACCTAGATTTCTTGGGGAAGTGAGTTAATTTTTAAAATCAAGTTTAGAATATCAGTCATTTTAAAACAATAAGTTAGCTCAATCTCTTTCTCCCCTATCTTTATGGGACTCAAATATTTTGTATATTAGATTGCTTGATGTTGTTTCAAGATCATTTCACTGAGGCTTTCCTCATTTTTTTCCCAGTTATGTTTATTTCTATGTTTTCATTTAGATAGTTTCTATTGCTTGGACTTCAAGCTCACTGACATTTTCTTCTGCAGTGTCCAGCCTGCTCTTACGCCTACATACTAAAATTTTCATTTTGTATATTATATTTTCCAGTTCTATAATTTCCACTTATTCCTCTTTTTTATAAGTTCCATTTCCCTTCCAAGACGGCTTATCTATCTACTTATTTATTTATTTATTATGTCCATGTTACCATTTAAAATTCTTGCACATATTTATGATAGCTGTTTTAAAAGTCCTCACCTGCCAATTCCAATGCCTGTGTTATCTCTACATGTGTTTCTATTAATTAATTTTGCTTCTGCTTATGGGTCATACTTCCCTGCTTCCTAATACATCTGGGGACATTCAA
This sequence comes from Pteronotus mesoamericanus, assembly GCF_021234165.1. NCBI lineage: Eukaryota > Metazoa > Chordata > Mammalia > Chiroptera > Mormoopidae > Pteronotus > Pteronotus mesoamericanus. The sequence goes on from NW_026555070.1 coordinate 2,079,869, forward strand.
TTGCATATTGGGAAGTGTATGTTGTATAGAGCACTCAGCTTGTTTCCTTTGGCAGCAAGTTTACTTGGTGTTTAATTTGGTTCTGTTGAGTTTGACTGTAGGCTTTATTAAGGCAGGTATAAAGCATCACATACTGTATGGCTGCAGTGCTCTGTTCCTAAGGTGTGGACATGCTAAGATTGTAATGAAATGCTCTGGGTTTTCAGCAAGGTCTTCCCATGCTGGCTGGCCAGATGGGGACTCAGCACTGCATGGTCTCTGGAGTCCTACCAGTTCACAGACCCAAAGTTTTTAATCTTCCTGGCCTTGTGTTTCCTTGACTTGCACATGGGCAACTTACACGAAGCCTCAAGGGGACCCTAAGGCAGAGTCCCGGAGCTCCTCCTCCATGCAGCTCCCTCATCAGTGATACCCTGCCCTCCAGACTCAGCCTCCTCTCTCACGCCCTCTGCCACTGATCTCTGTTCCCTCCACCCAGTGGGTCCAGTGCTCAGTTTGCATCCACTTCCCTCTGCCATAATTTGGCAAGTGCACCAGACAAAGAACTTTACTGAATGTGGAATTCACCTCGTGCATTTCCTTTCTGCCAAGGAACAAGGCTGTTTTATGTCCAATGCCTATAATGGGTTGCTATACATCTTTTATCTAGTTTTACAGTTGTTCATGGTGGGGAAGTAAGTTTATGACCAATTACTCAGGTCCTGATTGGAATAAAATAACAGTTTCAAAGAGAAAAGGACAGGAAAGGAAAACAGGGAGCCCTGACTCAGGATGTGGATCCAATGCTACACGTCTCTGAGAATCTCAGCTGTAGCTGAAAGTAGCTGGCCCAGTGGGGCTGCGCCTCTGCAGTTCTTTCTAACCTGCCATTAGAACTGGACTGAAAAATACCTTCCAGTTCTGGTTATGATGTTAGGTTGTGTCAAACTAATCTTCCTACTACAAAAAAAGAAACCTATAAAAATTGGACATAATATATAAAACAACTTTTTGAGGACATCGGAGAACATCTGATAGAGCTAAGAATTAAAGAATTATGATCCTTGAGAGAAGGGAATAATCTGCAGTGAGGTCAACATTTACCCTGACTCTTTCCCTGGAGTCCTCTCCCACATTGTTATGGGGGGAATAAAGACCAGGAAGAAGGCGTGCATCTGACCAGACAGAGGCTGGAGGCTTGGAGTGCAGGGATGCAGAAGAGGCTGGAACTTTGGGAGGAAGGTGATTACAGAGAGAGAAAACCACAGAGAGGGAGCCCAGTGATTGCATAAACATTCCTCTGCATTTATTGGCCTCATTATAAACAGCAGCTTGGAGACTAAAGAACTGAGCAGAGATGTTAGCAGTTACAAAGTGCATGAGAGACAAATTGCAATTCAAGTCCTGCCAAGGTAGAGAGGCCTCAGTAAACACCCAGGTTTTCAGCTGAGTCCTAGAAGAGTCACACCCTAGGAGAGAGGGCCATGCCTTGGCAATGAGTTATACACGAAGACAAAAAGAGTGAACTGCACCAGCTAAAACAGCATGAAACCAAGCCTTGGTAGGGGTGAAGAGGTCTGTCGGTCAGTGTCCCGCCTGCCAAAAGGAACCTTAATCCTCTTTTTCTGGACGAAGATGACATCCCCCAGAGCCTTTCCAATTTCCACCAAAATCTGTTTCATTCAATATAAAATTATGAGACATGCTAAAATGTAGAACCAAATGACTGACAATCAAGAAAAAAAGACAAATGATGAAAATATACTCACATGTGTTTCAGAAGTGAGGGACTTCAAATGATTAGAATTAAAATATTTAAGAATATAGAGGGAAAGACTAATAAGGTGAAAAGCTGAAGAACTTAAAAATAAAATTGCAGTATATAAAAGAGAATGAAATTAAATATATGACTGAAAAATATAATGTCTGAAATGAGAACTCATAATACAGGTTTAATAGCAGAAGGGACATAGCAGAAGGTAGAATAAGTTAACTATAAACTGTCCAAATTACAACACACAGGTGAAATAAAAAGAAAAGAACAAAAATAGAAGAGAATAAGAGACATGTGAGGCATTGTCAGACATACTAATGTATGTATAATTGGCATCCCAGAAAGAGATAATGAAGAAAAAAACAACAGGGCAATATTAGGTTATGGCAAAGAATTTTCTGAAACCAATGAAAGATATCAACACAGAGATTCAAAAGCTAAAAAGGAAAAAAAAAAAAAACCCCAACACCTAAGTAGGATAAATACAAAGAGAGCTACATGGAGGCACATCATAGTCAAACTTCTGAAAAACAAAGAAAAAAATCTTAAAAGTAGACAGAGGGAGGATTAACAGGCTTACAGCCTTTAATAGAGCCATTGTAAGACTGTCAACTTTCTTTCCAAAAGGAACGATAGACTTTGTGGCCAATGGAATGACATCTTTAAATTATAGAAAGAAGAAACCTACCAACATAGAATGCCTTACTTGGTAAAAATTTCCTTCAGAAATGAAAGCAAAATAAAAACATTTCTGACAAACCAAGGCTGAATTTGTTGCCAGTAGAGCTTCACTATAAAAAATAGTAGAGGAAATAATCCCATATAAAAACAAGGAATTACAAGAATTGAATAACATCAGAAAGGGTAAATATGTGAGTGAAAGAAAGAAATATTGACTGCATAGAATGACAATGTGTCATTTCACAATAATGCATTGTAAGGTTTATAACATATGTAGAATTTAAAATACATAATGACAATAGCACAAAGGATGGAAGGGATTAAATGGAGTTCATCTGTTGTAAGTTTCTTGCATTGTTCAGGCAATTATGAAAGTTCTAATTTAACCTATAGACACTAATAAATTGGGTTTACATATTGAGATCTCTAGGGAAACTTCTAAACAAATAAAAAAAATGCGTAAATAAAAGTTGATGGAGGAGAAAAATGTAGAACAAACGCACATATATCCAGTCTCCTGATTTAAAGCAAAGGCACTACCACATTTCAGTGAGGTGAGGATGGTCTTTTCAATAAGCAGTTCTGGGTCAATGGGATATCCATTTGAACCTGGACTGCTCATTTCATCACACACAAAAATCAGTGTGAGATGGATGATAGGCCTAAGTATGAAAGCTAAAACAATAAAACTTCACAAGAAACCATGGGAGAATATTTTTATGACCTTTGGTCATAAGTGGATGCATATGGAGCATAAGTGGAACATAAGACTTGCTCCGTCTCTCGGACTCTTCCCAGCTCCAGGCGTGAAGACTCCAGGTCAAAGTTCTCGCCTCCGTCGGAGTTTGCCCAGCCTCACGCCCGTCCGTCTTTCCGCACCCGACCCGAGCTCAGCACCGACGAAGGCGCTCCGACGCCCTCGGGAGGGGCGGCCTGGGCCCGGGGCGCAGCACTGCTCCATGGCGCCCCGGGCGCCTCGCCAGCCGAGGCCTGCGCTCGCCGCCGCCCCAGGAAGGCCTGCCCGCAGCGAAGGAGCGCAGAGGGAATCAATTTGAGCCTTTAGGCGGCGCTAGGCGCGCTCTAACCATGGAGACACAGGGTCCAGCCCCCGCCCCCCCTGCCCCGCCCCCTGGAGAGCAGGGGCCCCGAAAGGGACCTAGAAGCAGGGTGAAGGCGGCGGTCACGCTCGGGTGCGCTCGCGCACTTCTGGCCCTTTAGTCAGAGGCCGCGGGCGTAGAGGGGACTCCCGCCTCGCTGCACGGCTCGCGAACCCCGTGTGTGTGAACCAGGCCAGGTTCATGGAGTGGCCGGGAGGTCAAAGTAGCTCTGGTGGGTGGGGTTTGTGTGCCTCCAGCTTTCCTTTTCAAACCAACGCACCCCTTTCTTGCTATCTGCAGAGCCTCGGCCTCCTCACCCACGGCCTTAACTTCTGTGTTCATCGCCACAGTCCCATCACCCCTCAGACATCTCAGACTCAGCATGTCCTGGATCGGCTTCTGTAGATCCTTTTGCCTACCTCCATTCATTATCTTTCCATTCATCATCCACTTACTCATCCATGTATTTTTCATTCACCCATCTAAACGTACATTCATCCATCCACTTTCAACTACCCATGTTATAGGCGCGCCCAAGCACACACGCACGCATGCGCACGCATACACACACACACACACACACACACACACACACACACACACAATTAGTCCCTTCAAGGAGTACAGAGTTACTGGTGTAGGGTCACCCTTCACCGAAGGTTTGAAAGGTTTATTTTTTCATTTTTTACTAGGCCCTCAGTAAGAAGTACATCGCACATATTGATCCAAAACAGACTTGCACATATGTAAACAGAGACAAAATCTCTGGAAATTGTTCTTTTCCTTATGGCATACAAGGCACCCTGACATCTTGTATTTTACTTCAATAAGATGCTGTTCAACAGCCATTGGAGTGATTGCACCCCTCACTGATTGGTTACCAGCCTGAGGAACGTCACCTGTCCTAATGGAAAATTCGACACAGCAAACTCTCCCTCTCTCGGCCCCAACTTCACCTTGAACTGTAAGCGGCACAAAGTCAGGGTGGTAAATGTGCTGCTGTCCATTGTACGTGCAAGTTCTCTATCATAATGCCGAACATACAGCGAGTGCTTCCTACATGTCTTCTGAGTGCATAAGTGAATCAAATCCTGCTGATTTTCATTTTCTCAAATCTAGGCCTTCTTCTTCCCTGTTCTTGCCATTCTAGCTCTGACCCCATCAGCTTCTGACTGATCAGAAAGTTTCCTCCAGGGTCACTGCAGTACAGGAGCTCCAAACGCAACCTAGGAAGCTGCTTAAGTGTTGGTGATATTCCGCAAAAAAGCCACGCAGTGGACTAGCCGATGTAGACATGGCCTTTATAGCTCACGTTCTAGGGGAGGGTGGCGGGTCGGTGTGGGAGAGACCGCACTTCCTCTGGTCCGAGGCTCCTTCGAAAGGGACCCAGACAGGAGTCATGTGTCCTACGCATGACTCTAAACTGCATTACCTCAGTGTGTAAAAGGTCAAGAAGCAGTCTATGGGGCAAGAAGCTGCTCCCGTAAGAGATAAGGAGGGAGTTCCAATCCATTCCCAAACCAATCCACATTCCTTCTGGTCCAGGGTGTCTGATTAGCCCTCAGTCCTGGGAGGGGGATGGGCCGTGTCCATTGACCCCACAGCCAGTTGCCCTCATTTCGGTCCATTCTGCAACCACCAGAACCATCCATCAGAAATGGGGGTCTGACACACTCACACCAGGCTGTTGCCTCTGTATCTGTTGGCATGTTGTTCTGTCACCTAGAAGGCTTTTGTCTCAGGGCTTCACCCTGGTATACTTCCTAACTATCTTTCAGGTCTCTGCCCAGGCGTGATCTCCTGAAGGAGACTCTTCCCCAAGGCTGGTGCCAGGCTGTGTTAGGATCCCTACTTTCTGTCACTTACTCTCTGTGTGACCTTGGATTAATTTAAAAAAAAAATATTACAGTTGACATTCAGTATTATTTTTATATTCATTTCAGCTGGTTAGACAATTATGTAACTTACAAAGTGATGCCCCCGATGATTTGGGCCAGTTGGATTAGTTCCTCTACATCTTTGTGCGGCAGTTTCCTACGTGCAGAATTAAGATGATACTAGCACACACGTCCTGGGTTGCTGTGACGCTGGGTTACTTGACATCTGTGAAGTGATTGGAACAGTGCCCACTCGGGTTATCTTTGTCTCCTCCTCACCTGCCACTATGTTCCTGTCCTGTAGTCAATGTGCCTTGGAAGAAACTCCCCCATCTTCTATATTCTCCCGCTTTGAATAGGGCCAAGTGATCGGGACCCTGTGGTGAAAAATAGCCCACCACGTGTCATCCTGATGGTTCTGAGCTTGCTGTCTGGACTGGGCGAAACCCAGGCCTGACCTTTCTAGGGCCGGACACCTGTCTGTGGCGTTATTTGTTAGGGAACTAACAAATAAACTCCTAGTATACAATCCGAGAGCCACCTTGGAGGTCTTGGTGGAAACCAAGGAGCTGCTGGGGCGGGGTGGGGGGAAATCTGAGCAACAAGAACTGGGGCTGAGCCCCAAGGCTGGAATCCGTCCCATGTCTAAATGCAGGCTCTGCCCTGCACACGGAAGGGGGTGGGGGGAAGAAGCTGGGAGCACATGGAGGGAAGAGGGGGCTGCTCAAAAGCAAGTTCCTGCCTGCCCCGGGGAGCTGAGCCCAGATGGGGAGAAGGAGAGCTAAAGGAAGGAGCAAGGGGGGAGCAAGTGGGAGAAGATGGTGAGAAGGCCAGAGGGGGCATCTCGAAGGCGCTGGTGAGACCTAAAGAAACACAGAGTGGACACCCATTCTCAAGAATACCTAAATGAACGAGGATCTGTACGTTCAACCCCTATTTTATCTTCCTTTCTCCCCTAAATTACCTCTCCTCAAATGTACCTGGGAGAAGGGCCTTTCTCAGATTCCATCATGTTGTGAAGCTTAGCTGATTTTTTGAGGGTATACGGGAGGCCTGGTTTCCAGGTCTCTTTAACCCTCACAGCCCCCAGCAACCAGGCCCGCTCTTCCGTTTGCAGGAGTTCCGCTTGCGTTCTCCTGAACCCAGCTGGGAGCGGTGGGCCGTCAGGGCAGGCCACCTGGCACACAGGACCCCAGGCGCCGCTGTCCCAGGGCACTGGGAAACCGGGAGCCGTGGAGGGCAGCTGGGCTGGCTTAGGGATGAGGGTGGCTGCCAGGGCACTTTTCTCAGGACTCTCATTTCAGAACGTTTATCCATGGAAACTCACAGCGGCCTTTTTGGCTGGCAAAGCTCGTAGAAGAGTCCAACGGCTGGCCTGATCAGCGTGGCTCAGTTGGTTGGGCGTCGTCCTGCAAACTGAAAGGTCGCCGGTTCTATTCCCTGTCAGGGCACATGCCTGGGTTGCCAGCCGGCTGCATGTGACAGGCAACCAGTCAGTGCTTCTCTCAGACATTGATGTTTCTCTCCATTTCTCCTTCCCTTCCCCTAAGAATAAACAAATAAAATCTTTAAATTAAACGGGAAAAAAAGAGTTCAATTGCAGATGATTTAATTCCGGTTCCTGGTGAGGTGAGGAGGTAATCCCTGTCACACAGACACTGGGACCAATGGTCAGAGGTACCAGACAGGCGGTCTAGCATGTGCTAGGTCACACAGCAGTTGGTTTCTTTTTGTAAAGACAGAGAGCTAAGAATGTTTTGTTTGTTTGTTTTAAATTTGAAGGGGTTGTAAAAAAAAGAAAACAAAGACGACTATGCAGACAGAGACTGTACATGGCTGGAAAAGTGAGCTAGTGAGGACAAAACTTGGTTGCTGATGGGCATAAGGTGCCCCCAATGGTAACACAGATTTAGAAGGGTACACCTGTCTGTTCACGCTTATCCCAGGAACCCTGGGCTAAGGCACAGCCATTCCCTGCCTTGTTCTTTTGCGTCTAGTTGTTCTGGAGCTTTGGGAGCCCTGAGGCTTTCAGTCATTCAGGGGTCTGGGCACAGCCGGCGGGCGCAGTATGGAGGAGCTGCCTCCATGGGGCGTGCCCCCGGCCCCGCAGTGGATGTGTCCTCCGGAGGCTGAGGCTGAGAGAAATGCTCCCTGTCCCTTGCTGACACTGGGCAGAACAGCGGTCCTCGTCTGGGCTCTGTCTCCTACCTGTGTGTCTCCCTAGTTCAAGTTTATCTGGCCTCCTTCCCTTACCTGGAACAGAATGTGTCTGGGGATAGGTGTGACTTGAGGCATTTGAGAAGGGGGAGGAGTGAGGATGGGAAAGGTCTGGAACCCTGAAGCCAATGGAGGAGGCATCATGGGCTCCCAGTTCCTGTGGTCACTTCCTGCACTGGCTTGGGGGCCAGCTGCTGAAGCTGCAGCTGATTCTGAAGGCCCCGGTGGCCCTGCCTGGCTGTGGGCGAGGAGACTGAGAAGAGCCATGCCTCACAAGTGTGCCTGCACCCTCGGAGGGGCGGGGTGCTGGATAGAGCAACCACTGCTCCCTAATGGAAGGAAGGGGCGGGGGGCCCGCCTGACGCACCGCCGCTCTGGTTGTGGTAGCCCATCATGGTCCACATGTCCACCTGCTGCACCTCTGCCCAGGCCCTCTGCTTCTGGGTCTCCGTCTCCCAGTACTGGGTGTCCATGGACGCCACCCACGGGGCCTGGGGCTCGGCCCTGTCCACGTGACTGTCATACCGCATGAAGGGCTGGTCGTCCACGTAGCCTACAGCCAGAAACTGGGGGAGCCCGGGGCCTGGCTCTGAGGGTGAGGTAGTGGTAGCAGAGGGGAAGCGTCCCTGTGGAAACACAGATCATCCGATGCGCACACACGCTGCTCTCAGGCTCAGCGCCGGGGCTCGGGGTGAAAACCTACCCAGGGTAAGTGCTTTCTTGAGCAAGAGCAAGAACTGGCAATTTCGGTTACTGAAGGAGGGCATCTGAGCGGTTTAAATAGTCACTCAAACATTGAGGCCAAAGTTCATGTGCTCAGGCTTGTGACTACTCACCCAACAGTCTCTCAGCCCCTCCCTCGGGGACCACTTACTCAACTTTGCACCCCTCACTAGTAAGTGTGATCACCGGTTTCCCATCTCACAGCTTAAAAGGTGTGATTTTTAAATGTTGTTTGTTTGGAAGCTTAATTTACGTGGACTGTCCATTCCACAGAGAGGCCTATAAAGGTGGGCCATCTTTCCTTGCCTGCCCAGGGCTGCTGAGCCGTTGGCCCCACGACTCCGCTCCATCCCTCCCTCTCCCACAGCGGGTGCTGAGGGCTGATCTCTTCAAGTCCAGACGCTGCCTCAGGTTGTTCTCCACCTGGTCTCCAAAGGATCACCTTACCCATTCAACTGACTGGGTGCTGGAGGTGAAATCATTCAGCGGCCAGTCCCAGCTCAAGCTATTAAAACCAACGCTGTACCTTTAAAAACTCTGCCCACCTCCCGCAGGGATAGCCAGAGCTCACTCCCTTAACCAATTTTTCAAGATGTTTTGTTCAAATGCCACCTGAATCTTGGCCAGGCCTTCCTAGCTCGCCCAAGGAAATATTTATACCCCACACATCCCTCTACCTCCCACCGCCCCTGCGTGCGCTTGGGTGTCTGAGTTATTCTCCAGAGCGTTACCACCTTCTGGAGACTCTTTGCTCTTTCCTTGTTTATCTTACCGATAGTCTCTCCCCTGAGAGCAGGGATTCCTGCGAGGATGGTTCTCGTGTTTTCCCGGCGCGTAGAAAGCGTTCTGCACACAGCAGGTGCTGGACGTTTGAACGCTCAATGGGAAGGCCGAGTCAAGCCGCCACAGGGCTGCCAGCTCCCGGTTCTGCTAGGCTCTGCCCAGGCCCCCCGACCCGAGGTTCCCTCTGTCCTCGGCCCTCCCCCACCCTCTCCTCTGGGCCAGCATCCCCTCTTCCCTCCAGGATGCCCCCCTGATCCTGCTTCGGCTTCCCTCAGAGAAGTCTCTGCGCTCCCTGAGGATGGGGGACGACACATCTGACTCAGGTCACGGCTGTTCCCACAGGCCTGAGGGGACGTCGTGCTTGACATGTAGGAGCACTTCCTGTGTTTATTGAAATGGACTAAAAAAGAGCATGAATGGCAATGAAAATAGTCACAGCCGCCATTTGGATGTTACCGCTGTGCACCTGCCCTGGGCACCAATTTTTGGCTTGTCACCAATGCGCTGTCTCAGTTATCCTGAGGATAAGCCTAGGGCATTGATGTGATTGGCCCCCTTTTGCAGATGAGGTACCCGAGGCCCAGGGGAGGCCAAGTATAGCCCGCAGAGGCAAATGCACCAGGAAGAGGGGAGCCAGGTTCTCTCCCATGCTCGCCACCTTTTCTACGCTGAGGACAGGGGCGCCGTCTTCTCCCGGCTGGAGCGCTTCCTGTGGAGGCGAGGGGTCAAGGCTGAGTGTTGGGGTGAGTGGCTGACATCCGGGCCTGGGCTGGCACAGGCCTCCTGGGAATGACTGGCTTGTCTCTCAGCTTTCCTTGCAAACCACAGTCAAGATCAGTGGCGGACATTTCAGAGCTGGTACATGGGCCTTGGGTGGATGGAGGCTGCAGCAACTCCAGCTCCCTGGGCGGGGGGCAGGGCAAAGAGCCCCGTGTCCTTGGGTGGCTGCTGGGCGTCCCAGGCGGTTGGGTTTCTCATCCAGAAGCATAGTGCGCTGCGCTGAATACCGGCCCCTCAGCCGGCCCTGGAACTTGTGCACATTGCCTTCTACTGGAACAGGGACTTAGCAGGTGTGATTAAAGGCTCTTGCGATGGGGACATTATCCTGAATGCCTAGGCAGGCCCTACATGCGTCCTTATAAGAGAGAGGCAGAGGGAGATTCCCTGGCTGACAGAGGACAAGGCGACATGAAGGTGGAGCACAGAAAACTCAAGAAGCGCCACAAGCCAAGCAACGCAGCCCTAGGCGCTGGACAGGGAGGGAACTGGGTTCCTCCTCCCAGCCCTGCAGGGAGCCGGCCCTGCTCACACTGTGGTGTAAGGCCCGGTGAAGCCATTTTGGACTTGCGACCCCTAGAACTATAGGAGAACGACCGTGTTTGGTCTTCAGCCACCAGGTTGTGGTCATCTGTTCCAGCAGCTACAGGAAGAGGACACACATGGTACTGGCCCAAAGCCTGCTGCGTCCTGTGAGTTTGGTGGCCAGTTCACACCTGTGTGCCCTGAAGGGCATGGCTGCTGCCCTGAGAAAGAAGAGGAGGCACAGCCTGGAAGGAAGGCGTCCTTGGGGAGGTGCAGTGAGTCCAGAGTCTCAGCCCCGCCGAGACCAGGGTGCCATGGACGGGGAGTCGGGGGTGAAGGCACCCTGTGGGCTCAGGGACCCAGGAGTTCCACTATGGAGGCAAAGAGGGCACAAAGGTGCTTCCATCCTCTTCCCCAGGTGGAAGGAGACAAAAGGCAAGTAATCCCAAAGTCAGGCTTGGCCGGAGAGGGAGCCAAACACACCTGGTTGCTCTGCTAGGGCAGGTGCACAGCCTGCTCACGAGGTGACGTTACTGCAGCAGTTCCCCCGACCCATGGTCTCACTTTCTACGGGTACCCACTCTCCACCACGGTCCGAAAACACTGAATGGAAAATTCTAAAAATGAACAGAAATGTGTACGTTTTAATCGCACGCCATCTGAGTAGTGTGAAGAAATCTCGAGCCACCCACGCTCCTCAGCACGTGAATCATCCCTCAGTCCAGCGGAGCCCCGCGGCATGAACTCCCAGCCTGCCGGTCACTCAGTAGCCCTCCCGGCTCTCCGATTGGCTGCAGGGAGCCATGGTGCTTACCCTCAGGTCGCCCTTAGTTTATACGGAAGGGCCCCAACGCGCAAGAGCAGTGACGCTGGCAATTCGGATGTGCCCAAGAGAAGCTTTCATGCGCTTCCTTCAAGTGACAACATGAAAGTCTCAAAACAAGGCAACAAAAAGTTGTGGTCTGAGGTTGCTAAGACCTATGGTAAGATCGAATCATCCGACCCTGAGATTGCCTAATTTGTAAGTCGAACTTTATCACAGGGAGCATGTAGAGGGAAAACATAGTATTCGCAGTGTCCGGCACTGTCAGCGGATTGGGCATCCTCTGGGGGAGTTGGGATGTGTCCCCGGTGGATAAGGGGGCGCTGCAGTATTTATGAAGCTAGCCGCTTTAGTGGCCAATTATTTCTGGTTAAAAAAGGTGGAAAAGCCTATTAATGTATTATTTTTTGAATTTATAAAACACGTGGGAACTGAACTCTGTCCCTAGTACTTTACAAGACTTTGGCACAGTTGACCCCCATAGCAACTGTATCAGGCAGGCACGATCGTCCCTACCATGACAGATGGGGACACTGAGCCACAGAGGGGCAACCTCACTGGCCAAGCTCATGGCAGCAGAAAGCAGGGCCAGGTGGCACACGCCCACTCCTTAGTGAACAGCCTTCCGGCTGAACTCTGCCCCCCTGGCAGCCCAGTGGGGACGTCCCCGCCGTCCCCCTCGGGGAGGACTTTCTGACCAGCGACTGGGTACCTGGCCCTCTCCGAGGCCCTGTGATGCTGGCCTACGCAGAACAGCCCCAAGCGCCTGCTCTCAGCAAGCTGGCACGAATGCAGGATGAGCAAGATAAATGAATAAAGGGTACAACAGGCTGGACAGAAGTAAGTGCTGACGGGAAAACAGTAAAGCAGGAGGCATGAGATGTTGGGGAGGCGGTTACACTTTTAGATAGAATGGTCAGGAATGGCCTTCCCGCACAGGAAACTCTGAGTGAAGACCCGAAAAAGCCAGCCACGTACAAGCCTGGGGGAGAGCAGCCAGGAGAGGGAAGCCGTGCCAAGGTCCTGAGGAAGAGGGTGCTTGGGGCCCGCTGCGCTCACACAGGGAGACGGAGTGGTGCTGCGACTCGGAGCAGCCGAAGGGACGCAGGAGGGGCGCAATGCCGGCTCCTCAGGCGTGTGCAGGTGGTGTCTGGGATGGCCCTCCCTGCCCGGGGCCCCGGCTCCTGGCCGGGACGTCCCCTCCGCTCGGACTGCCGCAGCCGTGGCCTGCTCCCCGGCACTGCACGCCCATGCTCGCCCTCGGCGGCCCGATTTGAGGACAGGCTCATGACTGTGGCCCTTCACTCAGCCGACTGCCAGGGGCTGCCTCGCACGTGCCCAGTGAGGAGCCTGTGGTCTCTCCTGCCCTGAGAATCCCACCGCCGTCTGCCCCACCTGCCAGACGGTCCCCAGGGCCCAGCCTGCTCTCTGAGGGGCCTCACTCGCTGCCTACACCCCTCTTTTGCTTCCGGGTGACGGTCGGAGCTGTGACTAGACTCCCACGTGCTCACCGGACCCAGGAGGGACCGTCGTGCCTTGGGCTCCAGCCCGGAGTGGGGCAGCAGAAGCTGAGCGCGCAGCCGTCGGGCCCCCTCCCTGATGGTGCCACCGCTGCCAGGCTGGGCTCAGGGCCGGGCACTGTGGGGCCACAGCAGGGGAAGTGAGGGACGCAGGGCAGCTGCGCAGGGGCATTTGCTCCTGCTGAGGCCCGGCCTAAGGAGGGGACCACACGCCCATTGCTGCTCAGGGCCTGCCTGCGCCATCGGCCCGCAACGGGCACCCCTGCACCCCTGCACCCCTGAGCGGTCCCCCTCTTCCTCTGCCTGTGCTGGGGAGGTGCCGGGTCCCTTCCCTCCTCCCCCACCAGGAGGCTGCCTTTGCCTCTGCCCCTCCTCATCGCAGTCCGCGTGGCACCGCTGCTCTCTAGCTCTGCGGCCGTGAGGGGCGTAAGCTGTCCTCCACTCTCCGTGGGAATCTCCCAGCACTGGAACATTCGCTGAGATAAGGAACACGGGGCACAAGCACAGGTGTGGAGGGAGGGCCCCCCCACACACCGCCTTCCCAGTCTCCCCGTCCTGTTTGGAGGCGAGAGGTGGCCCGGGTGGAAGGAGGTGGGTGGGGCAAGCTGCTGAGTGAGGAGCCAGCCCTCTGGAGACCTGATCCCAGTCCCCCCAGGCACCCTCGGGAGGCTCTGGCCTCTGTGTCCCCCACCCTGGCAGAGTCTCCCTTCCCGGAGCCGGGCCGCCAGACTCCCAGGCTGCGGACACGCCCTCCCGCCGGCAGGAGGCTCCTGGCCTCTGCCATCCGGTCCGTCCAGCCGGTGGCCAGGGCCTTACCTCCAGGACAGGCTTGTTTTCTGGCTTGAGGCTGGCCAGTTCTGCCATCATGAACTTTGCCAAGGAAGCCGGGCCATCGGCCACCACAGGCAGCCCCCAGGGACTCTCTGCAAGGGGGAAATGGAAAAGGGAAGTAGGAATCTCCAGGCACAAATATCTGCTGGGAGAGAGGGTATGGAATGCCAATAGAGGCACGTTGGAGGCAAAGAGGGTCCTGGGGGCTTGGCCTCAGGAGTCGCTGGAAACTTCCCCAGGGCACAGGCACGAAGCCAGCAAGGGGGAGCGCTAGGCCTCTGCCAGGTGTGCTTCCTGAGTTTTGTAAGTTTTTTTCTTTTTTTGTTTTTAATTTTTTAAAAATATTTTATTCATTTATTTTTAGAGAGAGGGAAAGGGAGGGAGAGAGGGAGAGAAACGTCGATGTGTGGTAGCTCTCCCATGCCCCCTACTGGGGACCTGGCCCATAACACAGGCCTGTGCCCTAACTGGGACTCGAACCAGTGACACTTTGGTTTGCAGACCAGCGCTGAATCCATGGAGCCATACCAGCCACGGCTCTTTTTTTGTTGTTGTTGTTCAGAAACATGGCGTTTTTACTGGCATTTCCCGTGAGGTGGGCCCTGACTGTTGCCACTTAGACGGGAGGGAAGCCAAGGCTGGGCTGCCCCCGCTCCTGCCCAGTAGCACCCTGCAACTCTGATAAGGGCGGGTTTAGTTGTCCTGGGGGGCGGGGCACTGGCCATTGGCAGGTGTTCAAAGCTCCCAGCTGACTCACGTGCTGCCAGGTGGAGAGCCGCACCTCCGGGCCTGCACGCTCGCCAGTCGGCTCTGCCACGCCTGACCTCTCCCCTGCAGTATCGCTCATGTGAAAACCATCTATTGACTCGCCAGGCACGGAGCAGTGCGGGGAGGTGGTGTGGGGACAGAGACGACCTGAGGCAGCCATGGCCCCAAGGGAGGTCATAGTAAAGAGCCAGCTCCAGCGGGAGCTGACGAGTGTGGGGTGCAGGAGGTGCCATGTGCGGGTGTACCTCGGGGACCGGAGGGCGCTGGGCCAGGGGTCTTGTAGGCTGAGACCCAGAGGAAACTGCACCAGCTGTGAGTTTGCGGGCGGTGGGGTAGGTGAGGAGGGAAGAACATTCTAGGCTAGGGAGTCTTCAGGTGTCCCCCCCTGGGCCAGTGCATCCGCATCACCTGGGGACTTACATTCTTAGGTCCCAGCCCTGATGAGTGAGAACCTCGGGGGTGGGGCCCAGCTTTGTGCAGTTCGCAAGCCCTGTGGGTGACTCGTAGGGGACCCTACAGTTTGAAAACCACTGCTCTTGGCAAAAACAGCTAGCAAGGCAGGAATGCCTGGAGAAAGACTGACAACTAAGGAAAGCAAGGGAAGCGAAGGTCAAGGGCAGATTGAAATACCAGAACTTCTGGTATTTCAAGAGCAGACTTCTCCATCAGAAAGTGGGGGATAATAGGAGTATAATAGGTGACACTTTTGTGCTGTGACGTCGCAGTACCTCCTGGCCAGCAGCTAGGAATGAGTGGCCAGATGGGGAAATAAAAGCAGGGACCTTCACCATTACAACCTAAGGAACAATATAGGAGGCCAGAAGCAAAAGGAAGACATGTCTCACCAATTAACTCAGTTGCCCTGAGGTCACTCTGATACGATTGCCAGGTGTCCTGAGCATTACAAGCAAAACAGCACAGGAAGAGGGGAGAGTCCTGGAGGATGGGCTGAGTAAAACGGCTTCCGGAACAGCCTCACTAAGACTGCTGGGTGTTCTGACATCACAAGCAGGAACAGCACAGGAGGAAGGGAGGGGAGTCTTTGAGATTCTGTGCTGGGAAAGGGAGCCTCTAACGATTTCACAAAGAGCCTTTACTGGGAAAGAAAGTCCTTGTAGCTGTACATTACTCCCAATATTTAGAAGGGGGAGGTGGGGGTAACCTAGAAGCAGACTAACGTATATAACCCCTGAACCCCAAAAGCCTGCCTCTTAGATTAGCTAAGTACCCACCGGAGCCTGGGCTCAAGTGTATAAAACAAACTTACTAAGTTGCTAACAACTTTCTTTCCTCTGTACGTGGGGCATTTAGACTTGTCAGGTGCCTGCTTGCAGCTCCGTGCTTGTATGTGTTTCGTAACAAAACTTGCTCTCTCATTTCCGGTATAAGCGTTTGTCTCTCACCTGAATTATTCTCTTGCGAGGTAAGAATCGAGGCAGGGGAGGGAGCCTCCGGACTCGGGTCTCTCTCTTCCCTCCCAACCCCCAACCAGACACGCGCGCGCGCCCTTTAGAGACCTCGTTCCCATATTGCTCAGCTCCTCTCCTGAGCGCACCTTCAGGCAATGCCCCGGGTGTTCGGAGGTCAGAGGGAGCAAATGGGGAGAGAGAGAAATGTGAGGGTCGCAGCAGCCCAGCTCAGGACAGGCACTCGCAGAAGCCCTTGGCCAAAGCCCTTGGAACCCAGCCGCTCTGGACACACAGCTGCTGGACATGCACTGACTGTCTGGGCCAGGGATCATCGCGTGCCGATCTCCGGCCGGCCGGCCTGCCGGCCGCGGCGACTCCGAAGATCGCAACGTGCTAACCTACGTGCCCCAAACGCCGCCTCGCCATCCCAGCCCGGAGGCAAGGGTGTCAGCAGCGGGCGAGCCTGAGAAGCTTCCAGGCAGCAGCGCCTCCGCGGCAATCCGCGGCGGGGCGCCGGGCGCCGCAGCCCCGCCCGCCCCGCAGTCGCCTCCGCAGTCTCGTTACAGGAGTCTCGGGCAGCCGCTTCCTTGGAGGCTGTGCAGGGAGTCCAAGCGCCCCTCCTGCTCTCGGGGCACCCCGCTGGAAGGGAGAGGTCTGCGCGCGGGGTCCCCTGCGCCCACGAGGGCGCAGCGGTGCCGCTGGCGGGAAACACGGGTGGCCGGGCGGGTCCCTAAGGGGCCCAGAGCGGCGCCGCCCACCTCCGCCCAGTCGGGGACGGGGAAAGTGGCTCAGCTGAGCTCGCGTTTCTCGTCAAACACTCCTCACCTCGTTGTCCGGAGCACCCCAACGTACAGCAAGAGAGCTTTTCCGAGGGCGTTCCAGCCCGGAGACGCTCCCTTCCCCGGCCACCTCCGCTCCCAGCCCGGCGGGCGCGCGGGCGTAGGCCCTGAGGCCTGAGCGCGAGGGACATGGATTCACTGTCTCCTCTGCGGGGTCGACGCAGCGCCCGCGGCGGAGTCAAACATCTGAGAGCCGCGTCCTCGCCACCTTGCGGGAACTCGGGAAGCCGAGGCCCCCCCGCCAAGGCCCCCCCGCCAAGAGGTCTCAGTCCCCGCCTGCCTTCTCTGCCGGACTCGGGCCTCACCTCCACGGGTTCTGGTTGCGGAGCGGGCGGGGACAGGGTCGCGGCAACGGCCGCGCTCCCGCCGCTGGGGCCGGGGTCACGCTCAGAGCGGCGGCGGCGAGTCGCAGGAAGAGCTGGCCCCTCAGGTTCGGCCCCAGCCTGCGCCTCCGGGCTCCCCGCCGAGCCTGGCCGCGGACCAAGTACCCATCTGCCTGGTTCAAGCTGTAGCTGCCAGGATAGGAGACTCCAGAGGTGGCTGCCGGGGGCGGGGCGGGGGCAGAATCAGGATAGGAATGGGATTGGAATTCAAACTGTGGCCATCACTGCCGTTTGAGGCATAGCAGGGAACAGCAAGAAGAGGCCAGCCCGTCCTTCCCTGCGCGGCAGCACCCGGGTATGTAGAGTCAGTAAGAAGAAAAAGTGTGGAAGAGACTTCTGGTCAAGATGGAGGCTAGGTAAACACAGCCCACTCTCTCACACAACCACATCAAAATTACAACTAAATTACAGACATCGATCCCTCAAAACCGTCAGAATTTTAGTCAAATGGAAGTCTGACAACTACAGAACTAAAAAAACCACATCAAGCCAGAAGGGTAAGAGAAGTTGGGATGTGGGACTAGCAGGTCCCCACACTCATGTGTGGGGGATAAAATTTAGAAGGAGTATCTCAGGGCAGATGATCCCAGCCCCACATGAGGGCCCCCAGCCCAGGGTTCCAGTGCCAGGAAGATAAGCATCCAATAACCAGTGGGATTTTAGTTGGTGAAAAAAACTACTGGGCTCCCTGGCAGTTCCTCTGAAAGCATGCCAGCTCAGAACTTGCAATAACCACTCCCTCTGAGCTCCAGCTCCACCCACCTGGGCAGCAGCTGGAAAGGCACCAGCAGCATATAGGGAAGAACTGAAGTGTCTGGCATCAGGATGAGAGCTGAAGAACAGCTTTCTCCCAGACAGAAAGGTGGGCAGAGGCTATTATGCCTTTTCTGAGCCCCGCCCCCTCCCCGGCAAAGAGCCACAGAAGAGGCAGGCAGGAGCCATATTTGAGCTTACTTCATTAACTTGGCTTACACTGTTTGCCCATCCTCGAGGTGTTTACCTGAGGCTCTGCCCCACCCAAATTATAGCCCACCCCCAGCCCTCCTACCTCTGGTTAACCAGCTCCAGGCCTGGCACTAGAAGAAGCCAGCTTTGGATCACAGTTGGTCTCTGCCTGGGAACCTCCAAGCCCAGCACAAGTAACAGCCATCTCAGACTGCTTTATAGCTCAGGTAGGGTGGCCCTGGACAAAACACAGGTGGTGGCTGACCCTGACTGGTGCCACCCAGGAAACCCCAGAGCCTGTGCTCCCAGTAGACAGCTACAGACCACATTGGAGCACCAGCACCCTCACACAGCTAATCCTTCACAGAGGGCAGAGGTTGGTGGTCAATGGTCACAGCCAGTCCTTGCAGCTGACTGGCCTGGGTAAATCCCTCCCATATACCTGCCAACGGCAATCAAGACTCAACTACAAGAGGAAGGGGTACTCGGCCCACACAGAGGTGCAACTCGAGTGCCCATTTTGTGTGATAAGAGATGCTGTGCCACTGGACCCTACAGGTCATGCTGCCAAGACGGGGAGTCATAGTGGCTCTACCCAATACATGGAAACAAACACAGGGAGGCCACCAAATAAGGAGACAAAGAAACATGACCCAAATGAAAGGACAGATCAAAACTCCAGGAATGAAGATGAACAATGTATCAGATGCAGACTTCAAAACACTAGTTACAAGGCTGCTCAAGGAACTTAGTGAGTACTTCAACAGCATAAAAAAGAGCCAGGCAGAAAAGCAGGATACCCTAATGGAAATGAACAATTTATGGGGAAACAACAATATAGTGGATGAAGCCGAGAATCGAATCAATGATGTGAAACATAAGGAAACAAAAAAACAACCAATCAGAATAATAGAAAGAATAAAGAATTTTAAAAAAATGAGGATAGTGTAAGGAGTCTCTGGGACAACTACAAGAGTACCAACATTTGCATCATAGGGGTGCCAGAAGGAGAAGAGAAATAACAAGAAATTAGAAATCTATTTGAAAAAATAATGAAAGGAAACTTCCCTAGTTTGGTGAAGGAAATAGACATGCAAGTCCAGGAAGCACAGAGAATCCCAAACAAATGGACACAAATAGGCCTACACCAAGGCAGATCATAATTAAAATGCCAGAGGTTAAATAAAAAGAGAATCTTAAAAGCAGCAAGTGAAAAGCATTTAATTACCCACAGGAGAGTTCCCGTAAGACTGTCAGACCATTTCTCAAAAGAAACTTTGCAGACTGGAAGGGATTGGCAAGAACTATTCAAAGTCATGAAAAGCAGGGACCTACAGCCAAGATTGCTTTACCCAGCAAAGCCATCATTTAGAATCAAATGGCAGATAAAGAGACCTCCCAGACAAGGAAAAAACTAAAGGAGTTCATCATCACCAAACCATTATTATATGAAATGTTGAAGGGACTTATTTAAGAAAAGCCAGATGATCAAAACTATGAATAATAAAATGGCAATAAACACATATCTATCAACAATTGAATCTAAAAACACACTAAGCAAGTAAGACGAACAGAGACAGAATCATGGATATGGAGAGAGTTTTGATGATTACCAGATGGGGCGGAGTGTGGGGGAGTGGGTGAAGAGGTGAGGGGATTGAGAAATACAAATAGGCAGTTACAGAATAGCCATGGGGATGTAAAGTACAGCATAGGAAATGGAAACACCAAAGAACTTATACGCATGACCCGTGGACATGAACAAAGGTGAGGGGATTGCCTGAGGGGAGAGGGGTGTTCTAGGGGGAGGGAACCAAAGGGGAAAAATTGGGACAAATATAACAGCACAATCAATAAAATATTTTAAATGATAATAAATTAAAATAGAGAAAAAGGAAGAAGAAGAGAAAGTGTCTGCCTCTAGCTTTGCACAAGGTATCAGCAGGGGAGCCACCAGTGAGAATAGATGGCGCCCTCTGATTTTAGCCCAGGCCCTGTGGAAAAAGCTTCCAAACTTTTGCCATTTCAGGAGCCCAACTTTGGGTGCTCTGGCCATGGTGGTGCAGTAGCTGGAAGAAACTGCAACAAATTCTTGCTTCTGAAAGGACATTGCCGTGGCAACTGAACCAACCTAACTCCTTCAGTATTGATGCTCTTCCATCCTTCACATAAGTTAACAAGTATTCTGATGCCCAGGTCTTCTTGCCAACTATACCGATCCGCAGGGCAAACTGTAGTTCCACTCCTTTCAAGAGTTGTCCTGCCTTCGGAAACTGCCACCAGATGTTGTCTCTGGCTACCTGGCTTGAGAAAGGCCATAAGCATTGTTTCCTGAGCCTTGGGAAGTGGAACCGAAGCAGAAAACTATTTCAAAGGCAGACTTTGGACACACAATTTTGTTTCATGCAAGCACAATCATTCTGCTGGCAATCTGGCAGTGTCAGTGGTATGCCTTGGAAAGAATGTTTGGCTTCAATTTAAGGCGTTTTTTTCCTATGTCTTTCTTCCAAGTGTGCTATTTCCTGTTGAGTTAAATTATATTTCATTTGTTGTCTCAATACAGTTATTTGACAAGAAAAAGAGTGACTGCTGCCTCTGGAAGTTGGCAGAGTCGGGGTCTTCCAGGCACATCCACCCACCTGGGCCTGGTGGCAACAGGGCTCCCTCCCTGCCTCCCCATTCCTCTCTGCACTTGTCTTCTCCCTCCTTTTTCCCAGGCTCACTCTGCACCCTCCACACCCCCAGTTTTTCTCCCACATTGGTTAAAGAACCTTGGTTGAACTTGGTTCAGTCCTGCTTGATAAACACAAGGCCTGGACCAGGCAGGAGTCTGAGTTGGCTGTAAATGGCCTTTGCCTCCCCATTTCCTCCTTTATATTAGCTTGTATTTTTCTTGGGTTGTGGACTGAGACAGGTTCAGAGCTCCACTTCCCACTTCCTTTGAGTAAAGTATATTTTAGGAAGTAGGCAGTGGTGCCACGAAAGGGGAAAAATTGTCCTTCTGGACAGAAAGGGCCTGGAACACCTGGTCCAGCAAAGGGGAAAGAAGCAGCGCACTTACTTCCTGTTATAGGGTCTGCGAATGGCCCCACTGGTCTTGCAGAGGGGCCTTGGACTGAGTCAGCTCACTGCCTTTTATTCCTGGATACAGCTGCCTTTGGGTAAGTGGTTTACTTCCTGTGCTCGGATCTCAGAAACTCTTCCTTGCTTCTGGGTCTGGGAGGTGAAGGGAGAAGGGAGGGACCACAGGCCACCTGAGATGTGTCTATCCCATCAGTAGATACAAGTGGGGTGGGTTTCATGAAAGGAATGCAGGCAGCCACTTCAATTTTTTCATCCCATACCAACTGGCTGGCCTTCTTGGAGCCTGTGAGGGTTGGTCATTGCTTGACATTATCAGTGGTCACCACCTCCACTAAGCCACCGTTGCTAAGATGGGCACTGGATACCATGTGGTGATTCCTTGCTGCCTCATCCCCAGTGGGGCAGGGTAAGAGCCAGTTTCCAGGTTGTAGCCTTATGCTGCTCTTCTTCCCAGAGTTGTATGGAGCTGTTTCTTGGGCCTTGGAGAGCATGGTTAAGCTCTAGAGGCAGGGAGAAAGACGCTCAGGTGCCATGCCTCCCAGCAGCTACCGAGTCCAGTTGCAGCCCTGAGGCCCACACTTACCTCCTTCATCCTAGATCTCCACCCTCCAGACTGGGCTTCCGTGCTCATCCAACCTTCAAAGACCAATGTTAGTGACCTTGGGACCCAGGTGTTGAGGTGGGTACTGTGAAGAGGCTCATCCTGTTCTAAGGCCAGGCCCAGTGAGCTGAGGGCCCCCAGTGTGAGGCTCTAGACCGTACCTCCTCTTTGGTTATTGGAGGGGCCACCAAGGGTAAAGCCCCCACTTTGGAAGATACAGCTGCTGGGATGCCCCAAGAAAGTCGGTGGGCTTAATATAGATCGCAACTATCTGGTTTAAGGAGAAATTCTCCAAACTGCCTTGTAATTGGCAATCTGATTGGCTCCAGTCTGATTTGGTTACATAATGGAGGTTAATAAACTTGCGTGTACAACATCGAACTTTATATGTGCACACATCACATCGTCAAATCCCACTTTGCATTGGCCACACAAAATATAGTTAGGTCAGAATGTAGGCTTCCCCTAATCGATTCTGTCTTTTCACACATTCCAGATCTTTTCATGGTCCTGCTTTTGCTGTTGTTGATATTTGTTTGCTTTAATATATATGCTTATTACCGAGTTTTCCATTGTTAAAACAAACTTTGGTAGGTGGTAATGTCTCCAGAAAACGAACAGGACCTTACTCTTTACTGAATAGAAAGTAGAAAGTTTGTTCCTTTTAAGTTTATACCTTTGATGTCTGTAGTCTTTTCTTCTCTATACTCACAGCTCTTAAATCCCTCTGGAAGCTAATTGCACACACTCTTGGTGGAGTCGTAAAGGAGTATGTTTTGTATCATTTGTAATCGGGCCTGTCAGCCATCCACCCATCTATGTAGACATCTCATTTCTGTCTTTCCTGTTCCTAGGGAAGTATGTAAGAGTCCTAAATACAGCTCATGTAGGTAAGTGATGACTGGGGGCAGGGGAGGTGATGTATAGAGGCCTTTGAGACCATCCTCAGGTTCACTGATTCACTAGAAGGGCTCACAGAACTCAGAAAAGCCTTTATATTTAGAGTTACAATTCATTACAGCAAGGAGAGACAGATTAATGTAAGCAACAGAAAAGACATCAGACACCGTTTGGGAGACACCAGGTACAAGCTTCCCATTGTCTCTTCTCAGCGCTGTTGTGTAGGTGGCATGTAGTTCTCTCAGCAATGATGTGTGACAACAGGCAGGGCCCACCAGGGAGTCTCACCCACACTTTGGTGTCCAGGGTTTTTAACTGGACATCAACCACCACTCATGTGACTAAGCATCAGTCTCTAGCCCCTCCTGAGGTCAATGATATCGCCTGGATCAAGCCCCATTATACATGGCATTGTTAGCCTAGACTATGTGGTGTGACCCCAGGCCC
Source organism: Pteronotus mesoamericanus (assembly GCF_021234165.1). NCBI lineage: Eukaryota > Metazoa > Chordata > Mammalia > Chiroptera > Mormoopidae > Pteronotus > Pteronotus mesoamericanus. The sequence goes on from NW_026555070.1 coordinate 2,102,852, forward strand.
CCAAATAAACAGACACACTTATCAGGCAGGATAAGCGATGACACCCAAGGAATCAGGTTACCTCCCAGGAGCAGAGCAAGGGCCAAATCCTTCTTTGGGATGTGAAGAGTCTGGATAATCCAGAGTTGCTGAGTTCATTCTTCCCTGCAAAAGGGTGGAGATGGGTGTTAAAAAGTTGATCTAAACTTCAATTGCTTATTTTTTAAACTCATGGATTTTACACATTTACTTGACCACCCACCTCTTAGGGCTTGTTGGATCTGTTCCCCTCTTAATTCTTCATCATTTTCTATTTGAAAACAAGGAAAGGGGGTTATAGACTCTGTGGGTCATAATTACATTCACTTCACAAAGTGGTCGTGATGATTTTTGAGCATGTGAATGAAGATATTCTGTTGGCATTCAATAATATTATATTAGTTTCAGGTGTACAACAAAGTGCTTTGACCTAAGTGTATGTTGGATATTACGATGTGATTAACACACTAAGTCTAGTAACCACCTGTCACTGTGCAAAGTTATCACACTATTACTGGCTATATTTCCCTCCACCTTTTCACCCATTCCTCCACCTCCACCCTCTCTGGCAACCATCAGTTTGTTCTTTGTTTTTCTTTTGTTTTATTTGTCCATTAGCTTTGATTTTTTAATTCCACATTTAAGTGAAATCATGTGGTATTTGTATTTCTCTCTCTTATTTCACTTAGCATGGTACCCTCTAGGGGCATCCATGTTGTCACAAATAGCAGGATTTTGTTCTCTTTTTATTGCTGAGTAATATTCCATTGTTTATAAATACCATATCCTTTTTACTCATTCGTCTATCATGGGCATCAAGGTAGCTTCCATATCTTGTATATTGTAAATAATGCTGCAGTGAACATAGGGATGCATATATATTTACAAATTAGTGTTTTTATTTTCTTCAGATAAATTCCCAGAAGTAAGATTGCTGGGTCATATGGGAATTCTATTTTTAAGCGTGTTTTTTTTATTTTATTTATTTATTTTGAGAGAGAGAGAAAGAGGGAAAAAGAAAGGAAGATAAACATCAATCAGTTGTCTCTTGCATGCCCCCAAATGGGAACCTGGCCCACAACCCAGGCATCTGTCCTGACTGGGAACCGAACCAGCGACCCACTGGCTCACAGACCGGGCACTCAGTCCACTGAGCCACACGAACCAGGGTTCTTCTAATGTATTCTTAATTTCAGTTATCATATTCTTCATCTCTAATTGGTTCTTTATACATTTTCCAACTCTTTGTTCCTGGGAAAGCCCCACAGCACAGCTCTACTGCTAAGGACATGTCTCCCCTTCTCAGGCCTGTGCACAGCCACCTCTTCCTGCCCCTGCCAGCCCTTCCCCACAGCACTGCCCACCCACCTGCCTTGCAGAGCCAAGAGCTTAGTATGCCCAGGGCAGAAGCAGCTGTCCGAGCCAGAGTTACCGAGGCGGGCCCAGGCCCGGATCCCAGGGATGGAGTGTGGTTTCCCTTTAGACTTGCAAGGACCCTCTGTGTGCTCTGAAGCCTCCTGCTGGGCTTCCGGTCCAGCTCCACCGCTCCCCAGCTCTGTAACCTCGGACAGGGACCTGACCTCTCTCTGCCTCTGTGTGGGGATCATACAAAGGGCCTGAAACCAGCGAGGGCAGGACAACTCGTCATTCGTGACCTAGAGAGAGGACCCTCTGCTCATCCGAGGGTCCCTCGCGGACGGCAGAGGTTCAGCCCAGCGTACCTGGCTGTATTGCCTTCGTGCGCCTGGAAGACCAGATGGTCACCCAGTATGATTCTGGCAGCGGCAGGTGGAGTCTCCGATGCAGTGGATTTAAGGCAGGAAGCAGCGCTCTGGGAGCAGTGCACCTGGGTGCTGCGCTGGCAGTGCTGGTGCCAAGGCTACCAGCCCACCATCACGGGCCCCTTCAGCGAGAGCCAGGGTGAGACCTAGGAGGCAGCCCGGCGTCCCTGGCAGAGGCCCCAGGCCTGAGGTCCGGGCCTCGCGCCCGACCCAGCAGGTCAGGAGCAGCCCCTACTGGGGTGGCCAGAGCCCGTGCCCCGGGGGAGGGATGGGCAGTGGAGACCGGGGTGGAGGAGTCAGCTCTGCATCCACTCACGTAAAAGCTCTGTGTGGAAGGGAGAATCGTACAACAGACGAGCACATTAAGTTTCTAGTTGACCATGCCTGTGTCACTAAGAAGCACAAATACAAACTGCACATTTTGAAAAAACCCTCAGACTTTGAGCAGAAAACCAGTGGTGCGAGGCGGCCTGTGTGACCCCTGGGTTCGCACACCCCACCTGCTTCCCACACGAAGGCCCCTGAGGAGGCTGGGGCCTTCCAGGGGCCCACGCTGTTCAGCTCGCAGCCACATTCGAGGTCCCAGCCGAAGGGAGCACACGAGGCTCTCGCAGGTTTGCTGCGGTGCGCGGGCGACACCCCTTGGAGAGAACCTGCACTGCGGCCGCCGTCACCTCAGTGTGAAGTGCAGCTGGGCGGCGCTGTGGCCCCGGAGGCAAAGGAAGGAGTGTGCCCGCCGCCCGAAGAGGCCCCGGGGTGCCTGGGCAAGCCCGTGGGCCGGGCCGGGCCCTGCCGCCCCAGCCTTTGTCCTTGCAGCCCGTCGCGCACGGTCCCACCGGGCAGCGTGGCGAGGTTCGGGCCGTCGGCGGGGAAGAGCACCCTGCGGAGCGGGCGGCCGAGCTGCGCCGCTCGCAGTCCCTCCAGCGTCAGAGCGCGGGCGTCCACCGCGTCGACACGCCGTTCACGAGACGGCAGCGGCTGCTGCGCCGGCGCCCCCCACGGCCTTAGCGTCTCCTGGGCAGAGGTGGTCCTCCCGCGGGAAGGGCTGAAAATTACCTTGGGGCGCTTCTTGGTACACGGGGAACTGGGCTCGTCTCGCAAGCAACGCGGGGCCGCCTTTCGGACCGCGGCGGGAGCAGGGAGGCGGGGTTCGAGCGAGAGCGCTGCGCCTTGATTGCAGGGCACGGCTCCGCGCGGACACAAGGACTCCATGAAATTCTGAATTTTCAGGAAGGTCTGAAACACTTCACAGGGAAAGTGCCATCATCGTCGGTGGACCTAGCAGCACAGGGGCTCTCGCGGACGTGCGCGTGCACGTGCCTGCCGGCCTGAGCGTGCACGCGAGGCGGCTGCCTCCTTTCATACTGAGGCTGTGCCTCCGGGCGGCCAGAATTCGGTGGATTGCAGAGCAAGCTGAGAGGCGCTGCCACGACCTGCTCGGGAGGTGCCGGGGTGCCCCTCCTCTCGTTTGCGGACTAGGTGTTTCTGTTCACAAAACGCCCACTTGATGGGTCGACAGAGGTGGGGCAATTTGCCCGCTCAGCCGGGGCTCTGCGCTCCCTCTTTGGCTGAGTCCTGGGTCTCTCCTGCATTTCCCGCCCTGTCTGTGCGAGCGGCCAGAACTCTGGTCCCCCCTCCCCCCACCCCCGGTTGCAGATCACAGTGCTGAACGTCTGCGGAGCCCTTGCTGCGAGCCCCGCACTGCACTGAACTCAGCACCTGCGCCCCTCAGCTAATCGGCCCTCCTTCCTTACCTTTCCTTCCTCTTGTAACATTTTCTAACCACAACTCTTGCTGAACTCTCCCTGGTCGACAGTTTGCTCCTGCAGTGAGCGAGTTTCTGGGAAGTCCAAGGTCAGAGGTAGGGATGAGTTACCAGCAGCAGAGGCCACCCAGATGAAGAGGCCAGGCAGATGGAGCCCCCCCGCCTCACAAAGAGAAGCCGGGGCTCCAAGGGAAGGGCACTGGTGTGAACAAGACACCGGGAGCTCTGGCGCCCACAGCAGAAGCCCCCGGGCACAAGTATTCCCTCCTCAGGGGTAGCCCTGGAAACCAGGAGGGGGACAGGGCAAGAGATACCCCCCTCTCATCGCGGACGGGATCCAAGGCCTAACCAAAGCTGCATACCCCGCACTGCTCCCCCGGGCCCCGGGTGTAGATGGAAAGACCCTCTGGCAGCAAGATCCAGCAAACCTCATCCCACCTGCAGCCCCCTCTCCCCTCCCTCAGTACCCCCCACACACGGGCAACCCGCAGCGAGCCTCCCGCGGGGAGACCATGCTTCCTCCCCGAACATCCTTATGGCTGAGCTTGGCGCGTGGAGCACCTGGGAGCTCCACACGGGGGGTGTCTCCTGTGGGAGACAGCACCTTCCAGCAGTGGGGGGCTGTGGAGGTGCCCCCTAGAGAGGAGCCAGGATGCTCCTGCAGGTTGAATACTAGGAGCCGAACTGATCCTCACCCTAAACTAGGGTGAGCCAATGGAGAGGAGCCAATGGGGAGGACTCTCGGCTTTATCACAGCAGGGGCTCCCTCCGAGCGCGAGGTGTGGTCAGAGGGGGGCCGTTTCCCAGACGGGTTAGACAAGTCTCCCTGAGGCTGGTCTCCCGACCCCCCGAAGGGCTCCGGGTTGACCCAGAGCTTTCCTTCCTCCCCTCCTCTCTTCCTGTCCTCCTCCCCTCCTGTCCTCCCCGCTTCCACTCCTCCTGGCCTCCTCATCCTCTGGTCCTCCTTGTCCTTTTGTCCCGTCCTGCTCTGCCTCTTGGGCAGGGTGTTTTGAAATGTATGAGAAGGTGGGCCTCACTGAACGAGGGGAGGGGCCAGACCCACAGTGAGCAGGTCCTCTCCATCCAGTACCTGTGATCATCCCCCAGCAGGAGCTGGGAACAGCTGCTCCCTCTCTCCCCCTCTCCTGTGCCTCCCAGCTGCCGGCCCTGTCCCCAGCACTGTGGCAGGCCCGTGTGTGCTGCATCACAGGAGCAGCCAGGCAGAGTTACTCTTGATCGTCTTCTTGGCTTGGAGACACTTGAGGAGGGCTGCCCACAGACACCGGGTCCCCTGGGCCGCCTGTCCCCTGCCGCCCTCTCCGCAGGCTCAGAGAGAAGCGCCTGCTGCAGACGCGAGCGAGGAGGGGCAGCGCTGAGGGCCGAGGTGGGGAGAATGTGACCTTTCTGCAGCCAGCGAGCACTGACCTCAGACTCGCCCTTCAGCAGGGAGCTGGCCTTTCTAAGAGGCCTTCGAGCTTTGAAAGGCTGTCTGTCCCCCTGGGGTTGCCAGGTTCCAGCCATGTCCCTTGCTATCTGGGGACAGGTTTGCTGCCATAAAGCAGGTTTCTCAGCATGAGCTTGCCAGGACCATGGTCGCTATAGCTTCAAATCCTCCCTGGCCAGGAGCTCTTGTCCACTTACACTCCTGTCTCTCTTTCCACCCCACCCACCTGAGTGACCCCCTGACCGTGGACCTGGACAACCTGTAGTATATCTTCTCCTGCCTCATCCTTCTCAGGTGCGCTAGGCAGACCCTGGGCAGTGCAGGTTGGGAGAGAGGGCACAGGCTCCAGCCCAGAGCACTGCAGTTCCCTGCCGCCCATGGGCAGTAGCGGCCAGTGCCCCCGCCCAGGAGGGCACCGCGCTCCCTGGGGCCCGCTGACAGCAACCGCTTAGAACCAACGTGTGCTGTTTGCCACCTTCCATGCTTCCTCCTCCTCACAAAGGTCTCAGGCCAGAGCCGTGAAGCCTTAGTCAGGGAACCTGTTATTGGCAAGTGACACCTTAGCCAGAGGTTGTAAAAGGTGAGAATTAATAGCTCACATAGGACCTGTCACTGTGTGGACATGACACCAAGAAACCACAGACCTTGATTTCAACCAGTGTGATCATCAGTCAGTGACAATCCACTCCAGCGACCGCAGTTTTGAAAGTCAGCTCATCACCATCCCCTGCGCATCAGCCACCACCCTCCAGCTGAAGGCAAACACTCAACTCAGAAAATCCCCTAGTCCCTGAGGACTGTGCTTCCCCAAGCCCTTCGTCAGGTCACCAGCTTGGCTCAGGGAGGCCGTCTTGCAAGCGTTCCGGTGCTTAGGCACATAATCAATGCAGTTTTCCAGCTCAACTTTTGAGTGGCCCTCTCCTCCTTAAACAGGCGGTTTTGACAATCAAACCAGGTCTCCGAGAGTCTGGGTTTCCCGCTCTCTCTGCAGAGGCTGGCATACGTTGCAGAGGCCTGTGGAATCCTGACTTGCCTTCCCTTGTCTTTAGTCGTTGGGGGCAGAGATCTGAGAGCTATAAAACAATTCATCTTAGCACTTGACTTTGACAGTGAGTCTCCCGCCCTGCGAGGAGCAGGCCTAGTGCTCTGCTTCAGCACCCGGGGCCTTAGCCCTGAAAGGCAAGCTGTCCCGTTGGGAGAGCCTGGGGCTCTGAGAGTCTCAGACGCCCCTGCAGGAGGATTGAGCCTTCATCCTCCCTCCCCCCCACCTATGGGAGACACTGTGGGGGAATCGTGTGGCTGTCTGGGCAGGCAATCGGGGGAGGGGAGCCAAGGGAGGGATGGGGAGGAGAGCCAGGGGAGGGATGGGGAAGAATTTGGCCAATGTCCCTGGAACGCCCTCAGATAACTGAGACAGGACCTCCCATGAATTTTCAAAATAGGAGAAACTGCCCAGCTGAAAACTGCTGTCCTGAACACGGGGCCCCTGGTCAGAATTCAGGGGGACTGTGAACCTGGATGGGAGAAATAACCTTGATTTTCACTAAGCGTTCGCTGTAATTTAGCCGTTCTTCCCGCGAGGAACGGAGGCAGCAAAGCGCAGTGGGATAGCAGGACTCGTGCCTCGGCCCAGACACCAGCCCTCCTTCCCAAGACAGTAACGTTGTTCGGCCCCACCGCCGGGTAGTGAGGCAGTGAAGAAGCACATAAGCGCTATTTCCTAATTATCAACACGATTGGTTTTCTTTCGTATTTTTCTTGTTTTTCTCCTTCCGAGGACCAGCAGAGGGGATCCCGGAGGATCCGCTGGAGCCCAGCGGGAGCGGGGTCTTGGCGAGAGCCCAGGAAGGCCTGGGGCGGGCGCGGGACAGGTCCGGGCGCGGGGCGGGGCCGAGGAGCGGGGTGGGGCACGGGGTGGAGCACGGGGTGGGGCGGGGGTGGGGCCGGGGCGGAGCCTGAGCCCGGGAAGGGCCCCGCAGCAACTGAGCCGCCTTGGAAACGGAGAGCCTTCCCTCCCCGGAGTCCCGGACTGGCAGCGTTGACTCAAGGCCACCGGCCACACACGCGAAGACGGTCTCCCCCAGGACCAGCGCCCTGAGGCAGCGCGCGAGGCTGGCGGCCGGGGGCCCGCGGAGCCCGGCGTGCCCGCCGCCGCTGCTCCTGCTGCTGCTGCTGTTGGAACTGGTGCGGGAGAGCTCGGCAGTGACTGGTGGCGGAGAGGCGAGAGTCGTGGGGTGCAGTCCCAATGACGCCCGAGCCAAGTGCGGGTGGGGGTGGAGGAAGGCGTTGGAGAGAGTGGCTGAGACTGCGGAGGCCGCCTCCGGGTTTGGGGGGCATGGTCGTTTGGAGAGCTGAATCTGCGGGGACGCCGAGCCCTGGGCTGGGCGGGGCTTCTGTTTGCCACCTCCCACTGCCGCCCCCCGGGTCGGGGTGAGAGGCCAGCAGGTGGGCACCGCGCGTGGGAGGACGCCGCTCGCCCTCGCACTCGGCTCCCGGGGCCGGGTCCTCGGGGATGGGCCTGGGCAAGCTCCTTGGAGACAGGGATCTGAGGGCGGCCGACACGTCCCGTCCTCTAGCTCGCGCTCCGGCCCATCGCGCTGACTCTCCCTGGCCGCTTGGCGAGGCTCTCTCGGGTTTCCGGGGGCTCCCGTGGAATTTCCATTCTTTCCGAGTTTCAGTTTTGCTTGCAGAGCTGACCCGGCCTGACCTCCTGAATTCCCCACCGCTCCGAAACAATACACCGCGGCTCGCACAATACTTATTCGCAATGGCGGAAAAGTGCGCACCACCGTGGCTGTGATAATAGCTGGAGTCCTTTCTCCCAGCCTGTTGTAAGAGCTACACTTACTAAAAGCCGTTTCTGCTTCCCATAACATCCTCAATTTACAATCTACAGATTTAGAAGAGTGCCCAGAGAGGACACTAGGTGGCAGCACTAGGACCTGGAGTCGGAGCTCTTAAACCTTTTGTGCCTTACGTGCCACCTCGAATGTTTTAATACATAAAATGAAATACATAAGACTACAAAACAATTCAATTATGTTTCAAGAAAGCTATAAAAATTTTAAACTAGAAATATAAAGTTGTGCTATGTCATATATGTGCTTCTAAGTTACATTTAATAATGCATAGCAACAGGCTAACAACTCCCCTTGTTCAGAAGTAGGGAGGAGGGGCAAGCGTGTTCCCAGGTGTCTGCAACAGCTGTCAGGTGGTTCAAGAGCATGTGTGGCTTGTATGGAACCAAAGGGCATGTTCTGCTAACACTGCTGCACATTGTTGCCTTCAGTCATCATGGGAGGAAAGGCTAAACGTCAGCTAGAACCCTGTGCAAATAAAGAGGTTCTCTTTCCCTCCAAGTTGAGGCTCTGGAACTCAAGTTTTCAGCTTCCCGCAGCCTGGGGGGATCCATGGACCCCAGGGTCAGAACCCATGCCCCTCTTACAGCCCCTCCCTGGTGCAGTATGGGGCACACGGGTGGTTCCTGTTGTGCGTGGCAGGGATGGCCATGTGTGTGTCACACAGGCCCTGGAGCCTGGTGGGGGCAAAGGGTCAGGGCTGGCCCACGGGGATGGGACCCCAAGCCAAGGAGGCAGGAAGAAGTGGAGCGCTAACCCCAGTTGTGTGCCAAACTGTAGGAGGGAGAGGGCACATGGAGGGGACAAAGCCAGACGTTCCTGGATGCCTGCGTTCCGTTCAGGAGCTGAGGAGTGAGGAAGTGGCCTTCAGGGGACAGGTCTGTGACTGCTGCAGCAGCGAGCAGAGCCGCACAGCACACTATGGCGCCTCAGCATATCTCCACGGTAAACATAGGGACGCTGAGGCTCAGAGATTTCCTGGCTGCCCGAGGTCACACAAAGTGCCATTGGCTGCCTAGGCTTTGGACCCCAGAAGGCTGGCTCTGGAGCCCATGCTGCCTCGGGGCAAGAGCCAAGGCAGGGCGACCTGACCAGACACAGAGGCAAGAAGGCGGAATTAACCAGTGGCCCTTGGGACCGAGACAACTAGAGACAGAATAACTACGGGGGGCAATTAGAAGGCTGGTTACGAAGGCAAAGCTGCAGTTAGGGGCTGTGGGGTGGGAGCAGGGTGGGGGGGAGCTCTCGGGCGCCTGCCGGAGCACCTGGCTGCGTGCGCTGCTGGCGTGACGTGGGAGCAGGGCGAAGGGCAGGCTTGGGGTGCGGGGGACCTCAGAGGCTAGTATGGGGTGCTGAGAGCACGCTCCTATGGCACTTGAGGGGCTGGGACTTCCTCTGGTCTCCCTGCACCCTTCCTCCCTCCTCCTCCGGGGCTTCTGCAGGCCCTTCTCATTGCACTTCCCACCCTTCCCTCCAGGGCAGGCTGATGGGTTCAAGTCCCGTCCGCGCTGACCACAGCTATGTCCTTTCTCTGGCCCAGGCCCTGGCCCTGAGCTCCAGCCCTGGGGACCCGCACCAACTTGGCCTTTCCTGTGGACTAATTCGACAAATGCTTTCAACAGCAGCCCCTCACATCAGACATGATTCTAGGCACTTTGCAATTTTAACTTAGTAAGCCCTCACAACACTCCTATGATCCCCCACTTTCTGATGGAGAAACTGAGGCATGGAGAGGTGATCTAGCCTTTTCTTGCCTCCCCAGACTCATTTCTTGAAATTTTTCAGTCTGCCCTTGACCTCAGCTTTCCCAGCTTTCCTTAGCTGTCAGTCTTTCCGTGAGACACTCCTGCTTTGCTCATTTTTCTTTGTTTTGTTTTGCCAAGAGCAGTGGTTTTCAAACTGTAGGGTCCCCTACGAGTCACCCACAGGGCTTGCGAACTGCACAAAGCTGGGCCCCACCCCCGAGGTTCTCACTCATCAGGGCTGGGACCTAAGAATGTAAGTCCCCAGGTGATGCGGATGCACTGGCCCAGGGGGGGGACACCTGAAGACTCCCTAGCCTAGAATGTTCTTCCCTCCTCACCTACCCCACCGCCCGCAAACTCACAGCTGGTGCAGTTTCCTCTGGGTCTCAGCCTACAAGACCCCTGGCCCAGCACCCTCCTGTCCCCGAGGTACACCCCCACATGGCACCTCCTGCACCCCACACTCGTCAGCTCCCACTGGAGCTGGCTCTTTACTATGACCTCCCTTGGGGCCATGGCTGCCTCAGGTCATCTCTGTCCCCACACCACCTCCCCGCACTGCTCCGTGCCTGGCGAGTCAATAGATGGTTTTCACATGAGCGATACTGCAGGGGAGAGGTCAGGCGTGGCAGAGCCGACTGGCGAGCGTGCAGGCCCGGAGGTGCGGCTCTCCACCTGGCAGCACGTGAGTCAGCTGGGAGCTTTGAACACCTGCCAATGGCCAGTGCCCCGCCCCCCAGGACAACTAAACCCGCCCTTATCAGAGTTGCAGGGTGCTACTGGGCAGGAGCGGGGGCAGCCCAGCCTTGGCTTCCCTCCCGTCTAAGTGGCAACAGTCAGGGCCCACCTCACGGGAAATGCCAGTAAAAACGCCATGTTTCTGAACAACAACAACAAAAAAAGAGCCGTGGCTGGTATGGCTCCATGGATTCAGCGCTGGTCTGCAAACCAAAGTGTCACTGGTTCGAGTCCCAGTTAGGGCACAGGCCTGTGTTATGGGCCAGGTCCCCAGTAGGGGGCATGGGAGAGCTACCACACATCGACGTTTCTCTCCCTCTCTCCCTCCCTTTCCCTCTCTCTAAAAATAAATGAATAAAATATTTTTAAAAAATTAAAAACAAAAAAAGAAAAAAACTTACAAAACTCAGGAAGCACACCTGGCAGAGGCCTAGCGCTCCCCCCTTGCTGGCTTCGTGCCTGTGCCCTGGGGAAGTTTCCAGCGACTCCTGAGGCCAAGCCCCCAGGACCCTCTTTGCCTCCAACGTGCCTCTATTGGCATTCCATACCCTCTCTCCCAGCAGATATTTGTGCCTGGAGATTCCTACTTCCCTTTTCCATTTCCCCCTTGCAGAGAGTCCCTGGGGGCTGCCTGTGGTGGCCGATGGCCCGGCTTCCTTGGCAAAGTTCATGATGGCAGAACTGGCCAGCCTCAAGCCAGAAAACAAGCCTGTCCTGGAGGTAAGGCCCTGGCCACCGGCTGGACGGACCGGATGGCAGAGGCCAGGAGCCTCCTGCCGGCGGGAGGGCGTGTCCGCAGCCTGGGAGTCTGGCGGCCCGGCTCCGGGAAGGGAGACTCTGCCAGGGTGGGGGACACAGAGGCCAGAGCCTCCCGAGGGTGCCTGGGGGGACTGGGATCAGGTCTCCAGAGGGCTGGCTCCTCACTCAGCAGCTTGCCCCACCCACCTCCTTCCACCCGGGCCACCTCTCGCCTCCAAACAGGACGGGGAGACTGGGAAGGCGGTGTGTGGGGGGCCCTCCCTCCACACCTGTGCTTGTGCCCCGTGTTCCTTATCTCAGCGAATGTTCCAGTGCTGGGAGATTCCCACGGAGAGTGGAGGACAGCTTACGCCCCTCACGGCCGCAGAGCTAGAGAGCAGCGGTGCCACGCGGACTGCGATGAGGAGGGGCAGAGGCAAAGGCAGCCTCCTGGTGGGGGAGGAGGGAAGGGACCCGGCACCTCCCCAGCACAGGCAGAGGAAGAGGGGGACCGCTCAGGGGTGCAGGGGTGCAGGGGTGCCCGTTGCGGGCCGATGGCGCAGGCAGGCCCTGAGCAGCAATGGGCGTGTGGTCCCCTCCTTAGGCCGGGCCTCAGCAGGAGCAAATGCCCCTGCGCAGCTGCCCTGCGTCCCTCACTTCCCCTGCTGTGGCCCCACAGTGCCCGGCCCTGAGCCCAGCCTGGCAGCGGTGGCACCATCAGGGAGGGGGCCCGACGGCTGCGCGCTCAGCTTCTGCTGCCCCACTCCGGGCTGGAGCCCAAGGCACGACGGTCCCTCCTGGGTCCGGTGAGCACGTGGGAGTCTAGTCACAGCTCCGACCGTCACCCGGAAGCAAAAGAGGGGTGTAGGCAGCGAGTGAGGCCCCTCAGAGAGCAGGCTGGGCCCTGGGGACCGTCTGGCAGGTGGGGCAGACGGCGGTGGGATTCTCAGGGCAGGAGAGACCACAGGCTCCTCACTGGGCACGTGCGAGGCAGCCCCTGGCAGTCGGCTGAGTGAAGGGCCACAGTCATGAGCCTGTCCTCAAATCGGGCCGCCGAGGGCGAGCATGGGCGTGCAGTGCCGGGGAGCAGGCCACGGCTGCGGCAGTCCGAGCGGAGGGGACGTCCCGGCCAGGAGCCGGGGCCCCGGGCAGGGAGGGCCATCCCAGACACCACCTGCACACGCCTGAGGAGCCGGCATTGCGCCCCTCCTGCGTCCCTTCGGCTGCTCCGAGTCGCAGCACCACTCCGTCTCCCTGTGTGAGCGCAGCGGGCCCCAAGCACCCTCTTCCTCAGGACCTTGGCACGGCTTCCCTCTCCTGGCTGCTCTCCCCCAGGCTTGTACGTGGCTGGCTTTTTCGGGTCTTCACTCAGAGTTTCCTGTGCGGGAAGGCCATTCCTGACCATTCTATCTAAAAGTGTAACCGCCTCCCCAACATCTCATGCCTCCTGCTTTACTGTTTTCCCGTCAGCACTTACTTCTGTCCAGCCTGTTGTACCCTTTATTCATTTATCTTGCTCATCCTGCATTCGTGCCAGCTTGCTGAGAGCAGGCGCTTGGGGCTGTTCTGCGTAGGCCAGCATCACAGGGCCTCGGAGAGGGCCAGGTACCCAGTCGCTGGTCAGAAAGTCCTCCCCGAGGGGGACGGCGGGGACGTCCCCACTGGGCTGCCAGGGGGGCAGAGTTCAGCCGGAAGGCTGTTCACTAAAGAGTGGGCGTGTGCCACCTGGCCCTGCTTTCTGCTGCCATGAGCTTGGCCAGTGAGGTTGCCCCTCTGTGGCTCAGTGTCCCCATCTGTCATGGTAGGGACGATCGTGCCTGCCTGATACAGTTGCTATGGGGGTCAACTGTGCCAAAGTCTTGTAAAGTACTAGGGACAGAGTTCAGTTCCCACGTGTTTTATAAATTCAAAAAATAATACATTAATAGGCTTTTCCACCTTTTTTAACCAGAAATAATTGGCCACTAAAGCGGCTAGCTTCATAAATACTGCAGCGCCCCCTTATCCACGGGGGACACATCCCAACACCCCCAGAGGATGCCCAATCCGCTGACAGTGCCGGACACTGCGAATACTATGTTTTCCCTCTACATGCTCCCTGTGATAAAGTTCGACTTACAAATTAGGCAATCTCAGGGTCGGATGATTCGATCTTACCATAGGTCTTAGCAACCTCAGACCACAACTTTTTGTTGCCTTGTTTTGAGACTTTCATGTTGTCACTTGAAGGAAGCGCATGAAGGCTTCTCTTGGGCACATCCGAATTGCCAGCGTCACTGCTCTTGCGCGTTGGGGCCCTTCCGTATAAACTAAGGGCGACCTGAGGGTAAGCACCATGGCTCCCTGCAGCCAATCGGAGAGCCGGGAGGGCTACTGAGTGACCGGCAGGCTGGGAGTTCATGCCGCGGGGCTCCGCTGGACTGAGGGATGATTCACGTGCTGAGGAGCGTGGGTGGCTCGAGATTTCTTCACACTACTCAGATGGCGTGCGATTAAAACGTACACATTTCTGTTCATTTTTAGAATTTTCCATTCAGTGTTTTCGGACCGTGGTGGAGAGTGGGTACCCGTAGAAAGTGAGACCATGGGTCGGGGGGAAACTGCTGCAGTAACGTCACCTCGTGAGCAGGCTGTGCACCTGCCCTAGCAGAGCAACCAGGTGTGTTTGGCTCCCTCTCCGGCCAAGCCTGACTTTGGGATTACTTGCCTTTTGTCTCCTTCCACCTGGGGAAGAGGATGGAAGCACCTTTGTGCCCTCTTTGCCTCCATAGTGGAACTCCTGGGTCCCTGAGCCCACAGGGTGCCTTCACCCCCGACTCCCCGTCCATGGCACCCTGGTCCCGGCGGGGCTGAGACTCTGGACTCACTGCACCTCCCCAAGGACGCCTTCCTTCCAGGCTGTGCCTCCTCTTCTTTCTCAGGGCAGCAGCCATGCCCTTCAGGGCACACAGGTGTGAACTGGCCACCAAACTCACAGGACGCAGCAGGCTTTGGGCCAGTACCATGTGTGTCCTCTTCCTGTAGCTGCTGGAACAGATGACCACAACCTGGTGGCTGAAGACCAAACACGGTCGTTCTCCTATAGTTCTAGGGGTCGCAAGTCCAAAATGGCTTCACCGGGCCTTACACCACAGTGTGAGCAGGGCCGGCTCCCTGCAGGGCTGGGAGGAGGAACCCAGTTCCCTCCCTGTCCAGCGCCTAGGGCTGCGTTGCTTGGCTTGTGGCGCTTCTTGAGTTTTCTGTGCTCCACCTTCATGTCGCCTTGTCCTCTGTCAGCCAGGGAATCTCCCTCTGCCTCTCTCTTATAAGGACGCATGTAGGGCCTGCCTAGGCATTCAGGATAATGTCCCCATCGCAAGAGCCTTTAATCACACCTGCTAAGTCCCTGTTCCAGTAGAAGGCAATGTGCACAAGTTCCAGGGCCGGCTGAGGGGCCGGTATTCAGCGCAGCGCACTATGCTTCTGGATGAGAAACCCAACCGCCTGGGACGCCCAGCAGCCACCCAAGGACACGGGGCTCTTTGCCCTGCCCCCCGCCCAGGGAGCTGGAGCGGCTGCAGCCTCCATCCACCCAAGGCCCATGTACCAGCTCTGAAATGTCCGCCACTGATCTTGACTGTGGTTTGCAAGGAAAGCTGAGAGACAAGCCAGTCATTCCCAGGAGGCCTGTGCCAGCCCAGGCCCGGATGTCAGCCACTCACCCCAACACTCAGCCTTGACCCCTCGCCTCCACAGGAAGCGCTCCAGCCGGGAGAAGACGGCGCCCCTGTCCTCAGCGTAGAAAAGGTGGCGAGCATGGGAGAGAACCTGGCTCCCCTCTTCCTGGTGCATTTGCCTCTGCGGGCTATACTTGGCCTCCCCTGGGCCTCGGGTACCTCATCTGCAAAAGGGGGCCAATCACATCAATGCCCTAGGCTTATCCTCAGGATAACTGAGACAGCGCATTGGTGACAAGCCAAAAATTGGTGCCCAGGGCAGGTGCACAGCGGTAACGTCCAAATGGCGGCTGTGACTATTTTCATTGCCATTCATGCTCTTTTTTAGTCCATTTCAATAAACACAGGAAGTGCTCCTACATGTCAAGCACGACGTCCCCTCAGGCCTGTGGGAACAGCCGTGACCTGAGTCAGATGTGTCATCCGCCATCCTCAGGGAGCGCAGAGACTTCTCTGAGGGAAGCCGAAGCAGGATCAGGGGGGCATCCTGGAGGGAAGAGGGGATGCTGGCCCAGAGGAGAGGGTGGGGGAGGGCCGAGGACAGAGGGAACCTCGGGTCGGGGGGCCTGGGCAGAGCCTAGCAGAACCGGGAGCTGGCAGCCCTGTGGCGGCTTGACTCGGCCTTCCCATTGAGCGTTCAAACGTCCAGCACCTGCTGTGTGCAGAACGCTTTCTACGCGCCGGGAAAACACGAGAACCATCCTCGCAGGAATCCCTGCTCTCAGGGGAGAGACTATCGGTAAGATAAACAAGGAAAGAGCAAAGAGTCTCCAGAAGGTGGTAACGCTCTGGAGAATAACTCAGACACCCAAGCGCACGCAGGGGCGGTGGGAGGTAGAGGGATGTGTGGGGTATAAATATTTCCTTGGGCGAGCTAGGAAGGCCTGGCCAAGATTCAGGTGGCATTTGAACAAAACATCTTGAAAAATTGGTTAAGGGAGTGAGCTCTGGCTATCCCTGCGGGAGGTGGGCAGAGTTTTTAAAGGTACAGCGTTGGTTTTAATAGCTTGAGCTGGGACTGGCCGCTGAATGATTTCACCTCCAGCACCCAGTCAGTTGAATGGGTAAGGTGATCCTTTGGAGACCAGGTGGAGAACAACCTGAGGCAGCGTCTGGACTTGAAGAGATCAGCCCTCAGCACCTGCTGTGGGAGAGGGAGGGATGGAGCGGAGTCGTGGGGCCAACGGCTCAGCAGCCCTGGGCAGGCAAGGAAAGATGGCCCACCTTTATAGGCCTCTCTGTGGAATGGACAGTCCACGTAAATTAAGCTTCCAAACAAACAACATTTAAAAATCACACCTTTTAAGCTGTGAGATGGGAAACCGGTGATCACACTTACTAGTGAGGGGTGCAAAGTTGAGTAAGTGGTCCCCGAGGGAGGGGCTGAGAGACTGTTGGGTGAGTAGTCACAAGCCTGAGCACATGAACTTTGGCCTCAATGTTTGAGTGACTATTTAAACCGCTCAGATGCCCTCCTTCAGTAACCGAAATTGCCAGTTCTTGCTCTTGCTCAAGAAAGCACTTACCCTGGGTAGGTTTTCACCCCGAGCCCCGGCGCTGAGCCTGAGAGCAGCGTGTGTGCGCATCGGATGATCTGTGTTTCCACAGGGACACTTCCCCTCCGCTACCACTACCTCACCCTCAGAGCCAGGCTCCGGGCTCCCCCAGTTTCTGGCTGTAGGCTACGTGGACGACCAGCCCTTCATACGGTATGACAGTCGCGTGGGCAGGGCCGAGCCCCATGCCCCGTGCGTGGTGTCTGTGGACGCCCAGTACTGGGAGACGGAGACCCAGAAGCAGAGGGCCTGGGCAGAGGTTCAGCCGGTGGACATGAAGCAACAAGAATTCAAAAAGAAATGAGGATTCAGAACCTCTGGGACAACTTTAAACTGTCCAACACTGAATTATTAGAGGTGCCAAAAGGGGAAGAGGAAGAGCAAGAAATTAAGAATCTATTTGAACAAATAATGAAGGAAAACTTCCCAAATCTGGCAAAGTCCCGGAAGCCCAGAGATTTCCAAAGAAACTGGAGCAAGGAGGAACACTCCAAGGCACATCATAATTACATTACCCAAAATTAAAGATAAGAAGAGAATATTAAAAGCAGAAACAGAAGAGGAGAGAGTTACCTACAAAGAAGTTCTCATAAGACTAACAGCTGATTTCTCAAAAGAAACCGTGCAGGCAAGAAGGGGCTGGAAAGAAGTATTGGAAGCCATGAAAGGCAAGGACCTACATCCAAAATTACTCTATCCAACAAAGCTATCACTTGGAATGGTAGGGCAGATAAAGTGCTTCTCAGATAAGGTCAAGCTAAAGGAGTTCATCATCACCAAGCCCTTACTACATAAAATGTTATAGGGTCTTATTTAAGAAATAGAAGATGATCAAAAACTATGAACGGTGAAATGACAACAAAGTCATAACTATCAACCAAACCAAAAAAAAAACATAAAAAACTAAGCAAACAACTAGACCAGGAACAAAATCACTGCTATGGAGATCACATGGAGGGTTATCGGTGGGGAGGGGTGATGGGGGAGTGGCTCTGTCCTGCAGAGCGGCTCCCTGTTGCCACAGATGGGGAAATAAACTGTACCAGACATAATCTGCCTGTCAGGAAAAGGGGTCGGGTGATTCCCTCTAGTGGAGAGTGCCCCAAACCCCAAACCCCTAGAAGTGGTTTTTATTGTGAATGATAGGCACAGGAGTATACAGCATGCCTACAAAGCCTATCAATCTACATCAAAAGACTATAGATAATAAATTGAAGAAATGCAGAGGTTTGTCTTAAATCAAGGTCCATCAGACAAGTTGGTGCCAGATGCCCATTAAGGCACAGTTTTTGAGGCTCAGAAATTATCTCCTTGCTGTGAAGTAAAACACCTGGTTTTTCCTTATCATTGGCAGTGCAAGCAGACCAATGTCAGTGGATCCAATGTATTCTTTCACAGGGCTGCAGTTCCCAATATACCACACAGTGGTCCCCAACATCAGTACTCATTCACTTGAGGGCATTCTTAGCAAATTAAGTTTCATAGGATTTAATGCATTCCTTTTCCAGGACTAATTGTCCCCAGGAACCACCTAATCCAGTTTAGGGCTGTACCTGCCTTTAAATTGTTTCACTGACCAGTCAGGTGGCCAGGCAGAGCACCCAAGAGATAAGGAGACTTTTTTTTATGGAGAATTAGGACTCTGGCCATGACAAAGCCGAGGAGTGAGGGTCTTTGCCCCTTCTCCAAAGGTGTCCCCCACATCTTTGCCTGATGGCTCCTCTGCAACTGTGCCTGTCTGAGGTTGCCCCTTCCATCGAGGCGGTCTTACAGTCATTGACAAACCACCCACCCTTCAGGGCCAAGCAGTGTGATGTGAGGGAGGCAGGGGCTGCACCCTTGTGAGGGGAACAGGTTTTGTCTCCTCAGTGGCCTATTTTCCCAAGGCCTCCTTGCTCAGCTCCAGCCTTGGGGCCCTCTCAACCTGTCAGCAAGGCTCCAGTTCCTGAAAATAGGCAGGATAGTTCCCAACAGAGGGGGAGGTAGGAGAATGGGGAAAAAGGAACAGGGAATAAGAAGCACAATTGGTGGGCATAAAATAGACAGGAGGAGGTTAAGATATGTATAGGAAATGGAATAGCCAAAGAACTTATATGTAGGACCCATGGACATGAACTGAGAGAGGGCTGGAGGATGGAGGGGAGCAGGGAGGAGGGGGATAAAGGAGAGAAAAAAGCTGAAAAAAACTGGGACAACCTAATAGCATAATCAATAAAATATACTTTAAAAACATACAAATATTTTCCATTTTCAGATTTTTCATATCTGAAAAATGTTGTGATTAAATAACCTTTCTCTTAATCATCAACAAACTATCATTCTTCTGTTTGCTCGGAAGTTGAAATCCACCTACCAACATTCTGTGAGAGTGTGGATGTGGGGAACACTAACTGAGGAAGGAGCCGGCAACTGACTCACTGCTAAATGAGGTGGGAAATAAAATGACACCAGGGAGCTAGAGGCCGGGACAGAAAATAACAGAAGTGAGGTCTGAATAGGAAGAGGGAAAGAAATTAAAGGAGAAATAACAAGAGAAAGAACCAGAAGAAGGTCTGTGGTATCCCCTTCCCTCCCCCAACATGGAACCAATTCTTCCTGCCTCTGAGCCTCACCAGCACTCATCTTGTCTCCCCTACAAATGCGTTACCTAATTTGTGCTTCTTTTTTAATTTACATGTGTGCCCTAAGTTTCTGTCTTGATTATCACAAGACCTTTCAACAGCAACAGTGCTTTTCAATTTCACCACCATCTTATGAGAAAATTCCACTAAGGTGGGCTTTGTGGCCTGCGGAAACAAGTGTTTCATCTGAGTCACCCCACTATTACTAACACAAGAGAATCACACCTGAGCCAACACTGCTCTATTAGTGAGCAATCACTCATTCAACCAGTCACTATTCATTGGGACGTGTACAGTGGTGATTAGCCGTCAGACCCCCTTCCGTAGGAGGTGGGTAGTAGGAGAGGAAAGATGGGGAAGCTGAGAGGTAGGGGATACAGGCCACAGCAGCACCAAGCACCAGGGAAGCACCACTAACCACTTGACCACAACTCTCATTACTCAGGACCAAGAGACTGCAGATGCAGCTACAGTAGTGACACTACCCGTGAGGCTTGTTCACACAGACATTCCTGGGCCAGATCTGTGAGCAAGAAGGGACCATAAGTCATGATGTCACCTGAGGTGTGTCTCTTCTGAGCAACATGAAGGTTCATATAACAGTTCTCCTTTTGTTTGTGGGCTCTGCTAGGGGGCCATTAATGTCCTAGCTCTGTATGGCCACACAGCCCCCTCCCTCTCACCCCACATGACAGGAAGAGCAGGGATGGAGGCGGGAAGAGAAGGAAAGGCAGCGGGGAGGGAAGTGACGACACATGGGTTTGATCCTGGGGAGAGACACAGGAAATGAGCCAGCATCCCACACTACAGTGAGACAGGCTTTATACCTGGATGAGGGAAAGTGACGTGTGTTGGAGAACTCACACGACACGGAGAGTGTGGAGCAGGACTGGAGGGTTCAGCTGCCGTTCCAGGGTCACTGTCTACACACAAGCACGGCCTCCAGCCCGCCAGGTCCCCAGCAGCAATGGAGGGGATCAGCATGGGGGTCATCAGTTTATTGGGCACAGGGTGATTTTGGAGACTCTAAAATAGATTTAGACCAAAAGCTCTCAAAATGGAAATGCTTGATTAACTTTAAGAGGACTTGACTTATATAGTTCAAACAGATGGTATTTAACAACCATTTAAATAAAACTGAAACATGTATCTTAGGTGTTCTGAAACACACAAAGTACACTAATAGAAATCTCCATGATATAGTGGAACAGACCTTGTGGACAGACTAGGATCTAATTCCGGTTCTACCACTTACAGCTGCATGGCCGTAGGTGCCCCTGCGGGGTGTCCTGAAACGGGGTGTCCAGCGGGTGAGCTGCAAGGCGCGAGGGTTTCATGTTTCGGTAGAAGAGGAGGGAGGAAGCTGGTGCACACGTAGAAGGGTAGGGAGACAGGAGGCAGGTGGGGAATGGAGGGCAGAAGAGCTCGTGCTCCCAGCCAGCTGGAGCGCCTACGGGTCCTGCTTCCGAGGCACGAGCCAGGAGGCAGGCAGAACAACGCTCTGAGGGATCCATGTTCTTGGGGAGGGTTGCATGTGGCGCCAGGGGCTCTGGTGAAGCACCCCCTGCAGGGGCTTGCAAACAGTAGGTGTTAAAAAATGCACCGCAGCCAAGGATGTGAGCAAACTGATTGCTAAGCTCCTACGAGCACCCTCTCGGCGACCCTCAGAAATATCTGCAGAGGCCTTGAGAGAAAGTGGCCAAGTGCCCCAGTCACACAGTCAGGACTGACGGCCCAGCGTCTGCATCGCTCTTGTCCCCACAGCCTGGTGCACAGCCCAGGAACATTCGGAATTCATTTTTTATACAATTTTAAGTGCAGGAATCCATACTACCAGCTTCTTTCAGTGTTCAAAGAACCCACTTTCTTAGAGACTAAATGAGGAAACAATAAGTGTGGCTTGGGGCATTCAAGGCTGAGTTTCACAGTCTGGATGGAGGGAGGGACAGCTTCACCTCACCTCTGATCGCACCTTCCAAAAAAGGCAAAAGCAGCACCACAGAAGCTCCAGTCTCCCGACGTCGCTAAAGGTCGGTCAGCTCAGGGGCTCACAGGTAACAGACGAAGACAGACCCATCCCGGCCAGAATTCTGCTCTCATGAAAGGGGCCTACATGAATTTTGCTTCTGATCTCGAATTTGCAGCTTCCCAGGGAGGAATAGCCACCCTTTTATGGATAATTCAGGACAGCATTAGTACTGCGTGTGGGAACTTAATATAAATAAAATAAAAACAGCGGGTGTATTGTCTCCTCCAGTGTTGTCAAAATCTGTTGTGACAAATTACAAGAGCCATGAGACAGCAGCAAGAACACTATCAAAGCACATCGCATCTTGGTTTACGTAAGCAATTATCATCTTCCAACAGTCTGATCTTCTCACACTCGTAAAGCAACGGAATATCAAGGAAATCACCAGGAAATACATTTTAACTTGAGTGGAATTCCCCTTTCACCTTCAAGCATGACTTTCATAAAATTAACTGGTTTCAAATCAGGAGAGTTTTTAACAGATGTACAGTACAAAGACAGACACACAATAGGTATATATGTTTTAATTGTATGATATAATCAGAGTATTTTCAAGAATAAAATTAGAAAACTTTAGCTTCTGCCTTACATTCATGTTGTATGATTTTTATGTGACATAAATTTAAGGATAAGTTATTCTTCACTACAAATGTTTAAATCACCCCCCCCAGATGGTGTGGCTCAGTGGGCTGAGTGCAGGCCTGTGAACCAAAGGGTCACGAGCTCGATTCCCCATCAGGGCACGTGCCTGCATTGCGGGCCAGGTCCCTGGTGGAGAGCATGCGAGAGGCAACCATACACTGATGTTTCTCTCCCTCTCTCTAAAATTAAATAAATGAAAAATGTATAAATCATTAAAGGTGAAAAGAAAGAGGTTGCTCCTTACTACTTTTGGAACAATTAATTATTGTAATACTATAAATATCCATATGCATCCCGATCTGGAAGGAGGTTTTTCCAAACAGGTTACTTACCAAAACGACTGACATCCCAACTACATCAATCATTGCTTGTTAATCCAAATGTTCTTCTATTCCAACCTGTTAAAAAAGAATGACATTCTAAAATGGGATAAAATATTTCATTAACTGTTCAATAAAATGTAAATACTCAAAAGTAATTATCTTCCAAATGCTTACTTTTTCCCCCACAGCAAAGTAAAAACAAATAAAACAAAAGCCTTTTAAATCTTTAAGTTTTCCACTGAGAGAAGTACATTTCAAAATGACACAATTCACAGTCACTGCTGTATCGTTATGATGCTCTGCATATGCAAATAGGCACATCCGTTTGCTCCAGCTGCAAGGGACATGCCCAATCAGTGAATACGAGAGAGCCCTTTGGCCTTCCCAGCCCAGGGGTTGTTCTCTTTGGAAACGACTACCAGTTATCATTCTACTTGTGAGCTCTTCTATTTGTTCCAGAGCATGTCTTATATTTCACATCAAAATTCATGTGATTAAGAGAACAATTAAATAACTGTTAACTCTATGCATAATGATCACCTCAAATTGAATGGATAAAGCTCTTATGTTCCCCTTTCCTTTACCTGCTTCCTTGAAACTTGAAAACTGGTCCATATCAAAGCAGAAGATTTGCAAATAAATGTATTAATAACAATGTTGGCTTCATCGTATTCAAAGGCTTCAAAAGTCTGCAAACAATAATTTACCAATTCAACCAATTCAATCTGAACATTTTTATAAATGGTATAATTCTATATCCTGCATATTTTAAAAATATTTTATCAATTACATGAATAAGCAAGTGCATTTACTGTCACCACCACACAATGAGGAAGGAGACATGAGTTAGACACACCTAGAACTGAAATGACCTCTGAGATTACCAGGCGGCACTGAGGAATGTTCCCTAGAGCAACTGTCAAATGTAACAAATGATCAAATGTCATTTCAACTCTTTTCTTGGTACGCTTTCAAACACAGTTTCATTATTTCTAGACCGGACATGCCTTTCTTCATTGTCTGCGTTACTGTTTTTGGACATTGTCCTGCACTCTGTTAACAGTGAAACTCTTAAGGACTTTGCTTCTCTCTAAAAAATACTAAGAGTTTGGAGTCCCTTATTTTAGGTCTCCTCTCCAGCTGCGAGGCTGCACCTTGCTTTACTCTCTGTCTGTGATAACACAGATTAAGATACCTGAAGTCTCTCTGTTTGTGGTAAAAGCCTCTGGTCTCACTTACGGTTTGTGCTCCCCACGTCCTGGGCTTGGAAATGCGGTGGCTCAGCTGGTTCAGAGTGTGAGGAAGGGGAGAGCAGCGGCCTCCGAGGAGTAACGTGCAGCCGGGGCTGTGATCAGAGGAACAGCCGTGGGAAGCCGGGCACGCGGGGCTCCTGCCGGGCGATCACCGAAGCCTGTGAGAGAAGATTCCTCAGCTGGGCCCCAAAGGGCCAGCAGCTTCAAGCTCACCGGTGACAAGGCAGAACAGAAGAGCCTGCGTTCAAGTCAGAGGTCTGCCCGGCTTGGGAATGGTCCACAGGCCAGCAAACGTGAGAAATGTAGGAAATGGGAAGTAGTTTGTGCTGTGGTTTCAGCCGAGCTCGCTTATGAGACCGAGAGGGGAGATGAAGCTGGAGGATCAGGCAGGGCCGCACCAGGCCGGGCTGCCAGGCGGTCCCAGCCTGCGGTTTGCTCTCCAGAGCAATGGCAAGTCCAGATGCATTCCAGCTAGTGGGTGGGGCGTGGCAGGGCGGGGGAAAGGGGTCCCGGGGAAGAGATGAAGGCTGGACAGAAGGAGACCCTTCAGAAACATTCCCTAAACCAAGGGAGAGACAAAGGTGGTTTGAATTTGTCTCTGACCTGCCTCACCCTTTAGGGACAGAATGGAGAAGGCTTGGTTGTAGGATGTGCCAGACCAGAAATGCAAGTCCAGGATGGCCCTCGGTTCCCTGCTTGCACAGGGACATGGAGCGAGCCCCCACAAACAAGCCACAAACCAGCACGGCCCCCGAGAGAAGACCTGAGGGCCCTTTTAACCGAGAAAGATACGCAGTTCAGTGCACAGATTCTGTACCACTTGCTTTGCTGGTCCAGGGCTTATGTTGTTCTTAGTGTTTTTCTTGATTTTCATCTTGTTCTAAGTAATGATACTATGAGGGAGCTAAACCTTCAGACGTGAGAGTGTTACACTTAATGAACTGACTTTTATTCCTTTGACAAACCAAATTTGATGAATGTGTTTTCTGAATATGTATTAACAATAACTTATAAGCTATACATTTGAATAGGCTTATCTACATTAAAATGTTTTTAGTCCTTTAAGAGATAATTATCCTCTAGCTTTATATTTTATTATCAATATCTATTTTGGATTATCAGCTAATGGTTTCACTATAGGAAATTTAGAAAAGAAGGGAATCGTAAAGGAAACAGGTACTCTGAATATTTTCTTGATCACCCTCAATTATTTTACATGAGGAATAATTCATTCTCTCATTTAATCCTCATACTAACTTCATAAGGCAGGCGGGTGCTACTGCCATCGTTTTACAGAAGAAAAATGAAAACTTAGGTAAATTAAATAAGGAAAAAAGCCATCCTTTGGTTTTAACTTTTCATTAGTGTCAATGTATCTTTCCACATTTTTGAGCATGTCTTTAATTATTTTTCAGACTAAATTGCTATAAATTAAAATGACTGGTATAGAGAATGAACTATTTATATTTCTTAATAAAAACAATCAATGTGCTTCCCAGAATGTCTACCAATTTATATTCTTTAGACATGTAAGAAAGTGTTTATTTCACCTCACTCATTTATTATAAATATATATTTTTGCAACTTTTAAAGCTTAAAAATTTTCTGATTTCATTGTGTACTTTTTCCTTCTCTAGTATTTTGAAAAAAATTCCCCCTTTTATTTTCTAATGGGATACAGAAGAAATTTCATGTATTCATCTACTCAGCAACTTTTATTGATCATCTATATATACTGTGATACTCTGGGTTAGCAGTAAAGTAGAAAATTAAATTTGAGTGTTATTGAGCTTAGTCTAGGGACAAAAGCCAACATTATCAAAATAAACAAAATATAAATGTATAATTTAGGAAACGTGATACACATTAATAAAGTAATATGCTAAATGAAATCTCAATGGCCCTGTCCAGGTACCTCAGTTGTTTAAAGTGCTGTCCTATATACCAACATTGCGGATTCGATCTCCAGTCACGGCCCATACAAGAATCAACCAACAAATGCATGAATAAGGGGAACAACAAACCGATGTTTCTCTCTCTCTATCTCCCTCCCCCTTCCTCTCTCTCTCTCAAAGCAATAAATAAGAAATATAAATAAATAAAAACTCAATGATTGATAAAATGAAGTAGCAGCCAGTGAAAGTAGAGACTTATCTCAAGCGGAAATTTTGTCCTTCTAAAAATGTTCTGACCCACCAGATGACATCTTTCATTTCTCCATGGAACATCCTCTTGCTTGTCTTGAACACCATTTCTGAAGCTCCTCCACCAAGACGGCAGTCATTAGTGACATTAATTTCTGCTAAAAAAATCCCCACAAACACACAATGAAATTGCATCTAAATTTCTAAAAATCAGATTTACAAATTTCAACTACATTTATTCAAATTCCATTAAGAAAATCATTTATTTGCTAAATTTTTTTTTAAAAAAATAAGCTGCCTTTTTGGAAGCTGAAATTGTGCCTGCACAATGTACAATGCTTACTGTATCTTACAGCCACGGGTGTAAACTTACCCAAAGACCCTACGTGATAGGGGACCCTCAGAGCAGAAGAGAGCCAGCTGGGCCACCTGCCCCGTGTGTCTGGTGTCCTGAGATGGCCGCAGCCCCGAAGCTCTGCTTCCCTGAGGCCTGTGATGACAACGAGGGGACAGGATGAGGGCAGAAGGGTAGAGGAGAGAAGAAAAGTCTTCTCTCGGGACTGCTCGCCACCTCTCACTTCCAGCTCATTTCTACTCCTCACCAGGCTGCTGCTTCGCCCCGCCTCCGGTCCCTGCACGCACCCGCCCAGGCTCCGTCAAGCCCAGAACCTCTGTCCCAGGCTGCGGCAAGGAAGGCGGAAAGCCATGCCCAGGGAAGCGGCATAGGCCACCTCATGGCTGACCCCTGAGTGACAACTTTCAGAATCATGAACTCTCCCAACCGGAGTTCCAAGGCAGAGTTATTTGACTATATTTCAAGAGTCATCTTGAGGTAATTGATTATCTTAAGAGCCTAATGCAATATTTTAATGCCTCTCATTCAGACTTGAATAGTTTTTGTTCCATAAGGAGCAGGCACTGTTGGCATTAAGAGCTGATTCCAACGGGCTGGCCAGATGACTAGAGATACAGACTTTCATTAATAAAATAATAATAACAAAACCCAACACAATAATAATAATGATCAACATGTATCACTTACAATGTGCCATGCATTAGACCAAGTAATTTACATATATTAAACATTTGATCCTCACACAATCCTAAGGAGACATCATTATATTCCCTACTTTATAGATGAGAAAATTGAGAAACAGAGAGTAACCTGCTTAAGGTTTCACACTCTACTGTCTAGAGCAGTGTGCATTCCCACCAACAATGCACTAGGGTTCCCTTTGCTCCACATACTTGCCCGCACTTGTTGTTTGTTCATAGTGGCGTCACTCACAATAGCCAAAATCAGGCAATGGCCCAAGTGCCCATCAGTAGATGAATGGAAAAAGAAACAGTGGCACATCTACCTACACAATGGAATACTAGTCGGCTGTAAAAAAAGAAGAAAATCTTACCTTTTCTGACACCATGGATGACCCTGGAGATTTTTATGCTAGGTGAAGTAAGCCAGAGAAAAGACAAATGCCATATGATCTCACTTACATGTGAAAACTAATGAACAAAATACACTGACAAACAAAACAGAAACGGAGGCATGGATACCAAGAGCAGACTGACAGCTCTCGGCTCGGGGGAGGGGGCACTGGGTGAAAGAAGGTGAAGGGATGAGCTGAAGATCCATGATGCCTCACCCACAGACACAGACACTGCGTGGTGACGGCCTGAGGAAAGAGGGGTGGGGGGGTGGAGGTGGGCAAAGAGGGGAAGGGCGGGTCATCTGTTATAGTGTCAACAATAAAATAAAGTTGATAAAATAAAACTTTTTAAAAACCCAGCAGTGATCTCAAGGGTGAGCCTCTCTGCAGGCCGAGTGCCGAGTGCACAGCACTGAGTGAACACAGCAGAGATGACGTGCCCCACTGCTGCGTAACAGCCTTCAGTGCTGGTGCTGGAGATGGCAAGGTTGGGGCAATATACTCCTGTGAATCTAAATAGCAGTATATTATACCATGTAATAATGTTCTTAATTTCTCTGTCCACACATGCTTAATGAGTACTTAATAAGCATCAGCACAGATGTAGAAAAACTTATACCCTATAGGGCTTAAAACTAAGTTGCCATGTTCAAATAATTATATTACCAAAATATGCAAAATAGAAAAAAATTCACTAATCATAAACCACCTCAACACAGCTACTATTATAATTTTGTTTTGAATATTTTTTCTAATCCTTTTCCATGAGTATATTTGTTTTTACCTAACTTCTTGTTATACACACAAGTCTGTTTAAAATATCAGGAGAGACCCAAATGGCAGAGGAGTGAGTGGAAGCTACAGTGAACTTCTCCCAGGACAAATTGGGAATTGCAACTACATTGTAGAGAAAGCATCCTGAAGCACCAGCTGAACACAAGCTGGAGGGAATTCTTATAACCAAGGACAGACAGAAGAAACACTTCACCACAAGACTGGTGGGGGGTGTCGGAAAGGTGAGAGAGGGCTGGCTGGGCTCCCACGGACAGCAGATGAAGTGCTGGATGGATACTTCAGTGGCTGAGGGGTTCCCCTGAGAAGTACGGGGTCCAGACTCCAAGCTGAGCTCTCCAGCCTACAGCATCAGAGCTGGCAAGGAACCCAGGTAATACCCAGTTGTGAAAAGCAGCAGGGTTTGTGTCTGCCAGGAAGAACAGGCTGAAGACACAGAGAGCACCATATTTTGTTTGCAGCCACTTATCCTGGGCTCGGGCAAAAGGAGGGCAGAGTAGAATGGAGACATGTGAGGAAAATCTGGTGCTGCTTGTTCCCAGGACAGAACTGAAGGAACAGCCTCCAGAATCCCTGTGCTGAGTCACGTCCCATTTACAGGAGCCGTGGCTCTCAGGCAGAGAACACTCCTCTCTGAATGGCATCTGCTGAGGGGAAGCAATAGCCCCACCTGCAGAAATTACTCTACCCCACCCTTTGGTGCTTACAGCCAGGCTGCTGATCACAGCTTGATTAGGTTAAAAACATACCAGCTTTTAACAGCTGCTTAGCCTAACAACTAAGGTGGAAAATATAGAGCAGCAGCCAAAATGGGAAGACAAAGAAACAGACCCCACATGAAAGAACAGGAGAAATCTCTGGAAGAACAAGATAAAATGGAAGGAAGCAATTTATCAGATAGAGTTTAGAGTAACACAGAAACCATAAAAAAGACCATTCAGAGATAAAGAATGCAAATCTGAAATAAATAATACACTGAAGTAATAAACAGTATGCTAGGTGAAGCCGAGGATCAAATAAGTGATCCTCTGGAATCCTGTATGGAAGAAAAGGTAGAAAAGAACACCCAGGCAGGGCAGCAAAAAGAAAAACTAATTTAAAAGAAAATGAAGAGGTTAAGAAACATTTTGGACAGCATGAAGTGTCACGATATCCACATCATGGGAATACCAGAAGAAGAGAGCGAGCAGGGGATTGAGAACCTATCTGAAGAAATAATGACTGAAAACTTCCCTGATCTGGTGAAGGGAAAAGATGCACAAGTCCAGAAAGCTCGGAGTCCAAAACAAGTTGGACCCAAAGAAGCGTACGCTGAGACACATCATAATTAAAATGACGAGGCTTAAAGACAAGGAGATAACCCTAAAAGCCACAAGAGAAAAGCAGGGCAGTACCTACAAGGGAGCCCCAATCAGACTGCCATCTGATGACTCAACAGAAACATTTCAGGCCAGAAGGGAGTGGTGTGAAATATCTGAGGTGATGAAAAGCAAGGAGCTACAACCAAGGCTACTTTACCCAGCAAGGCTATCAGTTAGAACTGAAGGAGAAAAAAGAGCTCCCCAGAAAAGAAAAAGCTAAAGGAGATTGTTAAAACTAAACCAGTACTGCAACAAATGGCAGAGGGCTTGCTTTGAGGAGAAGAAAGAAGGAAGAAAAGATAGAAAAAACAGAGGAAAACAGTCTAATAACAAAATGGCTCTACATATGTATCTAGCGATAATCACCTGAAATGTGAAAGACTGAAATGCTCCAAACAAAAGACATAGGGCAGCAGAATGGATAAGAAAACAAGGCCCATGTGTATGCTGCCTACCAGAGACCCATCTCAGTCGAAAGATACCCACAGGCTAAAAATAAAGGGATGGACAAAGATATTTTACGCACACGGAAAACAAAAAAAAGCTGGGGGAGCAGCTCTTCTGTCCCAAAACATAGACTCAACCCAAGGTTAAAGTAAGAGTTAAAGAAGAACACTACATAATGATAGAGTGAACAATCCAACACCAGGATATAAACCTGGTAAACATCTATGCACCCAACACAGGAGCACTTAAATATGTGAGGCAAATCTTGGTGGACAGAAAAGGAGACATCGATAGAAATACAGTCATAGTCAGGGTTATTAAAATCCAGACAGAAAACCTTCCAGACAGAAAATCAACAAGGAGGCAGTAGCCTGAAACAACACAGGAGATCAAATGGATTTAATTGGTATCTTCAGAGCATTTCAATTAAAATGCAGCAGAATATATAGACTTTTCAAGGGCACATGGAATGTTTTCTAGGATAGATCACACGATGGGACACGAAACAAGTCTCAATAAACTTAAGACTGAAATCACATCAGCATCTTCTCTAACCACAATGCTGTGAAACTAGAAATCGACCACAGCCACAAAACTGAAAAACATGCGAACACATGGAAGCTGAATAGCATCCTAGTAAACAATGAATGGGTCAACAATGAGATCAAGAAAGAAATCAAAAGCTACCTTGAAAAACATGAAAATGAGGACACAACAATCCAAAATCTGTGGAACACAGGGAAAGCAACCCTAAGAGGGAAATTCATGCCATCACAGGCCTATCTGGCAAAACCTAGAAGAGCTCAAATAAAAAATCTAACTTTACACTGAAAGGAACTTGAAAAAGAACAACCAACAAAGCCCAAAGTGAGTGGAAAGAAGGAGATAACAAAGATCAGAGCAGAAATAAACAAAATATGTCTAAAAAATACAAAAGATCAACGAATCTAAAAGCTGTTTCTTTGAAAAGATGAACAAGACTGACAAAACTTTAAACAGACTTATCAAGAAAAAAAGGATCCAAATAAATAAAATCAGAAATGAAATAGGAGAAATTAACAAAGGACATCAAAGACATACACAGGATTGTAAGAAAATATAATGAACAACTATGTGCCAACAAACTGGACAACGTGGGCAAATGGATAAATTCCTAGAAACAGATAATCTTCCAAAACAAGATCAGGAAGAATCAGAGTATCTGAATAGACAGGTTACAGCTCATGAAATTGAAGCAGTAATCAAAAAACTCCCAACAAACAAAAACCCCGGACCAGATAGCTTCACAGGTGGATTTTACCAAACATTCTGAGAGGAACTAACACCTCTCCTTCTCAAACTTTTTCATAAAATTCAAGAGGGGGTAAGGCTCCCAAACTCATTTTATGAGGCCAGCATTATCCTAATTCCAAAACCAGATAAAGACACTACAAAGAAAGATAATAATATGCCAATACCACTGATGAACATCCACGCTAAACTCCTCAACAAAATATTAGGAAGCTCAATACAGCAATGCATCAAAATGATTGTACACTATGATCAAGTGGGATTTATGATGAGAAGGCAAGGGTGGTATGGCATTTGCAAATCAATAAATGTGATTCACCACATAAATAAAATAAAGGATAAAAGCCACATGATCAAATCTATAGATGTAGAAAAAGCACCTGATATAATCCAGCATCCATTTATGATCATAGCACTCATGGGAATAGTGGGAATAGAGAGAACATATCTAAACACAATAAAGGCCATATATGACAACCCACTGCCAGCGTCCTATTCAATGGGCACCAACTACAAGCGTTCCCTTTATGATCAGGATCAAGACAGGAATGTCTGCTTTCCCCTCTCCTATTCCACATAGTACTGGGAGTCCTAGGCACAGCAATCAGACAAGGAGAAGAAATAAAAGGCATCCAAACTGGAAAGAAAGCAGTAAAAC
Organism: Pteronotus mesoamericanus; assembly: GCF_021234165.1. Taxonomy (NCBI): domain Eukaryota; kingdom Metazoa; phylum Chordata; class Mammalia; order Chiroptera; family Mormoopidae; genus Pteronotus; species Pteronotus mesoamericanus. Next base: position 2,134,201 of record NW_026555070.1, read on the forward strand.
TGTCTTTATTGGCAGATGACATGACACTATGCATAAAGAACCCCAAAGTTTCCAAACAAGAAACTACTAGAATTGAGAAATGAATTCGGCAAGGCCATAAGAAAGAGACAGAGGAGGTCACTTCATAATAGTAAAGGGGAGAATTCATGAAGACATAAACATTGTAAACATATATGCACCCAACACAGGAGCAGACAAATCTATAAGGAAAATCTTGGAGGACTTCAAGAAAGATATAGACAGTAACACATGCATAGTAGGGGATTTTAATACCCCTGTCAACAATGGACACATCTTCTAAACAAAAAATCAGCAAGGACATTGTAGCATTGAACGACGCCTTAGATTGTTGGACTGAAATGATATATACAGAACTTTCATGGACAGACCTCATGAGAAGACAGAAAACAAGCCTCCCCAAATGCAAGAAAATTTAACTTGTATCAAGCAATTTCCCTGGATCATAATGGCTTAAAACTAGAAACCAACCTCAAGGAAAAAACTCAAAAAAAGCCAAATTCATGGAGACTCAATAACATGTTATTAAACAGTGAATGGGGTTAACAACGAGATCAAGGAAGAAATAAAAAAGTCTGTGGAAACAAATGAAACTGAATACATAACAGCCCAAAACCAATGGGACACAGCGAACGTAGTCCTGAAAGGGAAGTTCATAGCAATACAGGCCTACCTAAAATATAAACATTTCAAATAAACGACCTTACTCTACAACTACAAGAATTGGAGGAACAAAAACAGACAAAGCCCAGAGTGAGTAGAAGGAAGGAAATAACCAAGATCAGAGCAGAATTAAATGACAGGGACTGATAGAACAATGCAAAGGATCATTAAGCCAGGAGCTGGTTCTTTGAAAAGATAAACAAAATTGACAAGCCTTTAATTAGACTCATCAAAGAGAGAGAGGGGAAGGACTCAAATAAGTAAAATCAGCAACAAGAGAGGAGAAAGTACAACCAATACCACAGGCATACAAAAGATTGTAAGAAATTACTACAAACAACCACATGCCAAGGAATTTGAATACGTTTGTGAAAAGGACAAATTTCTAGAAACATATAAGGCATCTTGATTCTAGACTTACGACACGCTGAACAGAGAACCCAGCTAAGTGGTCCCTCCTCTCCAACTATGGACCCACGGATACTGTGACATAATCAACATGTGTTGCTTTAAGTCACTTCACTTGTAGTCATTTGTCATGTAGTGTTAACAGAGCTAGAACAATCAGTAGGTAAAATAAGCTCTTAAAACACACATCAGATCCTGTGTCACTCCTTGGCGCAGGTCGCTCCAACAACAATTTGCAGAGGAAGATCTGCGCCTAATTTGCTTAGATTTGTGATGGAACTGTTGGTGGCTCTTACGAGTCCCGGGACAGGTGCCCAAGTGCAGGGCTAGCGTCCGCCGTGCCCAGAGCACAGGCGCAGCTGCCCTGAGTAGGAGCCTCCCAAAACAGTCCCGCTTCCCCCAGAGACAGGGGGGACCATACCTTGGGGCGTGGAGGCAGGTGTTCTGACTGAGGGTAGACGTTTCTCTCTGAAAATGTCTGGTGCTATCCCCCACAGCACTACTGCTTTGGTGGGGGCGGGACAGGTCCCTGTGAGAATGGGGGTCCAGAAGCACCCCAGCCACTGCAGGGTGCTATCTCCAACACTCTACCTGTGGCCTGCACAGTAAGGCTACAAGCGATCTGATGGCACGTGGTGACACAGTGGCCTCTCATCACAGGCGCGAGTGCACTATCTGTGCTTCGGGTGGGCTCCAGTTGTACTGATAAGAAGTGGGAATAACAGGTCCTCCCGTGGTGGCAGAAGGCTGTAGCCTCCCATAGCGTCACCTGGATTCTGCACAGGTGGGTGCCAGGTGCTTGGGAATAAAGGGCAGCTACAAGTGTGTCTACACACAGGGACGGTGCTGGACCTGCATCAATAATGGATGTGATGTAATCAGGAGAGCCCCTGGCAGGTAGAACAGACAGGTCTCGCGACGTACCTGTGTTGTCCACGGCGGCGGCAGCTGGAAGTGCTGGAGACTTTCCATGCCCAGGTGGCTGCAGGCGCGCAGCTGGCGAGCGTGAGCACGACAGCACGGGAAATGTGTCGTCCTCTCCTGTCACCACACCACCTGGGTGACGGACTGCGGGGCTCCAGGTGATGGGATTTAGGTGGGACGGGCAGCGTATCCGAGCACTGGGCGGTGCGTGCTCCTCCCCCTGCAGCAGCCGCGCGGGGCCCGATGGCTCCGCGGTCACAGGGCCACAGGGAAATCTAGCGGCCGTGCTGTGCCTTCCTCAGTCGGTCGCCAGAGGGGACGCTCTGGGCGCCTGTGGATGAGGGGCCCGGGCCAGACACACCGACCCCACAGCTCCCACCACCCATGGGAGCTGTGGGACCCCGAACCACAGGCGGACCTGAAAGTGTCCTGGCAAACAGCGGGCTCCTGGGCCCAGTCTTACGCGTCTCGGTGACAACTGCAACGCCATGAGCGGCTGCCCGGTGCTCACGGGAGCACTGGGGAGAGAGGGTCCCTTCTGCTGACCATGAGGGTCCCCAGGGCGGGCTGCGCTGTGGACTGGGGGCCAAGGGGATGGCCTGAGGTGGGGCAGCGGCCCTCAGTGCGGGGGGGCCGGCCAAGGCACCGCGGCGCCCCTGTGCTCCACGCTGCACTGGATTTGGTAAACCGGCATGAACCTTGCGTCGCCGCCTGGAGAGGGTATGACTGTGGCGGCATAGCAAGGGGGGGTCGTGTCCATGTCACTGTCATCATCGGAAGGTGTGGTTGTGGCAGCAAAGCAAGGGGGGGTCGTGTCCATTTCAACGATGTCGTCATCCTGCAACGTCGGCTGAGAGGTCTCGTCCGCAGCTCCCCTGGCCGGGACGGTGGCAGAGCCCTGCCCAGCCTGAGTGGCCAGGGGCAGGGTGTCTGCCATCGCCGAGCCAGGAGGAGGGACCGCAGGGGCAGGCTGAGTGGCACTGCTGTCAGCTGCGCCCTCTGCTTTGGCCTCCCAGGTCTTTGTACCCTGCAAGGTGCCCAGGTTTTGGTCACTAGCGAGGCGAGGCAGCTGGGGAGGCGGGGGCAGCTCACCTGGGTCCCAGAGCAGGGGTGGCAGCGGCAGCGGGAGTGGCTCGGGACGCTTCCTTTTGCACGGCTTCCTGCGGGCAGGGGGCGCTGGCGAGCTGCTCCTCGACGGCTCCCCCGCCCCCGTCTCCTCACACGGGGTCAGAGAGCCTGGTGAGCTGGGCGGTTGCTCTTCACCCCGCTCCTCCTCTGTGGATCTCAGGCAGGACGCGAGGACCCCCTGGGTCTCCAGGGGCCTCGGTGAGACTGGCAGATCCCGCCCTTCATCAGGGCGGTTCTGGTCGTTCTGCGTGTTGTTCCGAACCAGGTGGTTTTCGTTCTTCGCTGTGCGTTCTGGGGACTCTCGTTGGACTTTCCCCTCCACCCCCTTTGGGCAAGGACATGGGATGGTACTGGAGGGTCCTGGCTTCTCAGCCGTGACTCCCGGCTCCGTTGGTGACGGTAGGAGGGGAAATCTGCGCCTCGGCGGAGGGACTGTCCTTGAGGGTCCAAACGCCCTAGTATTTCTAGCCGACAGCACGGGCTTCTTTGGAGGGTCCTTCCAGTTCACCAAGGGAAGGACCCCCACAGGGAAGCGCGTGGTCTGCGGAAGGGGATACCGCTTTCTCGGCGCGATGTGAAAGCCCCGAGCTACAGGTGCTCGATCCCGGTGGGACAGCCGGTGACCAGGGCCCACAGCAGGTGCAGGAGCAGCGGGGTGGGGCCGGCCGGGCGGGCCATCATCGCGGCGGACAGGGGAAACACCTGGACGCCGGTCGCCGGGCAAGGGATGGCGGCGGCGGGGGCGGCGGCCGAATAAGAGACGTAACTTAGAAACCAAATGGCCCATCTAGACCCGATTGTGCGCCAAACGAACCGAGAAGAGAGTGGAAACTGGGAGAGCTTCTCCTTCGCTTCCTACTCCTCTGGGGCTCTAGCACGCACTGAGCTAACTGGAGCCAGGAGTTCTGATGTCTCCATGGGAACGTCAACGGACCAGCACCAGCACGTGGGAAGAGCGAGGTCAAAGGGCAAGGGGCGGGGCCTCAACGGCTGGCCAATCCCTTCCTGACTTCTAGCACTGGACCTCCAGCTCGGGGTAGCAGGTGTTTGGCACCTGCTGGTCCTCCATAGACCGCCGAGGCTCCATCCGCCAGGCCTGGCCCTGCCTGGCTGCCGCAGAAGGTGAAACCACAAACAAGGGACTGCTTCAAACTCTAACAGAATAAAAAGGAGCTCCCTCTCTGGAAAATCACTGTGGAATATGATTGCATTATTCCCCACCTAAAACCCTCCCCAGAAAAGCCAACGTCTCACATCAGAACACAAGAGGAAAAGGGTTAACATGAGTTAACAGTTATGTTTTCCTACTAAGAAACACTGAAAAACCACACAGAGAGTGTCCCTGTCTTTTCTGGCTATGTGCACAAACCACACGTGTAACGTTACATACTAAAAATTTGCAAAGGAGCTGGTGGAATCACATCCCTGGAACAAATGCCCAGCACGCGCAGGACTGAGGAGGATGTGAAGAGCTGAGCAGAAGCAGGCCAGGAAGACGGCCCCTGGGAGGCGGGGCACAGGGTGAGCGAGGACCCCAAGTCCTGAAAGGCGGCAGAGACAAAGGTTGGTGAAAAGGAGAGAGAAACCAGGGAAGCAGAAGGAGAGACTCCAATGCAGGATTTCTCAGAAAAAGAAGATCTGGAGTTGGCCGATTCAAGGACTCGAAGTCAAGGATGGCTCATGGTGTGCGCACAGCGGTGTTGTGCACAGAGCCCAGTGAGCGAGACGTGGGGAAGGGAATTCATGAGAAGAGGAGGCCATGAAGTGGACGCGGGAGGAGAGAGGAAACGCTGACTTGCATCCATGCAGTAGAGCTCACGCCGACAAAGAGACATTTCTGCCCCTCCTACCCCTGCTCTATCCCCAAGGCCTCTAACAGGGCCTGGCACAGAGTGGGCACCTGACAGTCACTTGAGAGAGTGAGTTTTCTCTGAGGCCAACGTGTTCTGTAAGGTCTGGGAGCAAACGGAAGGTACCTGCTTAGGAGAAAGCGGAATGTGCAGACTCGCAGCAAAGGCTGTGGCCACAGGTTAGTGTCAGAACCGCCTCATCCAAATCCGTCACAGTTTCCCACCATTTTTTAAAAACTTTTATGTAACTTATTTAGAGAGAGAGGGTGTGTTGCAGCCTCCCTCGACTAGGCAGGTGCACTCGAGACTGAGGTAGATGGAAGAGGGTGCGTGGAGCCGCGGAGGTGCTTCACATGCCTTTGTTCGGGCGAGTCACGCAGGCCGCAGGCCCATGTCGGCGCTGTCACACAGGCCGGTGTCCGGGTTGGTGCTTCGACTCCCTCCCTCGTCCAAAGCTCCTCCCCCTTCAGTACAAGCCCCAAACAGAGCTGGCTGCAGACCAGAAAGTAACCCAGCATGAGCTGTTCTTGTGAGCCCACTCAAGGCTATGGGGCAGTTTATCGCATCCGGGCTGAAGGCTGTGAGAACGCTGCGTTATCAGAGTCCTTCAAGGCTGTGAGAAGCTGCTCCCTCCAGTTACCCACGCATCTGGGCGAGGGAGCCAGGCTGTCTTCACTTACCCTACAGAGGGGAAGGAAGGAAGAGAGGGAGAGAAATATCAATCACTTCCCCCTCGCATACTCCCAGCCCGGGAGCTGGCCTTCCCGCTAGGCATGTGCCCTGAGCAGCAATCAAACCGGCAACCTTGTTGTCCACAGAGTGACACCCAACCGACCGAGCCACACCAGTCAGGGCAATTTTTCAGCATTTCTCAATGAAAGTGCATAAAATGAAACACATGATAAAGGGCTGCTGTGAAGAAATACCAATCAGCTGTTACTTCACTTCAAAAATATAAAGGCCTCATGGTCTCAGATTTATATATTCCCGAATCAAGAAAATAAAAAATAGGAAGGAGGGGACAAAACTCAATAAATGCCCATTTTCCACAGAATTTCAAACATAAGCATTTGAAAAAGTGTACTTTGCTGACATCTCATACGAAGTAGACATAAAACAGCAATGTAAAATTTTATCCAAATAAAGAATATCATTTTCTATTTTTTATACAATATACAATTGTGTAGGGACAAAAAAGGGTTTGGATTAGATATCAGATTTAATATGACAGATGCATTTTAAGCCCCCAAACTGCTCATGTTAAATTTCAAAATGCAGTAAGTTTGAGGATTCTGAAACGCTTGTTTTTGCTACATATAATGTTTAGCTGCTCTCCTCTAATTTCATGCTATTTGATATTTTTATATACACATATATGTTTATAAACGTATACATCCACCAATCCCAGGAATGGCTATGTTAAGATATAAAGAAAATATATTGATCTAAAGTACTTACAATCTACTCCAAATATAAACATAATGTCATTAGATACACATAAAATCTTTAAAACACATTATCCACTTTTTTAAAACCTCATTTTTGAAGGCCTCGTATGGAGATAGCGTCACAATACCAACTTATGTGGCAAGAACAAAGTACAATTGCATATATCAAATACTTGTAAAATATAAGATTATAAAATGTAGAGATTAGAAGGAAATGTACCAAGACACTCATGGTGGTTACCTGTGTGATTTTTATTTTTATTTCCTTATTTCAGTAGTTCCCCTATCGTCTACTCTGCTGAGTTTCAGAGACATTCAGAAAACAAGGCGTGCAATCACCCACCACATTGCAATAGCTTTTGTTAACGGCAGGCGTATCGAATCCTTCGGGGACGGGGGCTCTTCAATGTTCCAGATTTGGGAGACACAGGCACTGCTGAAACAAATAGGTCAAGTCGTTTCACTGATCAAAACGGGAGACAACCAATGCGCCAGCCCCCGCAGGGCCCCACGGGACTGGTCCAGCAACCTCAACGGAAACAACCCCCACGGGGGAGGCGGACAGAAGGCCTGCGCCGCGGGGAGGCATCCCAGCGCCCACATCCCCTGCTCCCACGCGGCAGCCTGGGCTCTCGAGGAAAATCTCTGAAAGATTACGCTCCACGGCTGTCAGCCAAGAACTCTCCATTGCAAGCTACACATACAGCTTAGGAGTGTGGTGAAGGTAACACATCACCCAAACAGAATTAGAGAAAATGCTGGCAGACACGTGACAAAATTAAAACATCAGGACCCACGGTCTGGATGACATTTCAGGGATTCTCATCGCTCAGAGCACAGAAGTCTCTCTAAACTGTATGGTCTGGCTCAAGGCGATGGACGGAGAAGGAAGGCCGCCCCAAACAGGGGCAAAACCCAGAAAAATCCACGCTGCCTTAAGAACTTCCACTCAAGGGACAACAATGAAGCAGTCGTGAATACGGCAAGGAGTCAGGAGGTTTTATATCGAGGGGCTTTCCTTCAGCATCCATTCAGGAGACCTTACGCATAATCAGTACAGAAGTGCTTGCTAAGTGGTTCTCAGTGTGCATTCATGTGCGTGTGTGTGCGCGCGCGTGCGCGTGTGTGTATCATCGGTTCTATTGGGAGAAGCGTGTCTGTCTCCCATTAGTTCTGTGTGGGTGTGTCTGTCATTGGTTCTGTGGGATGGGTGCCTGTCTGTCTGCAATTGTTTCCATGGCATAGATGTATCTGTCCGTCTGGCGTTGGTTCTTTGGGGTGGGTGTGTCTGACAGCTAGAGTGATGCAATTCACTATTTCTGAGGGGTGGGTGTGAGGAAATGGGGAGAACGTAATTTAGTGATCTCTTTCGAGGGAAGAAATAGCCCTTCCCTGTCTTGCAAGAAATTATAAAAATGCTAAAAGGACATAATTTTTTAGCACATATTCTTGATGTCCTAAAAGAAAAAGGGGGTGGGGACTCCCTAGGTGCCAGAAGAAAAACCCTGGCAATGACAGGGAGGGGCCAGTGGGGTAAAGAGGTGGCCCCAGGGCTGGGGTGCAACCAGCGCAGGGGAACACGCAGGCCGGGGCACACCGGGGCGGAGTCAAATGCGATGGATCTCCCGGTGGCCTGTAGAAGGAGGAAAAGAAGCCTAGAACCTTCTGTGCAAGCATCTTCTCTGCTGGTCCGGAAAAACAGAAGGGACGCGTGCTGGCGACCCGGGGACTGGGTGCGCAACGGCCAGAGACCGACATCCGGCGCCCGCCCGGCCGAGGTGCGCAGCCCATGCGCCCGCGCTCCCGCGGGGCCGCGGCACCGCCCACCGCCGGAGCGTCTCTGGGGGCCCCGCGGGAGCGCGGGCGGCTGCGCGCTGCAGGGACACTGCTGCCCCCCGGGTGCGAGGGCACCTATCCCCCCCGAACACCCTCCCCTCCACACCGAAGAGTGAGCGAGCCTTAGAGAACACACTTATGTCCAGCGACACAGAGAAAAACAAGGCTCTACTTTACCTTTGTCCTTTCCCTGTACCGAAAACGTTCACATCAAACACTGTTCCTTCCCAGCCAAATTAATAACTGTGTCCAACAGCCTGCATTTTATGTCACTTTTTGATGTCAAAAGTAAACAGAAAATATTAAAAGTGGCAAACTTAGGAAGTGACGGTGTGACTGCTCACTAAACATCTGCGGATCAGCAGACGACAGTCCCATGCAAGTTCCCCCGTCACTGCCAAGCAGAGTTTATTATTCATCACCTCAAACTAACCATCACTTAGAGGAAGAACTTTTTAAAAGGAAGCCTTAACTTTGTACAGATAACGAGCTACCTAGAAATGGGAAAAACTGCCTGCATCAGAAAAAAGAATTAGAAAAGGACCTGGTGAATGTGTACGCACCCACGAAACCGTCCTGTGAGGCAGTGGAACAGGATTTGTCGACCAGCCGGCTCCGCCCTCGGTGGGTGGGATTCATCTCCCAAGGCTCGCAGGTCCCCTCGCGGCCCACTAGGGACCGAAGCCTCCGGCCTTACCTCCTCAGAGCAGCAACCCCGCCGCTCGCTCCCAGAGCCGCCCCGTTGCTTCTCTTTCCTTCTATCTCCCTTGAATGTAAGAAATTCTCTGTTGTGTGTGTGTATAACATACGTATGTCTGTGTGTTTAAAATGCGGGAGATATCCATGGGTTGTACATATCAAAAAAATGGGTCCAGAAAATAAATGCTAAGGAACAATGAGATATCACCTATAAAATAGTACAGATTCAGGAAGAATACACAGTGCGTCTACAGCAAGCATTCCAAGTACCCTTATGCAGACTCTTAGAAAGTATTTGTCTTTAAAAAGGAAGAACTTCAAACAAGAAACCACAAACAGGTCCAAAGCACTAATGCATGACACTTGGCCAGAACACTGCCATCTCTCACCACAGCAGGTCAAGCAATTACCGCTTCTTAGGCTTCCCCAGGAGTGGGAGAGAGGAATCGGGCTTGCTTGAGAGCCCGCCTGGAGATACACAGCCCACAAGGTGTCACTTAAAGGGAGACCTCAGTTTTGTTTATTCAATAAAAAGATTTGTGAATCGAATCAAAAGAGAAACTCACCATTTCAAGGAAGCCACTGTTTTTGTTTCACAAGGAAACGATCCCGACGAGATCACCAGTTAGAGGAGTCCATGTGTATAAGACCTGGCACATTTGGCTTATAGAAAATGAAGCAGTAATTACACTGTAAACTATAATGCTTGCATTAGACACACTTTTCCAAAAACAAAACCTATTCAAAAATGAGAAAGCCATATACATTACTAAAAAGATGCAAACCTGAAGTTCGATTGTGAGCCTAGCATTTTATTCTCAACTATTATAAAGTGATGGTAAAATATATGGTTTTGCGTATTTGTCTCAAATGTTGACATTTAAAATGAGAAGGGGTAATGTCCCCTAGAATATACTTGGGTAATTTGAAAACACTAGGGATGGGAACTTATTCCTAAAAGAGATTATTTGGTTCAACTGTCAGATAAAGGATAATTAGCATAATGGATCACCAATATAAGCTCATGTTACTCCTTATACTTGAAAAAAGAAAAAAAGAAAAATCTCCAAGTTACCTGAATATGCAAACTAGGGAGTCCATGTGACCCCACCAAAAGCTCTTGAACAAAGACGCAGTTACAGACACATTATGTACCCTTGTTTAAAAGGATCTGGGTCTCTCTCTCTCTCTTTACACACAGGCACACACACCTGGGAACTCAGGGTAAGACAGGGATTTCAGGCAGAACAAAGTGACGCAGTCACTCCTGTCGTGAGTAAACACTCATAAACCTGTAGTGGCTGGTCCTCCTCTGAGCCTCATTCATTCCCACCGCCCCCGCCCACCCCGACGTCCGGCTGCACCCTCCACTCCAGAAATGGGGCCCAACAGCAAGACGCCCACGTGCTACTGCTGGCCTTGAAAAGTGCCACCGTGGGCTAGGAAACCGACTACAGTGGACCCTTGCACAACACGGGTTTGAACGGCACGGATCCACTTTTGTGTGGATTGTTTTTCAATAAATACTGTAAATATATGGTTTCTTAATAATATTTTCTTTTCTCTAGCTTACTTTATTGTAAGAATACAGCATATAATACATACAAAGTATGTTTTAACTGCTTATGTTATCGGTAAGGCTTCCAATCAATGTAGGCTATCGGTTATACATTCTGGGGGAGTCAGTCACTTGAATTTCTGGCGGGATAGAAGTTGACACCCTAACGTCTACATTGTTCAAGGGTGAAGTGTATTACCAAGAGATGGCGTTGATGGCATTCAAATCAATTGGAAAATAACTCCCAGGGGTCACCTGAAGAGTACTTTGAGATCCACAGACTCTCTTTCTGGACTAATTTGCAAAGGTTAATTTTGAAAATGCGATGAGGAGAAACAACCGAAAAGTAAAAATTCATTCATTTGTATTCTTACTACCTGACCGGAATTCCCACTTAAACGAGTCATTCTCAGAACTCAAGAAAGCCCAGATCCAACACACATCTGCCACATGGGCGGGCTCCACCCCGGAGGGTGTGCTCCGTTACCAGCTCTGTGACCGCTTCATCCCCACTGGGAACGGGCAGGACCACCCCATCCGCCCCCACCCTCCTTGACACCAGCATCATCCAGGAAAAGGCCCAAGTGCTGCGGTCTCGTCATCACCAGAGTGCGAGACAAACCGCGGAGCTGCTCTCAGAGCCTGCACTCTGCTGCCCAGCCGTCCCACAGGCTGACCAGGTGACTACTGGTAAATCCAACCAAGTTACAGGCTGAGCCGCATTGCCCCACGGTTGTGTTTATAAAGTCAAAATGACATTCCCATCCCCATCAACCTGACTCCAGTGCCACGGTCTCGGCTGGTTCTTCGCTCCGACGGGTTAAAGGAATATTCTTTATTTGCACCATATGCCCTCATATCCCAGCAAAACTTGCCTTCTGGGGCTGTGGTGAGGACTGAATGAGGTCACAAATTAAAAAAGCACTTTAGTGATAACCAGAACATAATAAGCAACCACACAGTCTTGACTATTGTAAATTTCATTATAATAATGATGAAAAATACTGTTTTTAGTATCAACAACCACAGAAAAATAGCAACAATGAGATAATACCACTTAGACCAGCCAGTAAATATGTTAGCAAACCACTTCTTCAACATATTAAAATCTGATGTTTTTAAAAGGAGGCCACGAATAGCTTTCTAAGGAAACCACTGTCCTGAGACGAGGCGGTGTACCCCACCCTGCCGAGGCCCCTCAGCCACCATGGAAGAGGAAATAAGTCGTTCCAGACACTCTCAGTCTGCCAGGAAAGGGGGAGGCAATTCCCTCCAGTGCAGAGTGCCCCGAGCTCTTCTCCTGCAATGGCTTTTATTGACAGCGTGCCTGCAAAGCTTATCAATCAATGCCTAAAGGTTATGTTTACAGAAAACAGAGATCATACATAACAATGGAAGAAACACAGAGGTTTGCCTCAGGTCAAGGTCTGGTAGACAGGATGGCACCCATTCATCAGTACTCATTAACTTCAGGGTATTCTTAGCAAAGTAAGATTTCTAGGATTTAATGCATTCCTTTTCCAGGCCTAACTGTCCCTGGGAATGACCAATCCAGTTTAGAGCTGTACCTGCCTTTAGTATCGTTTCACTGAGCAGCCAAGAGGTAAGGAGACTTCTTTCAGTTAGAATGAAGACCTTGGCCACGACAAAGCTGAGAGTTGAGGGTCTTTGGCCCCTTCTCCGTGTCCCCCAAGTCCTTCCCTGATGGCCCCTGTGCGACTGTGCCTGTCTTAGCTTGCCCCTGCCATCGCGGGGTCTTACCCGCCATTGACTAACCAGCCATCCTCTTGGCCATGCATGGTGATGTGAGGGAGGCAGGGGCTGTGGCCCTGCCAGGGGGACAGGTTTTGTCTCCTCAGTGGCCTAGTTTTCCAAGGCCTCCTTGCTCAGCTCCAGCTTTGGGGCCCCCTTGCCTGTTGGCAAGGCTACAGTCCATGAAACCAGGCAGGACAGTTCCCAACACTGAGACGCACATGCCTAGCAATTTCCTGAAGCTACATGAGGAGCCTTCTGTAAAATATCCTTAAACGGATGGGCTCCAGGTCTATCTTCCTGGCAGATGGTAGGACTGGTTTACATAGTGTCTTACAAAATTTATTAATTAGTTGTTAACAACTAAGTCTGAAGATATCACCAGGAAACCCAAGGTTCCTGTTGTCCTTGAAGAACAGGAAGTAGTGTGTGGCCATCTCAGCAAACAAGCGCCGCAGCCGGCCCCAGGGGCGGCTCCTGAGTGCAGAGACCTCCAAGCGAGGGCTGCAGCCCGGGGCGTTCTGACTCAGCTCCTCCCAGACACAGCAAGGTGAGCACACCCCATCTGAGGGGTCAGGACAAAAGCGGGGAGAAGCCGTGACAAAATAAACGTATGAGGTCTCTGATCAAGAGACACAAATTGTTACTGAACAAATGGACCCGTTGCGGGGCGGGGGGGTTGCCCAGATGCTATGACCGAAACGACGACACCCGCCTTCCTCGGGGTCTCTCGGTTGTGGGTTCTTTGCCCGCCACCCTTGGAATTATGGCTCTGAATGGCAGAGTTTGGTGAAAAGGAAAGGAACTATTTATTCAAAAGTTATGCAGGTTGGATGGATGGCTAAATGTTGCCCTTAAACCTCAAAACCCCTCTAAAACAATCACCAGCACACACACAGTCCTGCCTTCCTCCCTTTGCCCAGTTAGGCCAGTCAGGCCAGTCAGGGGGACCATCCTTCAGAAGAAAAAGAACGGAAGTCCAGGGCTCGGCTAGGAGGCCTTCTCGCGGTTCTCAGCACCATCCGCTGCGTTGCCCCAATCTCCAGCTCTTAATCCATAACCCTGTGGCACCTTCTCATGGCCCACTGGCAAGAGTCCTTTCTCCCCTCTTTCTTCCCACATGGTCTTCACACTGTTCCCCAGAGTCTGTGCCCCTGTGTCTCTCCCACAGGCCCCGGGCTCTCCTCTTCCTTCTCCCAGTTATATTCTGTATTAAGTCTTTTAAACCTTCCTGATGAGCTTTCCTGATATACAAAATAACCCTTTTTGCATAGGAGGACCAAAGCTATCCTGTTATTGACATGCAAACTGACTCTCAATGGCCCTGCTCAAGGCTCCCATCCCCCATGGAGGCCCGCCCGGGGGTGGGGGGAATATATTTTTCTTGGACACCCCAATTTCTGGACCCCGTCACAAATACCCTTTGTCGGGGGGCCCTGGATGTGCCCTGTTACCATATCAAAGTCTAACTTTGCACTTGACATCTGACACTAAAATCTGTAAACAGAAAACTAAAAATGCCTTTAAAATAAAAAAGCCACTAAGTCCTTTTAGATCCACAAGATAGTACTTCTTGGAGCTCATGGGATGAGTGTCCCCTCTCAGAGGAATGTGCATGGAACCTCTTCTCGGCCTCACTTCCATCTGGGAGCCCTGAGGGTCCCACTGTACCCTGTCTCCACCCTCCCTTCTCCATGAGACAAGACTGGGGCTCAGAACAGGGTAAACCAAGCACCCTGGGTATGTCTCCTCCTAGCCCTTAGGAAACCCATGCCCGGCAGGTGTTTACTTTAGAGGCCAATTCCCTGGCTACTCCATTGTCATGATCACACCTTTAAAAGAGTCCCTAGATCTGCATAAATTGAGTTTGACTCGGCATAATAAAAATGCAGAGGAAGATGCTTCCAGCTCCAAGACAACCCATGACTGGAGCCACATGAATGAGGCATTTCTCCTCTGCTGTATTTCCAGGGAGTAACTGTGCTGCCCACAGACAGGGAAACACCTGATCCCCACCTGGAGGCCTGAAAAGGAAGATTCTGTTCCAGTGAGAAAAAACAGTATCACAGCAAAAGTGACAACCAAAAATGTAATGCAATAGAAGCTTATTTTTTGAATTTGGTAATGCTCATTTTGTCTTCATCAAAGAAAAGCAAAGGATTTGCCCTTTTGTCTTCCTACCGCCTCAAATTCAATTTTAAAAAAAGTCTCACCTGCTGTTATTTTATTAGAGTCATTAAGGAAGTCAGGACCTTGCCCTGATACAAATCATTTGCATCAAATGTCTGAAAGGAAAAATTAAACAAAATTAATAGTCTTGTGTTGGGTGCAGGATAAACGAAGTTCTCACAGCAACGAGAGAACCACATGTAGGATGTGCAGATGAAGTCCTAAAGATGCAGCACAGCCTGAAAAAGCAGGACCAGCGAGCTCAGCTTCTGGGCCGGGGGCGGAAAGTCCAACAGAACTCCCTTCAAGGTACCTGAATCCTGGGCCTGAGACACCTCCCCACCCTCCTTCATAACCTGGAGCGGGAGCCTTCCCAGGTAGCGGGCCAGTTCCGTCGGCCACAGCGCTGTCCCCATCCTTGTCTGCTCAGATTCAGACAGAGGCCACAGGACAGCACGCTACAGCTTTCCTCTCCTAGTCACGCTCAATCCAAAGCTTTCAGCAGCAAAAGAGAAGCGGGGCATCGGAGTGGACATGAGAGTAAAAGCAGGAGAAGACAACGATGCAGATTCCAGAGTGAGGACAGGCATGGGGGTAGGGGTCCTCGACCCTCAGGGCAGAGGGCTGAGGCCAGATCAGTGCTGCCTAGTCTGAAATTCCTCCAGTGGGAGTGGTCTAGAGATAAGGGGAAAGACAAGTCAGCCCCAGCAGGAGGGTGTGAGCGTCTGCAAGCATGTGGGTGTGTGCACCCCCCACACACAGGGGTGAACACTACGGTGCCTTAGCTTGTTCAGAATCCCTGCAGCTGGGCCATGGTGTGTGTGTACACACCCACACATTAAAACAAACATAGATCTTATTCCCAAATACTGTCTGAAGACCACATATAGCTTTTCATCACCAAATAACACCCCCACACAAAATGTTAATCGTCCAATCACCCACGACTGTCCCAGAGGCCCCTTTTCTTCAGGTGGTACGGGGAGAGTGATCCTCAGGAGGGGGTGCACATTACCATCTTCTGGAACTTCACAAAACCAAGATTACTTACAAAATCAAGCCACATCTCAGTTCAATGTAATCAGAATCCCTACCGAGGGAACGCAGATTCAACACGTCAGTGCTCCCCAGGCAATTCTGACCCAGAGCCAGAAGCAGCTCCCTGGAGAGACGAGGGCATGTCCTGCATCCTCTCCCCAGGCAGCTCACCTCTCACACCCGTCCCTGAGGAGCACAGGAAGGAGAAAACACTCACTACCCCATAGATCTTAGAGTCTACCCAGCTGGACAAGTATATTGCCAAAACCTCACCCTTACTTTTACATTTACGTGAATTAAACGTGCAGGAGAATAATCCACTCTTCTCAACAAAAACTATATCCTACCAGTATTCCACCCAAAAAACCCTCATAATATGAAATACATCAGAGTTTATTTTTAATATCTTCGTTTTTAAGGTTTTTACTTATTTATTTAGAGAGGGGAGAGGAGGGAGGAGGAGGGAGAGAAACATTGATCGGTTGCCTCTCGCACACCCCAACTGGGGATCAAGCCCACAACCCAGGCACGGGCCCCGACTGGGGATCGAACTGGAGATCTTTTGGTTTGCAGGACGGCACCCTACCCACGGAGCCAAATCGGTCAGGGCAGTATCTTACTTTTAATAGAAACAATACAATGTAGTGAAATACAACAAATACAAACCATATAGAAATCAGGATAGAAGAGGCCCAGAGTATTGAAAATGGAACATAAAAATATTTTCTAAGGACTCTCTCTAGTCTCTCATGGGTGAAGACAGGCAGAGCTGAACTACTGTGACAAGGCATGTGGTGAGAAGGAGGCGATACTGTTCTGTGAGGGCAAATAACCCTTCTGAGCTTAAAGGCTGTCCCCTGCTGGTGATGGCCTTACACAACTTACTGGAGCCACCTGGGCCTCAGGCTACCCATCCTTAAAATGGGAGGAACAGAGAGGTGCATCCCGAGGCGACAATGAAGACGGCAGGAAGCGCAATCTGCAAATCCTATGTTTAAAAAGGACCAAGGTTTAAAACTACTCTGAATCTGGTTGACACCTCCCTCTCCAAGATGGTGTCCTTGCTGCAATCGGAGCGGGTTCTCTACCTAGTCCAGGGAGAAAAGAAGGTTCGGGCCCCTCTCGCACAGCTGTCCTTCTGCCGCTATTGTAACGAGCTGCGGTCGCAGGAATGTGTGTCTCACGAGGTGGACTCCCACTATTGTCCCAGTTGCTTAGAAAATATGCCATCAGCGGAAGCCAAACTAAAAAAGGACAGGTGCGCCAACTGCTTTGACTGTCCCGGATGCATGCACACGCTCTCCACCAGCGCAACAAGCATCTCCACACAGCTTCCCGACGACCCAGCCAAGACCACCATGAAGAGAGCCTATTACCCGGCCTGCGGGTTTTGTCGCTGGACATCTAGAGATGTGGGCATGGCAGACAACTCTGTGGCCAGTGGTGGTTGGCAGGAACCGGAAAGTCCTCACGCTCAGCGGATGAACAAATTGATTGAATATTACCAGCAGCTTGCTCAGAAAGAGAAGGTTGAGCGAGATCTCAAGAAACTGGCACGGCGTCGAAACTATATGCCTTTGGCTTTCTCGGACAAATACGGTGTTGGAACGAGGCTCCAGCGACCACAAGCTGGTACTACCATCAGCACCCTTGCCGGACTTTCCCTTAAAGAAGGGGAGGACGAGAAAGAGAGAAAGATTGAGCCAGCTCAAGCTGTAGATGTAGTGGAACCTCTATCTGAAGACTATTATACAAGACCAGTAAATTTAACAGAGGTAACCAGCCTTCAGCAGCGCTTTTTACAGCCTGACTTCCAGCCACTCTGGGCTTCTCAGCTCTACCCTCGTCACAAACATCTTCTGATCAAACGGTCCCTGCGCTGCCGGAAATGTGCACATACTTTGAGCAAGGCAGAATTGAATCCAACCTCTATCAAATTTAAAATCCAACCGGTTGCTGTCAATTATATCCCAGAAGTGAGAATCATGTCGATTCCCAACCTTCACTACAGGAAGGAGAGCCAGGTCCTCCTGACTCTTACGAATCCAGTGGAGACCCTCACCCACGTGACGCTGCCGGAGTGTGACGCAGGGGGCCCCGATCATATCAACAGCACTGGTATGGTGGCGGTGCCTCAAAGAGCTTGTGTTGGCGGGCAAGGACGCCGCAGCTGCGTACGACGAGTTGGCGGACCCGCAGGACTTTGAGGACGATCCTGACGTTAGAGCCTTCAGAAAGGCCGACAAAGTGGGTATTTTCATCAAAGTGACCCCACAACGTGAGGAGGGCGAAGTGACCGTGTGCTTTAAGATGAAGCATGATTTTAAAAACCTGGCAGCCCCCCTCCGCCCCATCGAAGAAAGTGGCCAGGGCACTGAGGTCATCTGGCTCACTCAGCATGTGGAACTCAGCTTGGGCCCCCTTCTTCCTTCAAAGGTGCCCCTGGTGGGAAGATTCCAAAGGACACTATCACTACAAACCCATGTCAACATGTGGAAGCCGCTGCTTCATTAGGCCTTCTTCAAAATGATGTACCCACGCGCTACTGAATCCTGTTCCCCGGGGGCGGGCATAGGCCAGGCATTGGGAACACGGGGAACTGCTGTTCCTCCTGCTCTCGCTGCTGTTAGCGCCAGTGTTATCTGTGTCTCCCTCACTGAACCCTGCATGTTGAATGACAGCAGCACAGTTCCATCCTAAGAAAGGGGATGGCTGTTCCTTGGAGTGGCATTCGATTTACCCTTGGGAAACTCCGACATACCGTCTCCTGACCTGATCTCACAGAGGATCACCATCTTACAGAAGAAACTTAAAATGATTATTGAAAGGAAGACCTGCTAGTCGTGATCCGACATTGGTCTCGATGTACCAACTGCTTTCTGCGTTCCGTGAGCTATACTCTAGCAGTCTAAACATATCCTTTCGCTTGCCATTGTGGCTCCCATCATGCCGTAGATTCCACTTGACAGAAAAATAGAATTGTCACATTGTCTTAGTTTTGTGATGATTGGAAAACCTATGTAGTTTTTAAGGCGCTCTCATTTGCCCTCTTCTGAGTGAGCACAGGATACCTTTTTATTGGTTGCTCTTCATTTTCTTTTTTCCCAGTAGAATATGGAACTTTTTTCGAAGAAGAATTTGAGAGGCAGGCATTTCCATGTCACGCCAAGGGGGTGGCAAATTCTGTTTATTCGAAATGTTGCCGCACTCTCCAGGGATTAATGCTTCCGCAGGGAGGAGTCTGTGTGTGTCTTACTCCCCACCCCTTCTCCGCTCTGCCTCTGTAACTCAGTACATTGTTCTGAGTACTGGGGGCCTGGAAAGAGCCCAAAGCAAACTTGGTGGCCAAGTTCACTCCTGGAATGCAGAAAACGTTGTAAAGGTTAGGTTGTGAGCACGATCTGAACTAATGTTCTTTCCACTGATCTGAAGAAGAGATTAACAATTATCTCTTGAATCCAAAACTGGATATTAAGAACAAGAAGCTTTCCCCTTCCTGAGTTTGACTGTTATCATAAATGTCCAATAAGACCATATTGATTGTAAACCATAAAGAACATAGCTCAGTAAGTAGCCCAGAACACGCGCCTAACAGCACATTCTGTTTTCACGCCGTATCCTGGAGTTGGGTTGTTTACTTAATTTCTGTGATGTTTTCTAAAGTGAGACTTGACAAAGTAGACCACCAGCCGCATCACATTTTCTGTAAATGCGTTGTTAGCACGTGGACAATAGATTTTGGTGAAAAGAGAAATTTCCTGTTTACCCTGGTTTTCTTTTTAAGTTCAAGCCTTTAGTTTAAAGAGAAAAAATTAAGATACGTAGCAATCTAGAAATACAGATAGGACATTGTATCTTGTCAGCTGCTCGGGAAGATAAAAACGTATTTAGGGAGCCTTTGAAAGACACTAAGGCATATTCCTCATATTCTTAAGATCAAGCCAATTTTAAGAAACAGTATTCCACAGAGTAATATACATGCTGCAGTGTTACTATTATGACAATAATAAGTAAGATTTATCCTCTTAAAAGTTGGGGTAGAGGTTGTGTAATTATAAATTTGCAAACTCTGGAAATAGTTTAATGTGTTGTGACCCCACGGAGTGTCAAGTTAATTTGTATTTCACTATCTGCTAGAACCTCCTGTGGAGCCACGGCTCCCATTTGCCCGTGGAGGAAAGGGCATCAAAGTAGAAAACAGCTTTTTCAGTTTACACGTTTGCATAGACTACACACGCAGTTGTATGTCATGCATTTATGGCACGTAGCTGGTATTTGTTCCCAAAAGTAATGCTCTTCTTAATGGGTCTCATCATCCCCCTGCGACACAAACACAAAATCACTTTTGATCATAGAATTTATTCCCTTCAGAAGCCAAATTAACCGGCAGAACAACAGGGTCATTGGTTTAATACATCCTCAGGATAGTTTTCAGCGCAAGCTGGTATTCTGTGTGTTAGTAGAAATGATTCAACACCTGCAGCTGGTAAATTTGGAATTTTATTTGTTGCTTTTGTATATAAGATGCCGTGCAGGATTTTTAATGCATAGTCATCGTGCACCACTGCAGGCGAATTAGAGGCCATTAGCAGGAGAGACTACAATATTGGAAATTTAAGGCGAAGTTAATTTGGATTTGTGACTTGATTAGCCCACCAAAACTTTCTTTTGTTCAAAGTGTTTATAGCCATAATGATCTAAATGTCATGCATATTTGTGAAGAAACATCCTTTTCGGTCCCTTTTGGGAATAAGAGGCACTTGATCTTTATGACTGACAGATTTCCTGTTTTGCCTTATTGCTTAGCTTAATGTAGTGAAATAAAGCAGACAAAGCTTGACAAAAAACAAAAAACAAAACAAAAAATATACTCTGAATCTTGCACACCCAGCCTTAAGTTCTCTTGTAAAAACTGACCCATCCATCATTATTTTCTACCAAGGAAAACTCTTATTTTCTAAAATACAAAACAAGAACCATGAAAATGAAAAAAAAGCAAAAAGAAAGCTTCTTCGATTACTGTGGGGGCCGAAGAACTCCTTGGAGACCATACAGAGAAGGGGCCACAAGGCCCCCCACCATGTGCTGCACACACCACAGACACCCACTGCTCCTGCAGCACACACCACACCCTGCACGCACAGCACGTGCTCCCTGCTTCTGCAGCACACCCCCCGCAGGTGCTGCACGCACCATGCACACACACACTGCTTCTGCGGTACACACCGCACCGCACCGCGCAGCGCACTCTCTCTCTGGTGCCAATCTCCATTAATGTACATCAGCAGGGTTCCAGCTCTTACTCCAACAGGAGACTGCCTTCCCCCATATCCAGATGCTAAGGTTCCCATCCACAGTGATCACCCAAGCTGCTGCTTCTGAAACAGACCCCTGTCCCCACACCTTTCAGTCTCAACAGCGTGGACTTCTGCCACCCCAAGGCTTCTGAGGAAAAAGACAGACACCACTGTGAAGGAGGAAGGACACTCCCCCCCAAGCCTGCATTCTGGGTCCGCTCAATGTCACGGAAGTGATGAGCTGCACCTGCGGCCCACTGCCAAACAGCGACCCCCAGCTGGGATCGCTTCTGTAGAACCATCACCCCCGACGGTCTGCCCGACACTGACTTATCCGATGCGTTTTCCCGCTGAGAACTCTCGGAATCATGGCCGACCTTCCCTGAGCCCTTTTCAAAATACAGCATGAACAACGGGCAAGCACAGAATCCAAGCAGCGTGGTCTGTGAAGGTGGGGGGTCAGGCAAAGGTTGTGCCATCCTCTACCAACCAAAACAGGCAAGAAATAAACTATGTTAAAGGGAAACGTTCTAAAATCCAGGTGGATGAAAGTGTGTTCCACAAATATAATTATAGGCAGATATATTTTTAAAGAAACATGCAAGTATATACATGGCAGAATCACCCTAAAAGTAGCAACTTCTTTTACCAGGGAAAAGTACCAAATAGCAAAAACATTCTAGGCAAGAATGTATCATTCTCCTTGAATCGATCAAAGCAGGGCACTGCTATAATCTCCCTAAAAGTATCAGCAGAAACACCGTCTTTCCCTGCAGGGCTTGCCTCACTTCCCCACTCAGGCAGGGAGCACAGGGAGTCACCAACAGTCCCTGCCTGCGAGACTCAACGTAGTGGCCAAAACAATGTCGTCAGGGCATCAAACAGGCGAAGCTGCTAGACACGGTCTTTGCTCTTTCCTCCAGTTTGTCTCGCAAGTGTATACGTCTTACTCCTCTAGTGGAGGAAAACCCAGAATCATACAAACCAGAGGGTTACAATTACACCAAAAACACATCACTCACCCTGCTGATATCAAACCTAATAATGAAGACCGCAGGCTGGTTTTTGCCGGCACGGTCAGTCCTGGATATCATCCTACATACAGGACAATTTGAAGAGAAACTTGGAGAAAAATTAAAAGGACCAAGTGATGCAGGAACAGTGCAGAGAAGGCAAAGTCAATGCTGGAAGGACAAGCCAGCTGGACACGGTAGTTGCCGGAGGACACAGCAGACTTACCAGCTATGCTGAGTTGCTTCGTGGGAACAAGAGCTCTTTCAGAAAATCGGCCAAGGCGGCCGGCCTAAACCGGGGCGGCTCCACACAGAGCAGGCTCTGTGGCCTCCAGAAGCCTGACTTCCTAGTGCAGGCCCACTGTACCTTTTTCTCACTACATTTATCCCTCTTCTACCCTCTTCTACCGCAACCCACCCCCTGCCCCCTGTGATACCACACTGTTGTCCATGTCCATGAATCCTTTTCCTTTTTGGCTCAATCCCCCCACCCCCTTCCCTCCCACCCCAGCTGTCAGCCTCCTCTCTACGAGTTTGTCTCTACTTTGCTTGTTAGTTCAGGTTGTTCATTAGGTTCCATGCTGGGAAACGCCCGGCCTGGTTTCAGACGCTGTAACCCTGCCGACAGGCTGGAGGGCCCTGAGGCTGGAGATAACCGGGAGGCCTTGGAGAAACAGGCTCCTGAGGAGACTTGGCCTGTCCCGCCTTGTTCCTTCTCAGACCCATGTAAATCACTGATTTCCTGTCACTTGTTTTTCTAAAGGTATCTATTCTCTGTGAAACTTATCTTGCGAATGTAATGAGTATACATATGCTTTCCTGTTATACCCCACTGATAAGATTGTCAATAAAAGCCTTGGAAGAAGGGGCAACGGGGCCTTCCCCACTAGGGGGATGCGCCACGGCCTCCTCTGGTAGGAGAGAAGTGGCCCTGTCTGCTCTCCCGGCAAACAGAGAAGTGTTTGTACGTTTGCGTTGGTGCCCCTCATCCGTGGCGACCCCGGGACGGGCTCTGTGGGTTTCAGAGCCCTGCTCCCACCTCAGCGGGCCCCAGACGGTTTCCCGCAGGTTTCAGGAAGCGCTGCGCTCTCTGCAGCGCTCCCCCATGGCAGCGTGGCCCCTATAGCCAGCCGCGCGATGTGACAATTCCACGGGAGTGAAATCATATGGTATTTGTCTTTCTCTGGCTTATTTCACTGAGCATAATGTTCTCCAGGCCCTTCCACTCCATCACAAAAGTAAAATTTTCTTCTTTTGTAGGGCCGAGAAGTGTTCTGTGGGGAAATGCCCTGTCTGGTTTCAGGAACTATAGCCCCGCTGACAGGCGAGAGGGCCCCAAGCCTGGAACTAATCAAGGAGGCCTTGGGAAAACAGGCCACTGAGGAGACAGAACCTGTCCCCCTGGCCGAGGCACAGCCCCTGCCTCCCTCACATCACCCAGCTTGGCCCTGGAGGATGGCTGGTTAGTCAAGGACAGGTCAGACCCCTCAATGGAAGGGGCAACCTAAGACAGGCACTGACATGTGGGCATCAGGGAAAGAACTTGGGGGACATGGAGAAAGGGGAAAAGACCCGCACGCCTCACCTCGGCTTTGACATGGCCGAGGTCCTCATTCTACCTGAAAGAAGTTCCCCTGTTTCCTGGTTGCCTTGCCCTTCCCCCCACCTGGCTCAGGCTTGAAACGATACTGGGGACAGCCCTAAACCGGAGCTGGCGGTTCCCAGGGGAAATCAGGCCTAGAAGTCAATTCTTTAATGTATGCTTTGTTTTTCCCTCAAAAGCTATGATAACCAGCTCAGGCTGGGAAGGAAATGTACATTATTCACAGATCCTGACCCGAAGCTCTTTGGCACCCTTACGTTTACACCCTCATGTTTACACCCTCATGTTTACTCATCCTGCCTCAGACCCATGTAAATGGACCCATGTAAATCGATGTGTCCCTGCCATTGGTTTTCCTCAACATCATCTCTTCTCTGTGAATATTAACTTAATGATGTAATGAGATCACCTGTACCTTCCTATTACCTAGCCCCCATTGATAACCTTTTCAATGAAAGCCTTTGGAAAAAGGGGCTTGGTCTGGCTTCTCTGGCTTCTTATAGAGAGAAGAGCCCTTTCCCCTCTCCTGGCAAACAGAGAGGAGATTTCCTGGGATGACTCAGTTTGCTTGCTCCCATCTGTGACAACCCCGGGACGGGCTCTGTGGGATCAGAGCCCATGCTCCCACCTCAGTGTTCCATTGTGTACATGGGCTATATTTGTTTTACATGTTCATCTATTGATGGACACTTGGGCTGCTTCCAGATCGTGACTATTGTAAATAACACTGCAATAAACATAGGAGTTTCCTTCGGATTAGTGTTTGGATAAATTCCCAGAAGTGGAATCACTGGGTCATAAGGAAGTTCCATTTTTAATTTTTTAAGGGAACTCCATACTGCTTTCCACAGTGGCTGGACCAATCTGCATTCCCACCGAAAGTGCCAAAGTGTTCCTCTTTCTCCACATCCTCACCAGCACTTGCTGTTTGTTGATTTGAGGATAGTCATTCTGACAGGTGTAAGGTGATATCTTATCGTAGTTTTAATTTGCATTTCTCTGATAATTATCAATGTTGAGCATCTTTTCATATGCCTATTGGTAATCTCTATGTCCTCTTGAGAGAAATGCTATTCAGGTCCCTTGACCATTTTTTAACTGGGTTTTGGGGCATTGAGCTTTTGGTGTTGGTGTTGAGTTTTAAACTTACAAGTTCTTTATAAGTTTTTGATATGAACCCCTTATCAAACGTATCAGAGAATACATTCTTCCATTCAGTGAGTTGTCTTTTCACTTTCTGGATGGTTTCCCTTGCTATGCAAAAACTTTTGAGTTTGATGTAGTCCCATTTGTTTGCTTTTTCTTTTGTTTCCTTTGCCTGAGAGATGTATCAGATAAAATATTGCTATGAGCAATGTCCAAGGTTTTACTGCCTATGCTTTCTTCTACAATGTTTATGGTTTCTAGTCTAACATTTAGGTCTTTAATGCATTTTGAATTTATTCTGGTGTGTGGCATAAGAAGATGGCATAGTTTCATTTCCCTACACATCTGTCCAATTTTCCCAGCACCATTGATTGAATAAGCTATCTTTAGCCCATTGTTTGTGCTTGCTTTCTCTGTCAATTTTTTTAAAGACTTTCTTTATCTTATTTTGAGAGAAAGGAAGGGAGAGTGGGAAACATCAATGTGTGGCTGTATCTCCCACGCCTCCAACTGGGGACCTGGCCAGCAACCCAGGCATGTGCCCTGCACTGGGAATTGAACCGGCAACCCTTTGGTTCACAGGCTGGCGCTCACCCCACTGAGCCACACCAGCTGGGGCTCTCTGTCAAATTTTTATCGACTATAAAGGCAGGGGTTTATTTCTGGGCTCTCTATTCTGTTCCATTGATTTATGTGTCTGTTTTTATGCTAATACCATGCGTGATTCCTCCAGCTTTGTTCTTCTTTCTCAAGGTCACTGTTGCTATTTGGGATCTTTTGTGGTTCCATAGAAATTTTTGAAATATTGGTTTTAGTTCTGGGAAATATGTCATTAACATCTTGATAGGAATTGCGCTGAATCTATAGATTGCTTTGGGTAGTATGGAAATTTGAATAATGTTAATTCTTCCTATCCATGAACACGGTATGTGCTTCCACTGACTTGTTTTTTTCTTCAATTTCTTTCTTCAGTGTCTTATAATTTTCGGAGGAAAACTCTTTTACATCCTTGGTTATATTTATTCTTAGGTATTTTATTCTTTCTGAAGCAATTGTGAATGGGATTGTTTTCTTACTTTCCTTATCTGAGAATTCATTATTGCCATACAAAAATGCCACCAATTTCTGAATATTACTTTTTCATCCTATTTTGCCAAATTCATGTATTAGATCTAGCAGGTGTTTTTGGATTTTTACAGTATCACATCATCTGCAAATAGTTGTACGTTTCCTTTCTAATTTGGATGCCTTTTATTTCTCCTTCTTGCCTGATTGCTGTGCCTAGGACTTCCAGTACTGTGTTGAATAAGAGTGTTGAAAGCGGACAGCCTTGCCTTCTTCCCGATCTTAAGGGGAACGCTGGTAGTGTTTGCCTGCTGAATATGATGCTGGCCATGGGTTTGCCATCTGTGGCCCTTGTATGTTTCCTCTATTCCCACTCTGCTAAGAGTTTTCATCATAAATGGGTGCTGGATTTTATCACATTCTTTTTCTGCATCTACGGATATGATAATGCGTATTTTATCCTTCATTTTTTTACATGGTGTATCACATTTATTGAGTTGTGAATGTCGTTCCAAACGTGCACCCCAGGAGTAAATGCGAGTTGATCCTAGTGTACGATCTTTTTGATGCATTGCTGTATTTGGTTTGCTAATATTTTGTTGAGCATTTTAGCATCTGTGTTCATTAGGGATATTGGCCTATACTTTTCTTTTCTTGTAGTGTTATCTGGTTTTGGGATAGGATATGCTGGCCTCCTAAAATGAGTTTTGGAGCCTTCCTTCCTCCTGCATTTTATTAAATAGTTTGAGAAGCAGAGTCGTTAGCTCTTGGGATATTTGGTAAAATTCACCTATGAAGCCATCCAGTTCAGGGCTTTCGTTTGTTGTGAGTGTTTTGATTACTGCTTCAATTTCACTAGGTGTAATCTGTCTATTCGGAGTCTGACTCTTCCTGATTTAGTTTCGGAAGATTGTATGTTTCTAGGAATTTATCCACTTCATCCAGGTTGTCCAATATGTTGACATGTAGTTGTTTGTAATATTTTCTTACAATTCTTTGTATTTCTTTGGTATTAGTTATTATTTCTCCTCTTTCATTTCTGGTTTTAGCCATTTGGGTCCTCTCTCTTTTTTCTTGATGAGTCTGGTTAAAGGTTTGTTGATCTTCTTTATCTTTCCAAATAACCAGCTCTTGGATTCATTGATCTTTTTGTATTATTATTATTATTATTATTATTATTTGCACTATCTCCTTTAGTTCTGCTCTGATCTTTATTATTTCCTTCCTTCTCTCTTTGGGCTTTGCTGGACAGAAAAGGCAAGATTTAAACACAGAACTGACTACAGCCACATCAGCCTGTTCTTTGGGACTCTGAGCTTCCTGGACTTTCTGGAAGTCTATTTCCTTGGCCAGATCGGAGAAGTTCTCCTTCATTATTTTTTCAAGTAAGTTTTCATTTTCTTGCTCTTCCTCTTCTCCTTCTGGCACCCCTATGATTCAGATGCTGAAATGTTTCCAGTTGTCCCAGAGGTTCCTAAGCCTCTCCTCATTTATTTGAATTCTTGTTTCTTCATTCTGTTCTCATTGAATGTTTATTTCTTCTTTCTGCTCCAAATCATTAATTCGAGTCCTGGTTTCCTTCCCTTCACTGTTGGCTCCCTGTATATTTTTCTTTATTTCACTTAGCATAGCCTTCATTTTTCCCTCATTTTGTGTCCATAACTCAACCATTTCTGTGAGCATCCAGATTACCACTGTTTTGAACTGCGTATCTGATAGGCTGGCTATTTTTCTGTTGATTAGTTCTTTTTTTTTTTTTTTTGAGTTTTGATCTGTTCTTTCACTTAGGCCATATCTCTTTGTCTTGCTGCACCTATTACATTGGAAAGGACTGAGCCTTAGGTGTTCAAGAGGGCAGGGTAACCCACATCACAGCACTGTGGCACTATATGTGGGGGAGGGGTCAGAGAGAGAACAATGACGCTCGCTTGGCTCTCACCCCACTTTCTGTCACTTCCCCGGCTACCCACAAGCAAATTGGGCCCTTCTGGTGCTAATGCCTGTGTGGGTGGGTTTGTGTACATTCAAGGACCATGCGGGTCTCTGCAACAAACTCTCCTGTGAGGCTGGGAGTTTCTCCCGCCATCACAACGCCCACAGATTTTTACAGCCAGAGGCTTTGAGGCTTTATTTCCTCCCACCGAAACCCTGGATTTTGTGGTCTGTCTTGTTCCCCAGTCATTCCTCCTGGTGTATCTGCATGCCAATGTGCGACCACCCAGTCCACTAGGCCCACCTTGCCTGTCCCAGGCCCCCAGCCGTCACCTTGCCACGCATCCCCTCTGCCCTTGCTTCCTGTCTCCATGCCTCCTACCAGTCTGGATGACGGCTTATTCTTCAACTCCTTGGTTGTCGGACTTCCATACAGTTTGATTTTCTGGCAGTTCTGGTTCTTTTTTGTTTTTAAACTTGTTGTTGTTCTTCTTTTGATTGTGTGAGGAGGCAAAGTGTATCTACCTATGTCTCTACCTTGGCCAGAAGTCTAGTGCAGTGTTTTTCTATTCCCAAATACAGACCATGCGGTTCATGTATGATGAACCAAAATAGCTGGTTTCCAGTCAGCAAGGAAGTCAGCTGTGGAGAAATTGTGGCAAATGCAGCCTCTCGACAGGAGAAGAGCAGCAAGGTGGGCTCCTGCAGACTGCCTGGTGCTTGGTCCAAGGTAGAACTGTGAGGGCTGCCGGTCACACATGTAAGTAATTATTGACAGCATCCCAAGGCAAGAAACAGGAAGGAAACCTGGAACAGTACCAATTACACAGAACAATCAAGGGAGAAGCCTGAAACAGCAGAAGACCTTTTAGCTGCGTTGTTGTGAACTGCTCATGAAGACTTTTGTTTTAGCAGTCCCGCTAGACCTTTCCTCAGAATTCAAGCATGTTTGAGGTCATTCACGGCTCTTTTGTACTGTCCTCTAGGGGGGAATCAGGACATTCCATCAGGCCTCTCTCAAGGATACTGTGTTTTCATCTCAAAGTGGTCAGGTCTTTACAATTATACATCACAACGAAACCAGTGTGTTGATGTAACTGAACGCAGGTGTGGCTGCCTGCCAGCGTGAAAGACAATACTCAAGAGGTAGATGCTGATGTAAAGGAAAGGGGTTGATTTTCAGGTGCCAGCTACCTGGAAGAGTGGGGACTCATGTCTCAAATCCCATCTCCACCTCTCAGTGGAGGCAAACGTTTTTATAAGAAGGGAGAAGGGAATAGACAAAGAGATCAGGGGAGGAGGTTGAAAAGTGCTCTGAGCAGATGAGCACAGTCCCTTCTGATAAGGCAAGTAATGGTCCAGTGTGCATCACCCTGGTTCAGTCATCCTGCCTTTGTGTCATCCCAGCTCCACATCACCCTGACTCCATGGATGAAGGTTAGCAAAGCTACCAGAGCTGAGATGCCTGAAAGTCAGTGTCTGTGACTTTTGAAGTTAATTCCTAGGATTCTTTTTTTTTTAAAAAAGATTGTATTCATTTACTTTTAGAGAGGGGAAGAGAGGGAGAAAAACATCAATGTGTGGTTGCATTCTGTGCACACCCTGCTGGGGACGTGGACTGCGACCCAGGCATGTGCTCTTTATTGGGAGTCAAACCAGTGACCCTTTGGTTTGCAGGCCGATGCTCAGTCCACTGAGCCACACCAGCTAGGGCTAATTCCTAGGATTCTTATACAAACATGCAGCTTATCTCTTTTACTGAATACGCTACATATTAGTTAGAGTCAACCCTTAAAAAAACAATGTCAAAAAAGAATTGTAGGGTGGGTTACAATTACCTGGTACAATTTTCCACTGTTACAAATCCCCACTGTCAATTTTTCTTCCATTTCTATGGAAGTTAGATGGTTGTAGCCCAAAAATTTCAGAAACCTAGAAAATTTCAGGGTTCAGTTTAGTTCACTGGTGAAAATTTTTTACAGACAATTCACTGAATCAGTTCAATATTCACATAGGTGTATAATAGAGTTTATTGAAACAGAATTTTTCTCCTGAGATCACCCTAACTTTTCTTAAAGAGCCAAATCAAAACCAATTCATTCACTGTATTGTGTCTGGTTTCAGTTTGGCCTGATTATTTGCATAAACACAAAAGGAATAGTAATTGATCATACAGGCTTTTTTTTGGGGGGGGGGAGTGGAGTTCTACAAACCTTTAATCATTAAATAGATAAAGAATACCAAACAGTCATTTAAAGCTTTTTTAAAAAGTAATAGAAATAGGCAGGAAATATACTAAAATAGGTGTAGTTTCAACAAATAGTAAAGGAACAATTAAAATAACACATCATTGTCACAATCAGATTAATACGTATTAAAACTATTGGTAATATCAAGTATAGGCAACTGTGAAAGCAACTGGGTATTCATAGACTCTTCTTTTTCGTCTTGAAGCAGTCCCTTTAGCATATTTTGCAGTGCTGGTTTGGTGGAGGGGTATTCTTTTAGGCTTCTTTTGTCTCGGAAACTCCTTATTTCACCTTTCATTTTAATTGAGAGCCTAGCTGGGTAGAGCAGTCTTGGTTGTAGGCCTTTGCTTTTCATGACTTGGAGTATTTCTTGCCACTCCCTTCTGGCTTGCAGTGTGTCTGTTGAGAAGTCAGCTGCTAGCCGTAACGGGGCTCCCTTGTATGTTACTACCTCTTTCTCTCTTGCTGCCTTTAGGATTCTCTGTCTTTGATGTTTGCCATTTTAATGATGATATGTCTTGGAGTGGGCCTCATTGGGTTCTTCTTGAATAGGACCCTCTGTGCTTCCTGGACTTGTGTGATATTTTCTCTCCTCCCATTAGGGAAGTTTTTCATCGTGACTCTTTCCAACAGGTTCTCTATCCCTTCCTCATCCTCTTTTCCTCTGCTATCCCTAGTATACAGATATTCTTACGTTTCAGGCTGTCCTGCATTTCCCTCCATGCCTCTTGCCGCCAACAGGCCAAAACTCTGGAGGCATGGTTTGGTGGGAAGGGAAAGGAGTCTTTTATTCAAAGACTGTCGTTTGAAATAATGGCAGGTTTCTGTCTCAAAGTCCACTTACTCTAAAATGCTGAAACAAAATCACCGGACAACTCTCTGCTGGCTCAGTTCAAGGCTGCACCAGGAACTTCTTCTCCCACCTCAAAGTACCATGTTTTAAGAAGTGCAGGTGGCTTAGCTGGTATCCAGTCTCTGTATGGCTTCAGGCATCCTTTGGATTCTGTGTGTCCAGGCGTCCTACTCACAGCACGTTGCCCTCCTCCTCTGGCCACTGCTCTCCCGTGCATCTGTGCGCCTGGCTGGGCAGGCCCCACACACTGCAGCTCCTGTTGCCCGTGCCACCATGGCCTTCCATATGGAGGAGAGGCAAGGAGCTTGTCACCTGGCCATGTGGATTCTAGGGCCATCAGCCCAGGCTTCCTCCCCTTCTGGACTCCTGTGCTTCTGGGCCTGCTGTGCTCCTGGGGCACGTGATGTATTATTTTTTATGTATAATTTTATTCATTTGGTCAGTATTTTGTTTACGATTTTTGCACCTGTATTTATCAGAGATCTTGGTCTGTAGTTTTCTTTTTTTCATGTTATCCTGCTCAGGTTTGTGTATCAGGGTTATGTTGGCCACACAAAATGTTTTAGGAAGGATTACCTCTTCAATTGTTTGGAAGAGTTTGAGAAGGATAGGTTTCAAATATTTGAATGTTTGATAAAATTCACTAGTGAGGCCATCGGGTCCTGGGCTTTTATTTTTTGGTTTTT
Organism: Pteronotus mesoamericanus; assembly: GCF_021234165.1. NCBI lineage: Eukaryota > Metazoa > Chordata > Mammalia > Chiroptera > Mormoopidae > Pteronotus > Pteronotus mesoamericanus. The sequence continues at coordinate 2,165,536 of NW_026555070.1, forward strand.
GATGTGTTTTTCAATTTCCTCACAGCTGATTGGTCTACTTAGTCTCATCTTCTTCATGATTCAGGCTAGAAAGGTTATACATTTCTAGGAGCTTATCCATGTCTTCTAGGTTATTGAATTTTGTAGCGTATAGTCTTTCACGGCACTCTAGTATGATGCTTTGTATCTGCGGTGTCCATGGTAACTTCTCTTTCATTTCTGATTTTGTTTATATGGGCCCAGGGTTTATCAATTTTATTAATCACTTCAAAGAATCAGCTCTCTGTTGTATTATTTTGGGATGGTTTTTTGTTCTTTATTTCATTCAATTCTGCTTTAACTTGTATTTTTTCCTTTCTTCTGCCGACGTAGAGTTGCTTTCGTTCTTCTTTTTCTAACCATTTGGGATGTGATGTCAGGTTGTTTACTTGCGATTTCTCCTGTTTCTTGAGATAGGCCTGTAATGATATAAACTTCCCTCTCATTACTGCTTTTGCTGTATCTCAGAAGCTTGGATATGTTTTATTGTCATTCTCATTGGTTTCTCTATGTCCGTTGATCTCACCTTTTTCTTTTGACTCAGTCATTTTTGAGTAGTATGTTGTTTAATTTCCACATATTTGTGGGTTTCTTTCCTTCTTTTTTGCAGTTGATTTCTAATTTCAAGGCACTGTGGTCAAGAATGTCCTTGGTATAATTTCAATCTTCTTGAATTTGTTGAGGCCGGTTTTATGACCTAACAGAGAGGGTCTATCCTTGACAATGTCCCATGCTCACTGGAGAAGAATGTATAACCTGATGTTCTGGGATGGAAGGCTCTGTATATGTCAATCATGTCCAATGTGTCTTTTCAGGCTGATGCTTCTTGATTGATTTTCTGTTAGAACGGTCTATCTGGAGCTGTCAATGGAGTATTCAGGTCCCCAAGTATGGTTGTGTTTTGGTCTGTTTCTCCTATTAGTTCTGTGGGTAATTGCTTTATATATTTTGGTGCTCCCCAATTGGGTGCATTTATATTAAAAAATGTTATGTTTTCTTGATGTAGTTTCCCCTTTATCATTAAAAAAATGTCCACCTTTGTCTCTCGTTACCTTTATTATCTCGAAATCTGTTTTTTTTCAGACATAAGTGGGGCTACCCTTGCTTCTCTGTTAATGTTATTTGCTTGGAGAAATCACTTTCCACCGTTTCACTAGATTTGGGAATCTAGTTCTTTCCACAGGTTTGGGAAGTTCTCATCCACTATTTGTTTGAATAGGGTCTCTGTTCCCTTCTCTCTCTTCTTCTTCTGGTTATGCCTGTTCTTCTTATATTGCTTTTTGTGATGCGGTCAGGTAGTTCCCATAGAGGGTGTTCATTTTTTAATGCCTGCGTCTCTCTTGTCTTCCCTCTGCATCAATCCCCGATTCCTGTCTTCACCATCGCTGAGCCATTCCTCCATTCGGTGTACTAAATTTTCTATGCTCTTTGGTTCATTCTTCGTTTCTTTTATTGAATTCTCAATCTCCTGGATCTTTGTTTGGTTCTTTGTAAAAGTTTCAATCTCTTTGGTGAAGTACGCATTTTGTTTATTAAGTTGTTTTCTGAGCTTGCTAAATTGCCTGTCTGTATTTTCTTGGATCTTGTTGAATATTTTCAGAACTGCGTCTTCTCTTCTCTGTCATTGACATCACATATTTTTACGTGTTCAAGTTTGATTTCTGGGGATTTTTAGTTTTGCTTCCGCGCTGCCGAGCTGCCTTGGTTATCCAAGGTATTTGATGGGACCTGTCTGTCGTGCATTATTAGCGGCACTTGCCTAGGATAGTACTACAAAGAGGTCTTTCTAGTGTTGTCCAGTAGATGGCGCGGGAACACAAGCAATCTTAGCTCTGTGGCCTCCCAAAGCTGACCTCTGCGACTGCGGTCAGTATAGCCTCCAAGTTGGGCGGCGGCTTTGTCTGTGATGATCCTTATTGTTTTGCCCTCTTGATATGGCAACTTCGGACCGCGGGGGTCCCCGTCGCACACATCCTCACCAGGGGTCTTTCCCGGGGTGTTTCCTTTGCTCAGGGGAAACAGTGATTCTGTAGGAATTGTTCTCTAGTTTGCGGAAAATGTGCTCCACAGCCCGGCACCCAGGGCGACGCGAGCTGAGTTTTGGGAGTCTGCGAGGTGACAGGGCTCTGTGGCTTTGTTTCTCTGTCCAGAACGGCAGCTGCCGTACAGCCGTGGCAGGTCCCCTGTGCCGTGTCATTGCCCAGGTCTCTGAGCCCAGGTCGGCGCAGGAGTGCCCGCCGAGTCTCTGCTCCTTCCGCGGAGGGAAGTGCTAGCCACAGCCGCTTGCTCCCTCTCCCGGAGCCTGTCAGAGCCTCCTCCCTCCTTGCCCCGCCCCCCGGCCCCCCTCGTTTGTTCTCATTTGCTCACTTTCAGATGCTTCAATGCGATCATTTTTGGTTGTTTCTGCTGCTCAACTTGTTAAAATTTCAGAGGGAGAGACCAAGGGGATCTCTTAAGCTACCGTTCCTTTGACGCCTTTACCTAGATTCTTAAGATACAAATTTAGATTATTGACTTGAGATATTTCTTCTTTGGTCACATATGTATATAAAGCATTGTCCTTCTAAGCATTGTTTTAGCTGCATCCCATTAAATTTTGATATATTGTAATTTCACTTTAAGTTATTTCTAAATACTTTTATTTAAAGTGATTTTTTCTTTGATCCGTGGGTTATTTAGAAATGTGTTCATTTTCAAATGCTTATGGATTAAAAAAATTTCTTTTATTGTTTATTTCTAACTAAATTCCCTTGTAGTCAGAGAATACACTTTATACAATTTCAACCCTTTTAAATTTATCGGGACTACTTTTGTGGCCTAGCATAAGTTAGATATACAGGGTCCAGCGGAAATAAGGCTTGCCTGAGTGTGGTTGGTAGGTACGTGAATGCCTCACACAAGATGGACATACAATTTGAACATTTCACCTAAAATGTCCTACAATGTGCTTCAGTGCGATATTGCTGTGACAGAATGGCATGCTTAGGATTTTGTAATGAAAAGGGGTGTTATTTGTGCCAGACCCTGTATAAGTAATAGATTATTGTATGCCATAGGGAATGTTCCGTGTGCACTGTTTTGGGGTGGAATTTTCTATCAATGTCAGTTATTGCGAGTGGAGTACTGAAGTCTCCCTTAGGCTTTATGAATTTTGTTTCACATATTTTAGGGCTCTGCTATTAGATATGTATATGTTTATCATTGTTGTATCTTCTTCGTGAATCATCTTTTTTCACCTTTTCTGCTATTAGTGTAGCCGCTCTAATTTTCTTTTCATTACTGTTTCCATTTTATATCTATTTTTATCCTTTCGCCTGTAACCTATTCGTGCCTCCGAATTTAGTGTGTCTCTTATAAACAGCATGTGCTTAGATTCTGTGGAGTTTTCAATCCATTAATATATTGATATGGTTGAATTGACATCTGCCATTTTGCTATTTATTTTGTATCTTTTTCGTTCTTCTGTCCTCTTTTACTTTTTTCTTTTGTGTTAAGTAGATGTTTTCAAGTGTAGCACTTTACTTCCTTTGTTGATTTAAAAACACTATATGTTTGAAACAGTATTTAGTGGTTGCTCAGGAGAAGACAACATGCATTTTAACTTGAAAAAAAATTTCAGAATAACATTAACTTACTTCCAAAAGTATAAGGAAACTGTTCAGATATCATCCCCTTTTTGTGCTATTGTCATGCAAATTACATTTTAATACATTATAAGACCAACAGTACAGTTTTATCATTATTTTTTATGCAATTGTCTTTTAAGCTATTGAAGGGAAGAAAAGAGTGTACATCATATCCATACAATAAAAAAACCTACAACTTCCAGATCACTTAGTGGACACAGACTTTGACAAAATTTACCATGATAAAAACACTCAAGAAACTAGGAATAGAAGAAAACACCCTCAACCTGATAAAGATCATCTATGAAAACCCACAGTGAATGTCACACTTAAGCGTGAATAACTGGCTGCTTCCGCCTTAAGAAAAGGAGCAAGACGAGAAGGTTTGCCGTCAGCATTTTTATCCAACATTGTACTAAATGTTCTGGCTAGGGCAGTTGAGGCAAGAAAAAGATATAAAATGCATCCACATTGGCAAGGAAGAAATAAAACTATATCACAAATGACATGAAATTATATATAAAACAATCTCAGGGAGTCTCTAAAACATTATTAGAAATGATAAATGAGTTCAGTAAGTTTGCAGGATACAAGATCAATAGACAAAAATCAGCGGTATTTCTAAATACTTTAAATAGAAAAGCTATCTGATTAAATTACTTGGGTATCCGCCTAACGGAAGAATTGTACACTGAATACTACAAAAACATTATTAAAAGAGGACCCGAATGAATGGTAAAAAACACCATGTTCATGGATCAGAAGACTGAACCAGTTAGGATGACAGTACTTTCCCAATTGATCTGCAGTCAGTGCAATCCACGTCGGAATCTCACCTGTATTCCCTGCAGAAATGACAAGCTGATTCTAAAATTTTTATAGAATTGTAAGGGACCCCAAATAGCCACAACAGTCTTGAAACGAGCACAGTTGGAGGATCAATAGTTTTTGATTTCAAAACGTACCATTTAGTGACAGCAATGAAGACAGGGTGGCAGGAGCGTAAGGATAAATATGTAGAACAGCAAAGTAGAATTGCGAATTCAGAAACTCAAGGGTCAGTTCTGAACGGATTTTTGCCAAGGATGGCAAGGCCATTGGTTAGGGGGAAAAATTAATCTTTTCGGTCAGCGATGCTGGAACAAAGTACAATAGATACCCACATACAACAGAGTGAAATTAAACTCTTACCTTATACCACATAGAAACATTAATTGGATCACAGATTTAAATGCAACAGCAAAATCTGTAAAATTCTTAAAATAAAACACAGGGTGTATATTTTCATAATCTTGAATTTGGCAATATATTCTTAGATATGACATTAAAAACATAAGCAATAAAAGAAGATGAATTGGACTTCATCAAAATTACAAGCATTTGTGCTTCACGAGACACGATCAAGAAAGTGAAAAAAAAAATCCTAGAATAGGAGCAAATATTGGTGGATCATGTATCTGACAAGGAGCTTGTGTCTAGACTCTATAAAGACCACTTACAACTTAATAATAAGACAACAAATGATCCAAATAAAAATGGGTAAAGAATGTGAATAGACATTCCTTAAGGGAGATATGCAAATGGCCAATAAACACATCAAAAGATACTCAACATTATCAGTCATCAGGAAAATGTAAATGAAAACCACAATAGGTATCACTTCATACCCACTAGGAGAGCTAGAACCTAAAGCCAGATCATTACAAATGGTATTAAGGATATAGAGATTTCAAGACTCTCAAATGCTACTGGTGCAAATGGAAAATGGTGCAGCCATTTTAGAAAACAGCCTTGGAATTTCTAAAATGAAGAAACAGAATTATATGACTCAGGAATTCCACTCCTAGGTATATACCCAAGAGAAATGAAACTATATGTGCACAAAGAAGTTTTACATGAACGTTTATAATCACATCACACATAAAGGTGGAAACAACCCAAACATCCATTAACTGATGAATGGATCAAGGAAATGTGGTATATCTATACAATGACATATTGTCAGCCATAAAACGGAATAAAGTACCGCTACATGGACGAACCTTGAAAACATTATGCCAAGTGAAAGTAGCCAGCCATAAAAGACCAGATAGTATACGATTCCATTGATATGAAAGCCCAGAATAGATAAATCTCTAGTGACAGAGAGTAAATTAGTGGTTGCTTAGGGTTGGGAGAAATGGAGTTACAGAAGAGTAGTAGAGGTTCCATTCTGAGCTGATAAAAATGTTCTAAAATTGTGGTGCTGTTTGCACATGTCTGTGAATACAGTCAGGCATCCCTTAATGACTGGGGCGTGTTCTGAGAAAGGCATCGTTGGTGATGTTGTCATGGCACAAATATCACAGAGCGCGCTTACACAAACGCAGACGGCAGAGCCGACTGCGCACCTAGGCCACGTGGTGTGCTGGATCCTGTTGGTCCTCACTACAAACCGGTACAGCGTGTTACTGCACTAAGTGCTAGTGCAGGCGATTGTAATAGCGGTAAACGTTTGAGTATGTAAACAGAAAAGGTAGAGTAAAGACATGGTATAACAATGGTACGCCCCTGCGGGGTGCTGAGCAGGACTGGACTTGGCCGGCTGGCAGTTGCTCTGGGGGGCCAGTGAGTGAGTGGCGGGTGAATGTGAGGCCCAGGCCATTCCTGTGCACTCCTGTGGACTTTGTAAGCACTGTGCACTTAGGCTACACTACATTTTAAACAATTGTCTTCAATAAAAAATTAACCTTACTGTAACATTTTAAATTTCATAGGCTTTTTAGTTGTGAAAACTTGTTGATTCTTGCGTAACACCTCGCTTAAAACACAAACACGTGGCTGTGGTCCAGATGGCTGGTAAATGCTGCACTCACCTCCTCCCCTGACCCCTTCAAAACTACCACGGAACTACACAATAACTATCATTGAGAGCCTTCTGAAATCTAGCAGAATGGAAGTCCTATAACTAAGACCTATATACAGGAGAAACCACATGGAGACTGGTAGGAGGAGCAGAGACGTCAAACCAGCAGATTCCATGCCTACATGCGGCAGTTAAAAACCAGGAGGGACCTGTCAGGGGTGGAGGTCCCCCCTGTGGAGGGAGGAGTCGCAGCTCCACACCAGGTCCCCCAGCCCAGGGTTCCAGTGCTGGGAAGAGAAGGCCCGTCACTTCTGGCTATGCAAACCAGGAGGATTATGACGGAAGGCGTCATGGCTGAGTGAGAGAGGGTTGCTGGGATCCTAGGAGTTCCTCTGAAGGGCCTGCACACCAACTTGGTCTCTGATGTTCCCACTCCCTCTGAGGTCCAGCACGGGGGCAGCAGCTCAGCAAGCACCAGGGACATACAAGGAGGAACTTAGTCGTTGTCTGGCTTCAAGGCAATGGCTGCAGGGGCAGGTTTCTTCCAGACAGGAAGGTTGGCAGAGCTATTCCTTTGCTGAGCCCTCCTCCTTCAGCAACCGGCAGACACCGTATCTGAGTTTCCGTCAACCGGGCTCACACCATTCCAGCTTCCCTGGTGGTTACCTAAGACCACACCTCACCTTCTGCAGGCCCATCCAAGCTGCTTCCAGTGGCTTTTCCATACAAACACCTCTCTTGGTTCATGCTATGGACTGCCCAAAAATCTCTCAAAGGTCACATCTTGCACCATTTCCCGTTACCTCAGACCACACCTCACCCTCTGCAGGCCCATCCAAGTTGCTTCCAGTGGCTTTTCCATACAAACAGCCTGTCTTGGTTCATGCTATGGACTTTCCTAAAATCTCTCAAAGGTTCACAAATGCCAAATAAGCAACATCTGGCCTCAGAGTGCCCCCTACCTCTTGCTAAGTGGCCCTAGCTTGGCACTAATGACAGCCAGTCTTGGTTGCAGCTTAGTGACTCCCAGACACCTCCAAGACCAATCCAAATGGAAACCTTCCGCAGGTCACTTGTTCGTACAAGGAAGCCTTGCAGCAGGGCACAGGCAGCAGCTAAACTTAGCCTTCACCAGAGCCTCTTCCAAAAAGCCCCAGAACCAAGACCCAGTGGCCAGTTTCAAAACACACTAGAGTACCTGCTGATCACATACAAAAATGGCACACCCAAAGGGCAAACTCAGCAAGAAGCAGATGTCTGCTAAAGCAAATCCTGCTCCATAGGATCAGCTCCTGCACAACAGCTCCTTCACCGTAGCCACAGCCAGTCCTCCTAGGCAGTCGGCCTGAAAGAAAGTCTCCCCATTGATGAGCCAACAGCAATCAAGGCTCGACTACAATAGAAGGGTGCACACAACCCATACAACTCACACAAGGAGCACCCAGTTCGGGTGGCCAGGGATATTGCACAGCTGGACCCTACAGCACCCCTACCACCCAGATGCACTCAAGGTTGGGAAACAGCAGCTCTACCTCATAGAGAGAAACAAACACGTAAGTGGCCAACATGAGGAAACAAAGAAACGTGTCCCAAATGAAAGAGCAGAACAAAACTCCGGAAAAAGAACTAAGCAAAATGGAAATAAGCATTCTACCAGATGGAGCATTCAAAACACTCGTTCTCAAAATGCTCAGTGAATGTAGTGAAAGAATAAATGATCTCAGTGAGAACTTCAACAAAGAGATAGGAAACAAAAATAAAGATAAAAAACATTAAAAACCAGTCAGAACTGAAGACCAAAATAACTGAAGGACAAATTAGAGGGAATCAGCGCCGGTTAGAAAGAGCAGAGGATCAAATAAGTGGTTTAGAAGACAAGGGAGAAGAACACATCCGGTGAGAACAGCAAAAAGAAAAAAGAACAACCCCCCTCCACAATGATAATATTTAGATGAGCTTCTGGGAGATTATTGAACTTGCGAACATTCCTATTACAAGGGTATCAGAAGGAGGAGAGAGAGTAAGGGATTGAGATCCTAGTTAAAGAAACAATGACTGAAAACTTCCCTAACCTGGTGAAGGAAATACGCATACACATCCATCATGTGCAGTGAGTCCCAAACAAAATGAACCCAAAGAGGCCCACACCAAAACAAATCACAATTAAAATGCCCAGTGTTAAAGGCAAAAGAAAATTTTAAGAGCAGCAAGAGAAAAGTAGGAAGTTACTGCAAGGGAGCTCCCATGGGACTGTCAGTTAATTTCTCAACAGAAACTTTGCAGGGCTGATGAGATTGACCCAAAATATTTAAGGTGATAAACAGATAGGACCTAAAACCAAGATGACTCTACCCAGCAACGCTATTATTTAGAACTGAAGAAGAGTTAAGGAGCTTTGCAGACAAGCAAAAGCTAGAAGAGTTCTTTACCACCAAACCATTATTACAAGACATGTTAAAGAAGCTTCTTTGAGAAGAGAAAAGGGTCATAAATATGAATAACAAAATGGTAATAACTACATACTTATCAATAATTATTTTAAATGTAATTGAATTAAATGGTCCAATCAAAAGACAGAGGGTAGTTACGTGGATAAGAAAACAGGACTCACACATATGCTGCCCACAGGAGACCCACTTCAGATCAAAAGACACACACAGACTAAAAGGAATGGAAAAGTATTTCATGCAAACAAACATTAAAAAACTGGGATATAAGAGACAAAGTAGATGTTACTTTACTTTATTTTTGGAGGGGGCTGAGTGTTTTCCTTATTTTTAATATTGACGCTATTCCAGAAGGAGGCCGCATTGGGCCAGCCCCTGCCTCCCTCACATCGCCCTGCTTGGCTCCGGAGGATGGCTGGTTAGTCAATGGCGGGTAAGACCTCGCCATGGCAGGGGCAACCTAAGACAGGCACAGTCTTACAGGGGCCATCAGGGAAGGACTTGGGGGACACGGAGAAGGGGCCA